>NC_040907.2:35190581-35499838 GCF_004126475.2 Phyllostomus discolor
ATTATAACTATTTTTGATACTGTTCATTTGATTACTAAATTCATTTATTTATCCATTAAACATAAATTTATTGAAAGCCTATTATGTGCCAAACATTGGTCATATCAAAATTAGTAAGACCCCTGTCCCTGCCCTAGGGAACTTAGGGTCAACTGAGAAACATATTTAGTTTGACACACTTATAGTGAATGCCCACTGTGGGCAAGTGTTTGCTTGCTGCCATCCTGATGCCACATGAAGAGTTCTCAACTCTGGGGAATTACATCTACTTAGGAAGCCAGGATGTATGTAGGCTCTGGAAATAACCAAGTACTGGCTCAATGTAATTTTAAATACTCTGGGAATTCAGAGTAAGGAAGGCTGAGGCCTGTCTTTTTTAATAGTGTTTGTTGTTGGCAGAGAGCAAACACGCTCAAAATTTCAGAAGTCTAAATGACTTCTGAGTCTCTGCCAGAGGTGTGGGGAGATCTCACGTGTGCGTCTGAGCACAGATTCAGCTTAGAAGCAGCATTGACAGTCCAGGTTGGCATCAACAGATCTTGGCCTTCTGGAAGTGACAACTATACAATCAGTGGCAGTGCTTTTTCCTGAAGGGATAGGTGCTCCTGCTGTCCCATCCCCCTGGAGTGCTCTTCTCTGTCTTTTGTTGGGCTGTCTCCTACCAGTCTTTTCAAATTAGCCTCAGCTCAGGTATATCCTCCAGAAACCTCTCACCCTCTCATTGTCCTAACACTTAACCATACTTGTAAGACTATCATTATTGATTTAAAGGTCTTACTTTCCTACTAGACCATGAACTCTGTGTTTCTTCGTTGGTCCTCAGTTTCCAAATCTGGAGAAGGGGAGACTTGAAGATGATTGATACTTAAGTCTTTCCAAGGCTGTCATTCTGTGATGTACCAGCTCCAGTCTGACAGACACACCAAGTTGGAAGAAGGGAACCAAATACTTTGGGGTATATGTCAAAATTAAATGGAAGAAATGAGAACTTGGAAGTAGTACTAGAAAACGCAGCGTCCCTCAAAGTCTCAGGCACATTGTCTTGTGTCAGGGCAGGTGTTTAGCACACAGATGAGCACATACGAGGTCTGTCTGGAAAAAGTCCAGCCATTGTTAATATAATGAGAATAGTTTGCACAACCTGGCAGCCAAGGAGAGTGGACAGGAATGTGCATGTGTGAACATGACAACTTCACTGTACTGGTCAGTGAGGGTGGTAGATGCCATCGAGTGAGCATGTGTACTGTGTGGCTGCCTCATTCAAAATGACTGAGCTTGAACATTCCTCCACGGAAACTATTTGGATGATTCAGAAGGCTTTTGGGGAAGATGCAATGAGAGCAGAGCAAATAAAAGTGTGGCACAAATGCTTCAACAATGGTTGAGAATCTTAAAAGTGATCCACATTCTGGATGGCCTGCAACAAGCAGGACACCTGAGAATGTTGAATGTGTTTGGGCTGCAATCAACAAAGCTCAGTGACTGACTGCAAGAGCTAGGAGCTGAGCTGAGGATTCCAAAAACTACCACATCTGAGATTTTGATGCAGGATCTTGGCATGAAATATGTCGGGGCAAAATTCATTCCTCAGCTTCTGCTACCAGAGCAGAAGGAACATTATGCTGCAGTTGCTAATGACTTGATTCAAACTGCTACCAGTGAACCAGATTTCCTCAAGAAGGTTCACAACTTTGGGGACTGAGGCATCATTGTCCCACATACAATCTTTCTTGTATCTTGTATCTTCTTCAGTAAATATCTCTATTTTTCATAATGTGTGGCTGGATACTTTCTGGACATATCATATTCAGAAAACCAGGGCACAGCTGAAAGGCCAGCATGGGAAGGCAGGGGTATGGCCCTGGCTATTATCCTCTGGCCAAATAACCTGGGTTTGTTACTTCTCCTTTCTTGGCCTCAGTTTCCCATTCTATAAAACAAGGATAGAAATGCCTGCTTCAGAGGTTGTAAAGATTTAACTAATGGCCCTGGCCAGTGTGGCTCAGTCAGTTGGGCATTATCCCACAAAACAAAAGGTTGCTGGTTTGATTCCCAGTCAGGACATATGCCTGGGTTGCGGGTTCAGTCCCCATTCGGGGACTGGGAGGCAACCGATGAGAGTCAACCAATCCATGTTTCTCTCTCACATCAATGTTTCTCTCCCTTTCTCCCAACTTTCCCCACTCTCTAAAAATACATATTAATAATAATAATTTAGTACCTTAGAATCTTATCACTTACTTACCAATTGCTTACTTAGAAGTAATCTTATGGGTCAGTTTTGCTAACTGCTGTAGCATCTCCTGATAAAATGTAAGTCTGGCTTCACATTTACCATAGTTCTAGTCGTGGGACCCTCCCCACCATACAATGCATCCCACACCCTTATAAAATTATTATTAAAAAGTTTGTTCTTTTATCAAAGCAAAAATCTACTCCCTCTTCTATTGCCTGATTCTCATTTTCTCCCTGGGGACCTCACAGAGTAAATCTACCCCTGCCTTTCCATGACAGCCTTTTAAGTATTGGAAGAGGCTTTGAGTACCTCTGCAGTCTTCTCTCCCTCACACTGAGGCCCACAATCTTTCAGGTATGTCCCATGGGAACCCGTTCCACACCTCTACCAGCATCTGCACACAGGTACTGCCCTGGTAGAAGATTTGCCACTCTTTCTGGTCCCTTTCTGTTTGGTATATGGGAGGCTGAGGGTGATTTAAGAGCATGCAAATATGCATATAAGTAGATAATATTCAGTCATTCAACCAATGGACATTTTCTGGATGTCCAAAAATGGCCTGGTCACTTTGGTAGGTCTCTGGGGTACAGAGATGAATAAAATGTTGTTCTGGCCTCCAGTTGCCCTCTCTCCAGTGGGGAATAGAAACACATTAACAGATCATTTTGACAAGATGTGTCAGTGAGAATGTTCACCTGGTCTGTAAGGCACAGGGGAGGGGGCTGGAGTGATTTTCACACGTGCCTTACTCAGCAGCACTGTAGAATCAGCCTGAAGAAACCAGGGTTGCTCCTTTCCCCTTTTCAGTCATTTGACAAGTGCAGTGGTAAGTTGCTCTCACATTCACTTGTGCCATTGCTCCAACACACCAGGCATGCTCCTGCCTCAGGGTCTTTGCATTCGAGATTCCCGCTGCCCAGAATGCCCTCCCCTCCAATGGGCATACTGGCTGCCTCATTTCCCTCAGGTCTCTGCTCTCGTGCCGCCTTAGCAGTGAGACTTTACCCGAGCACTGTGTTAAAAAATTGCAACCCCACACCCCACACTGACTTTCCCTTTTCTTTGCTTTATTTTCTCCCCAAATTCACCATCATCTAACAAACTTTGTATTTCATTTGTATGTTTCTTGTCCTACTCCCTCACCCCAAATCTGATGCTAAAAAAACAAGTATTTTTTGTTCTCTGCTATATTCCCAGTGAACAGAACTATGCCTGACCCATAGTAAATGTTCAATAAATATCTATGGGATAAATTAATATAGTGCTTGAATTCAACACTCAGGTTGCAGTCTCTTGCCTTGATAAGGGAACCCTATCAAAAGTCTACTCTTTCTTCAAAGCCCAACTCAAATGCCCACACCTCCAGGAAGTCTTCCCTACTCTGCTCCATTAAAGTCAGTTTCCACCTCCTCTCTGTTCCTACATATAGCTTTAAAGGAAAAAAAAAACTAGTATATTTATTATTTTTGTTGAACTGTAATTAATTCTTATATCTGTCTTTCCCTTCTACATAGAAGTCTCCTGAAGGCAGGAATAAATTCTTGGTTATTTTGAGGTCCATTCATTGTATCTAGCATGTAGTAGGTGCCAGTTATATGTGGAATTTGTGTCCCTATTGCATTATGTGCTCCAATGTAAAAGAAAAGCATCAGATCCATTCTGCACCTTCAAGGAGGTTGGGCCTCATTGAGGAGATAGCATCCTTGTAGGCAGTAGTGTAAGGCAGTGCCTACTGGGTCTGGGAGAAGGGTGAAAAGGAGTCATCTACTGAGCATCTGTTATATGCCAGGCACTTTATGTGTATTATCACTTCAAATAACTCTATGAAAATAAAAGTAATATTAAGTCCATTTTACAGATGAAATTACTGCAACAGAAAGGGGCAAAGTAGGAATGCAAAATTTGAAGATGAAAAGAAATAGCCAAGCATTAAGAAATTCTGAGAGATTTCCTTTCAGAGCTTCCTTTCCTCGTGACTCTGGGTAAGATGTGTAGGTGCGGGAAGGTTAATTTAACTTAGCCAGGGTCACATAGCAATAGGCTGACAGTACAGTTCTTACGAGTCCCCAGGTGATGTCAGTGATGCTGGTATAGGGATCATACTTCGAGCAGTAAGACTTTAAACAACTGTGTGAACTACTAAAAGAAAATAAATCCTCTGACTAGTTGGCTTTGCAAACACTGAGTTTGCAGGAGAAATACCAAGACTCAGAGAGTTTACATGTCAACTCTCACATAAGTGGGATGGGGCGGGACAGAGCCAGGGTTGCTCCAGCATCTCAAAGCATCCCAGTCAGTGTTAAGAAAGGGAAGAGACCCCAACATAGGGTGTGTGTCTCCCTTGGAGTTCTTACCTGATGCCAGACACCCTTGCACAGAAGCCAGATCCCACAGAAAGTATGAGCTCGAAAGTCCCAGAGTTGGGTTCATGTGAAACCTAGCTCTATGGAGCCTGCTTCCTGCTTGATTTTTGGTAGGTTATTTAACATGTCTTAGTCTCACTTTCCCTATCTGCACAATGGGCTGTATGTGCCCATATCACACAGGATTAAATTGGGTACTCTTACAGGTCATTAAGCATAGTGACTAGCATGAAGTAGGCACCAGTGTAGCTGTTCTTCGTCCACATGCTAATGTAGTTAATCCTCACAGTGATCCTTTGATTGTGAGGATAAGGGATTATCCCTGTTTTTCCAGATAAGAGAACAGACTGATGAAGCTTAAATGACTTAACCAACATTAGACAGAAAATATGGTTTGAGCCACACACATGTATATATGCAGTAACAGCCACAGAGCTCTCTGGCCCTCTTTGGGGTGAGTTCAGGTAAATGTCAAGGCAACCAACAGCCAGGAAAGCCACCTCAGGACTGGCAGGGAGGGGTCCTGGGACATGGAGTTGGCTGAGGTTAACCAGGCACGTGGATTCCCGCCACACAGCTGATCTTAAAGTGACTGGGGATTTTATCATGTGCTTTGAGAACAGAATTTCAGCCTGAGCTAGGGGTTCTAACATCCACAAAAATTCCTTACTCAACTCAGAAGTTTTCATCAACAGCAGCTACCCATCTGGCTGCCCCCTTGGGGGCTTTGCAGATGAGGGAAAGTAACTGTTAGGTTTCTGGAGAATGACGACTTTTGAAGACAGAAAGAGCAAGCTGTGCAGGTTAGCAGTGCAGAAATGCTGAGGTTCCTTCCAGCCAGCCCTGCAAGGGGACAGACAGCATCTCCACTGCTGCCATTAGCCATGAGGATGCCACATTCGGAGCCCTGCTGTCATAACCCCCAGGACCTCAAAGGCAAGAGAAAACACTTCTGCCCAGAATGACTGAGAAAATGAGGCATTATACTCAGCTATGATGGCAACCCTTCTCAGAGTCTGAGAACATGTTTAAAATGTTTAACACAAACTATCGAATGTAATCTGCTTTTTCTTAGGTGATTCAAAAAGCTGCAGAAGTATTTTAGGGCCTCAAAACAGTTGTCAATGGCATTTTAGTTGATGGAGTAACTGTGGTTATGGCACAAGGCACTGGACTTGGAGTCAAAAGATCCAGACCAGGAAGTCAGCAAACTATGGCCCAAAAGCCAAATTGAACCCACTGCCCATATTTCTGAATAAAGTTTTATTGAAACACAGCCACACTCATTTGTTTACATACTGTCTGTGGCTGCTGTCATGACAGGGACTGGAGGATCCACTGATGCTGACCTATTTACTCTCTTGCCCTATGCACACAAAATTTTGCCAACCCCTGATCTAGACTAAGACCCAGCTCTGTAATGTAGGGCAAATCACTGTTTTCTCTGAGCTTCAGTTTCCACATTCATAATATGATTATTATCTCTCCCACAGGACTGTTGTGAGGATCAAATGAGACAGAACAGGTGGGAAAGCACTTTGGAAACTCAGAATTTCTGTGGAAAAGTGGGCTGGGCTGGTTTTTATCATTCACCTGAACCGTGCTGGAGGAGAAGCCACCCAGGACAGTTTTTGTTTGTGTTTTGTTTTCCAGCTCTCCCTAGAGTCAGCTTATCCCCCAGGTACCTACTCTCTTCTCCCCTCAAACATAAAAGCATCCTGCTCATATGCTTCCAGAAGTGAAGGATTAGTACAAATGTGTTTATCCATTCTTTCACCTAGCGGATATTTGTCAAGTACCTTCTATGTTCAAAAATGCAAACTTTTTTTAAATCCTCACCCAAGCATATATGTATTGATTAATGAGAGAGAGAAAGACAGAGATAGAAACATTGACGTGAGAGGGAAACATTGACTGGGGATCGAACCTGCAACCTTTTGGCCTATGGATGTTCCAACCAACTGAGCCGCTCAGCCAGGGCCAAAGATGCAAACTTTTATAAGCTAGTTCATGTGGGGAGAAGTGTTTGGTGTCTAAGGGGAGAAGTTAGGTATACAGATTATTATAACAGAGTAGAGATGCTGCCGTGTCACACTAGAAAAATACATTACACGTTTGCGTGTGTGTGTGCATGTACGGCATGTAAAAAACAAAATATTCAGGTCCAGATTAAGAAATGCTTGTTAATAAAAGAACCTGTTAAATACAAAACCACTGAAATGCCTTAAAATGTAGGCATTATATGTAACAGTTTTCCCTTGGAAACTACATTATGATGTTAAGTTTCTATCCCTAACTGCCAAGAGTGCATGTCTTTCCCAAGCATGGAGACTGGAGACCCCTCCCCCACGCCTGCGGGACAGGACTATCACAGACCAGTCCCAGGTAAGAGCTATAGGTCGCCTGGGCATCAGCAAGCCAGGTACTCACCACAGTTTCTAAATTTTGAAGACAGTCTTTATTTCATCAACTTTTCTTTGTCAATTTATTTATTGTTATGGATGATTCATTAAACATAACTTTAGTGATTTGCTCAACTTGCTATCACAATAAATTCACAAACTGAGAACAAAAATGAAGTTTAATTTTCTGTTCTAAAAATACTGTCACCATACCTATGTAGTCAAATCTTGCTCCAGCATATTTGGGAGGAAAAGAATAATGTAAAGACTTCATCTGAATGTGAGATGCAGGCGCACCTACACCTAGCTCTGTGCTGCCAACTGGGTCCCTTGGGCCTCCGCAGCATCGTGACTCTCTTGGTCCCCATGGAAATAGTGTTGGTATTTTCCGTGGATGTGTTTCATCTGTATTTATCGATGTACATTTAAATACAGAACTGCAAGTCCATAACCCATCACCAATATATGGCCACCATAATGAAGACATAAAATTCTTCCGTATTTTATTCTCTGCCTTTACTAAAGCAGTTTCTAGAAGAAATGAATCTTGGGCTTTCTACCTAGGGATTTAATCCTCTATAGATCTCTTTAAAGAGAATGTTTAGTTCCGCAGAGTACTTTTTATTAGACTCAGCTGGACTCTTCCTGTGATGGCGAGAGGCACGTGAAGAAGCCTATTTGTGAAATAGGTTAACCACAGGTAGCTTCACTGTGCTGCCAATTTATCTCATACCTTTGGATTCACAGGCAGGTCTTTCCACTTCTGTCCTCCTCTTGTTCAATGCCGTGTTCTGTTTTAGAGTTTGCAGTTCAGTGTTTTATATCAAGGAGGATCTCTCCTTGATAAATCATCTTTCCCTTTACTTTCTGAAATGCTGTTCATCTGGCTTTTACTTTTCCTAAAGCACCCTTGTTCTTGATATTAAGTGCAGTCTCTCTCTGAAGCTAGAGCATGTAATGATAACATAGTAGTGCTAATCGCAGCCGGATACTAAGGTGATGGTGAGTTTGGGACTGATACAGGCAGGCGGGTAGAATATGACTCAAAAGTCCTTTCTTGCACTTGATCTTTAGAACTTTTCTAGGCCCTGATAGTGTTTCCTTTCTCCTGAAGCAAAGCTCTAAAATAAAGATAAAATACAGAATATAAAATCATAGCCACACTAGTATTTTAGATTTCTATAAATATATGAATAATTAGAAGGAAAGATAGTAAGTATATCAGGGAGCACACATAACTGGTAGGCATGATAATTCTTCCAATAGTATTCCATCATTATGATGAATTACAAATTATTTGGATTTAGGTTGAGTGTTTGCAGTTAAGTAGTGAGTGCTTTGCCTATATTTTTTATTTTAATTTTACACAAATTAAATTTAACTGGATAGGTTGACTGTCCTGACCTGTTTTCTTGAACTCATACCTAAGGTTTATCATTGAAATTATTGCTTTTAAAAATGTCCTTTAAAACAGCTCAACTTGGCATATGGCTGTTTAAAATAAATAATTGTAAAAATATTTTAGTACATTAGTTTTTAAGGTTTCTCTTATATTCAAGGTAAATAGGACTAATATATGTGCATGATGAAAGTGAATTTAATCAGGTAAATTTAGTTAGGCTTGTTGAGGTAGAGCCAAAGTTAGGATAAATGATGTTTTTAAACTGATGAAATTAGTGTCTTTCTTTTTTTTTTTTTGGTTTGCAAAATTTTTCTTGGAACATGTGGCAGGGTCTTGTAATTTACACGCACCTACACCTCTCTCTCTCTGCTTACTCTTCTGTGTACACACACACACACACAAACACACGTGCAAATACACTGCACAAACACCGTGAAGTGGGAACAGAGGGGTCCCAGCAGCTGGAGGGCACTCAGCATTCTCTCCTCCTTTTTCAGGTACTGATTCTGGCCAGTGAAGGGCACACCTGGCAAAGTTTGCTCTGCCCCTGTCTTCTCCTACTCCCACTCCCTTATTCCAAAACACAAAGGAGTATCCTAGTTAAAAAAGTTGTTATTTGTGGGTTTTTTTTTAAAAAAATGCATCTGAGTTTCCTCATGATTCTCTTCATTTCCTTCCTATGAAGGATAATAGAGTCACCCATTTTCAGATCCAGAACCAACTTGTTTTCCCAGGTTCCCTCCCACAACCAGCCCAAACACAGACATTTACCAGCAAAACAGAAGCTGTTGGAAAGAGTTTTTGGCTGCTGAATTGGGCTCCTGTCACCAGGACATGGCAGGCTCTTGGCTGTATTGTCTCCCCACCCTGGCCCCTGCACTCCAGGGGAGTGCTTTATGTAATCAGTCCTCCTTGACGTGTGGCGTCCTGTCATTTTCCTCCCCTTCAGCTCTGCCGCCCCCCACAAATCACTAACATTGCCTGAGAAGTTCAAGCTGGTTTTGCAGCCACCCTGAACTCTCTGTTTCTTAAACGGTATGTCAGAAAATGTAGTTTCCTAATGATATTTCTGGCTGATGACACATGGCAGAGCTGATGGACTATTTATAATCAGTGGCACAATCGCAAACACATTATTTTTATTTCACTTAGAGGAGAGTCCTGTCACTTGCCACCTCTCTTTGCAGACAAGTTGAAGCCATCTCCACTGAAAGGAGCTAAATCCTCTTTGAAGTTTCCTTTGCATATTCCTCCCTTAGGGTTAGGAGCTCCCCAGTTCTTTCCAATAGAACCCACCCCTTTTTTGATGTTGTGGGGCTGGGGTGGGTGATGGAGGTAATGAATGATTTGTTGCAACTGCTTTAAATTCATGCCATGCTTCACTATAATATCTCTAGTCTTGCTGCTCAGATCCTGCTACATTCCTCTGAGGGGGTGTGGCTGGCATGACTGAAGCAGCAGACACAGCTCCTACATCCAGTGCTTGCCCCAGTTTAATGGGACTGAGCATAGCGTAGCTGTCATTTGTTGAGCAGCTACTGTGTTCTAGGCAATGTACTTGGTAGGAATCTTACATACAACATCTCATTAATCCTCAAACTTGTATGCAACAAGTGCTGCTATTCCCAGAGAAGAGATATTAGGGAAAACAAACAAACAAACAGGAGATTAAATGACTTGTCTCCAAAGTCACACAGCTGATAGGGAAAGCCCGAGGACTCCAGTTCAATTCTTTTCTAACAAATGACACTTGTTCTCTTTCTACTGCCCTGTCCTGACTCTCCCCCATTAGACGGACATCTGTGTATACATGGTGTGTATGTGCAGGGACACTTACCCATTCCCAGCCTGGGCAGCTCCTGTGAGTTTAAAAGCTGACTGAGTGAGGCATGAAAGAATTTGAAATTTCTCAACCTGGTAATAAACCCTGGTATAAAAGAAACCATATGCTAGAGGAGGGTTTGGATTCACTGCAATATGAAGTGTTACCTCTACAAAGATATTGAGCTGTCTCTCTCTCTTTCTTTCTTTCTCTCTTTTTTAAAAAATGTTTCCACAGGACAGAGTTTAGGGTATGGATTCGTTAACTATATTGATCCAAAGGATGCAGAGAAAGCCATCAACACTTTAAATGGACTCAGACTCCAGACCAAAACCATAAAGGTAAGAGGTGATATGCTGGCTCCTGATTGGGGAGGTGTTGGTTAATTTCATCCCTTTGATCTAATAAATAAAGGCTATCAGGGAGCTGGAGGTGATGTTCTTGATTTATTCAAAGAACATTTACTTGGGACACAGATCACTACAGAACAATGAGGTGAGGGCTGAGTTCATGGAAAGGACCACGAGCTGTGGGACCTCCAGTCCGGAGGGCAGATAGGGCGTTGGGATGACTACCCCACCTAGAAGGCTTGTGAGCCTGGGTCTGCAGAGACAGCCAGAGCTGAGCTCTGGGAAGAAGGAAGCTGTTCCAGGCAAAGCTGTGAAAAGGGACATAAACATTGTGAGTGGGGACCAGCACTTGGAATAAATAGTGTGGCTAAGTTTGGATGGGGGGGGCGGGGGCCTCATGTGCCAGGCCGAGCAGGTTGGCTTTACCTAAAGGTAGAGAGGACCCTCCTAACTGAGGCTTGAAAAAGAAAAATCAGTTATAAACAAGCACAGTAGTGTAATATTATCTAAAATCTATGGGAACATAGTAAAGGACTGAAAGAAAAAGTAACATCCCAGCCATCTGAAAAGAATCAGATGGGTACACAGTATCTCAAGAAGGGTTAAGTTGATAAAGGAAAATCGTTACCCAGAACCTGCTCCTCCAGACTGAGGTTTCTGCGGCTGGATTTTCACTCTAAGATCAGACCTCACCTCATGGGGATCCTTCAGGGGGTGGTGCTGTTTGTTTTTTTCCCTTCTGACAGCCAGTGGTGAGCTCCTGAATGGAGCCTGCCTCCTCCTCAGCTTCCTTTCCCGTCTTCCCCACCTAGCATCCTGTTTGGGGTCAGCTGCCAGCCAATTAATGACTCCCATTCTTCATAACCTATTAAACCATGGGGAGGTGTCTCCTGGGCACTCTTGTCCTCACGACAGCCAGTCTGACACAAAGTAGGACAAAAGAGAAACCTCTCCCAGAATGGAAATCTGTAGATGGCACCAGCTCTCAGTGTCTGAAAACACAAAATCAAAACTTTTTAGTTCAACAGAGCTACTTTTCCAATATCCACACTGAGAGAGGGGACTAGTGGTATAGTATCATCTTAGTTGGGAGGTAATCAAAATAAAAACATAACCAAAACAAAACAAAGCCTTCTCTTTTTGGAATATATTATATGATTGCCTTTCTTATGTCCCTCCTTTCCTTTTCCTTCCTTCCTTCCTTCCCTTTCCTTTTTCCTTCTATCCTCCACTCCTCCCTTCCTTCCTTCTTTCCTGTCATCCTTCCCTAAGCAGCTTTACTTTTCCACCTGAGTTTAGCTTATTTCTAAAGACGATTGCTTTCCTAATCATATACAGTCCCTGAAACACAAAGACCTCGAAATGGGCCTCATCCAGGTTGCCTCAGTTTCGGCTTAGAATCAATCCCTATGAGTTCTCTAAGGGGGAAATAATTGAGAGTTGTTTAATTATGAAGTAGTCCTCTGAGAGGTAGGAGAATTAATTTCTTTAAAAGGAAAGGCATACCTATTTTTGTGCTTTAAGTAAAGATAGGATGCTCATGTCACCTAACTCTTTGATGAGGCCACACCAGGTTGAGAGCTGTGTTTGTGGGTTTAATTGATTTTTCTGTGCTATCCAGCATTAGAATGTCAGACATTTACTCTTACACCAATGGACACCCTGACCTTGAAGTGAGAAATATACTTTTCTTTCCTCTGCAGTTTTCTTGAAATCCAAACTCCCCAAGAGCTTAGGATCAAATAATCAGCCATCCATTCTGAGTGATTTTTTTAAGTATTCCGTGAAGCCGTAGGCATTTCCCCAAAGACTGAGTGAACCCAGCTTTTCTGATCTCAGAATGCACCCTTAACCCATCATACCATCAGAAGTAGCGCTTAGTCTAAGTGGATCTTCACGACAAGGAACATTGATTATTTTCTTTCTGTGAAGAGCCAGTTTGCCTCCTTCCCTTCTCCATGTACCCCTCACCCAGCCTGTGCTCACCCTGCATCAAAATGCTGCCAGCACATTTGCACCCAGCAGTAACGTGGGCTTCCAGGGCACTGTAGGATTCAAAATGCATGATGCCATGACTGAATCAATAATTTCCATTCTCTACGACGAATGAAAATTTAATGTGCAAAACCTGGGGATTTCAGCCCTTTCATTAAAGCAGTTTATTTGCCATACTAAAAATTAAGTTTGAGTGATAGGTTCCTTTATTAAATTTTCTTCCCTTTCCTAAAGGGACACAGTGTTTAAGGTAAAAAACATATTAAAGGGGAGGAAAAAAGCAAACCTTTTTTGTGTGCCATTAATAGTCTCATCATTTATTAATTTTTAAAAATTGCTTTTCTGCCTTTCAGGCCTCTGTTTACTTCTTCTGCTTCAGTTTGCTTTGATAAGTGACATGAGATTTATCTCTCTACTCTGACTCCATGAAGGAATAGATAACTTGTCTATCTGGAAAAAAAACAAGTTAAAAAAAAAAAAACAGGCATCACAGAGATCTCCTTGGAGCCATCTAGTACGTGTTTGCAAACTGTAGTCCAGTTTGTGCCTCCTTCTCGCATGCGTGGAGCATTGTTGGAGTGCTCCGTGCAAAACACGGCACTCTAAGCATAACGCACAACATAGATGCAGGCACAGTGAGAGTTACCTCTTCCTCTTTGACGGGTGATGATCAATGGCTGGATCCAGACATAGTTCTGGAAAGCCAGGGGGTAGTGGAGGCTGTAGTGAGCTGCAGAGCCATGAAAAGGGCAGCTTTTCTTCAGCTACTGCTGATTGTTTAAGCCTAGATTGTTGCCAGATCTTCCAGTTTTTCAATAGAAACTGAAATCTAGATTGTTATGCCAAATCTTCCAATTTCTAAAGGTTGGATACCAACTCAAACCATTTTAAAGCATTGTGTAGGTGGGCCAAACATACCTTACTAGCCAACCTGCGGACAAGCAGTTGGCAGTCTCTGAACTCAAATTTAAATACACAAACGCTGTTTTGCTGATTGGAAGTGAATGACTCATTACTGGGCTGCTAGTAGAAGGTGCCCACAAATGATGGTCCCCAGTTAACAAACATTCGCTTCCCCTTTACTAAGGGGGATGTGATGTGACTGTGCGAATACTGAGGGCAAAGCCAGGCTTCTGTCCTCAAGGAGAAGGTTACCGTCTAGACATAGACACAGCATTAAGCAGAGAAGAGTGTGATTCCTAAGTCTGATGCAATGACTAGTGGGGGTGACTTCAGATAACTTGCCTCTCTGGAAAAAGCAATCATCTTCGTTGGAAGCATGCTTTACAGAGGTCTCCTCGGAACCGTCTAGTATGTGTTTGTAAACAGGGGCCTGCAGAGGGGTGCTCTTTGGATTATAACTCCTTTAGTGAGAGTGACTGGGGTCCCACCCCTCATCTGGGAAATTAGGCTCACAGAGATGAGGTGACTTGTCCAAAGCCACATAAGTGGCCAGCAGTTGAACTGAGTTAGCATCCAAAGGTTCTATGAAGGGGTGTCAGAAGAGGAGCTGCTTAATATGTGACCATAAGCTTGACAGGAAATAATAATAGTGTTGCTACCTTTTATCAAGCACTTACTCTGTGTCTAACACTATTCTAACTCTTTTACATGCTTGATCACATTTAATCCTTGAAGCATCCCCAGGGTTAGGTACTTTATACAGATTAGCTCTAATTCTTTAAAAAAATTCTTTTAATGTATTGATTTGAGAGAGAGAGAGAAACATTGATTTGTTGTTCCAGTTATTTATACATTCATTGGTTGATTCTCATATGAGCCCTAACTGGGGATCAAACCTGCAACCTTGGTGTATTGGGACGACACTCCAATCAAGCTATGGAGCCAGGGCCTCAGCTCTAATTCTTAAAATAGCCCTGTAAGGAGGCGCTATCTATGCAAATGAGAAAACTTAGGCCCAAAGAAGTTAAGAGACTTACTCAGGATCACACAGTTGTAGTGAGATTTGGAGTAGCAAAAAAATGTTTTCAAAGGAACTTTGGTGGTAGGTCATATGTGTTGGAATGTCACACTACCTGTTTGTTCAGTAGCATGTGCATTCCGTGAGTGTGTGGGTGTGTACTTGGCTCCACACAAATACATGGGTTATACTCCCTGACATGGGCAGAAGATAAAAAAGCAAACAAATGAATTGAGTGTCTCCTCCAGGCTCTTCGGTAAACAGACTTGTGGTTCAGGGCTTCTGCCGTCAACATGAGCACTGACCTGACTTCAGACCATTTCTTCCCAGACCCCTGCCTTCCAGGCAGTGCCCTGGCAATTTTCCCACCCATGTGTGTCAGACGGGCTGGGTGGTTACATTGTCTAGCCTGCCACAGCAGCCTGGCTCCCCACTTAAGAAACTGGGTCTTTTCTCAACATTTCAACCCTGAGCCCAGCAGAGATGATTTGCTCCACTTAGGGCTTTGGGATGCTGTTTGTTTAATTTTTTTTTTTCCCACTTGTCTCAAACATAGATCACTTTAGACTCTGGAAAGCATTGGGTGAAATGGCTATAAATTCTAGAAAATGATGTCCAATACTCCTAGTCCCCATGCCAATGCCTGTCCCAGTCTTGAACCTCACCATCAGCTCCAAAAGAGCAGCTTCTGAATTTGCACTGTAATTCCAGCCTCTTGTTAAGAAGCACTCCATTGAATCCAGTTGCAGTAGTCCAACCCTTTGTCACATTAATTAGGGTCAAAGAAAATCAGATGGCTCTCTAGTAGTGAAAGAGGGACATGTTTATGCAAAGTGTGGATTTGGGCTCAAGTTACGCTGAGACCCTTCTGTCAAAAGTGGTTCAAATGGGATTTGAGGATTTGGAATTACTCGCACTAAAACTTTCACAGTTGTAGGACCTCTCTTGGATTTTAACCTAAGTTTGAGGCACAGGATTAACAAAGCATTTGCTGCTCTGGAAGCTCTTGACTCATGGTGGGCACAGACATGCAAAGGACCAACTCTAATGCAGGCAGATGGGGTGGTCATCTGGCTACAGGGGTTTCCCATTTGATTTGGAGGGGGTGTGTGGGGAAGTAGGCAGATATACAAGCTTTGAGCAGGAGAGGGAGCTGGTTGAAGGTAAAGTTCTAGAAGGTTCACCTGCCAATGGAGTGCCACTTGGGGTGACTGATGACTGAAACAAGCGGTTTGCTGCCTGCCGTGATAGATTTTTGTCAGCATTAGACATTGGTTTTCATCAGCTCTTTTGGTAACATTTTTAACTCATTTTAAAAGCAAGACATGCTTATTGTTGAATTATTGGGAAAATGCATTATCACATAATAAAAGCAATATCAGCCATTTCCCAACTCAATGTAGTTAACATTTATATATTCCTTCCTTTCTTCATTGAGCTGCATGTTTGCAAATGGTTTTGTGTCTTATCTTTTTCTACCAATTGCATTAAGCTATTACTCAAATTATAAAAACATCACTTTAAGTAAGACATTCACAGAGCACAGCTCTTGTGCCAAACTGGAACATGAGTGATTTCAGGATTAAGTCATGGGTGAGGGGGCAGAAGAAAGGGTTGTTCCTGCCCCCCCCCCCCCCCCCCCCCCCAGTGAACCCGGAGGGTTGGCACACAGTCAGGAAATGGGGGTGAGAGAGTAAGAAGAAGCTTCTTGTTAAGCAGGAGCCCAGTTCCGAGAGAGCAGGACTAGAGAAGGGGGAGGTATGTGAGTAAGGTTTTTCCTAAGGAAAAATCTCCTTTCTCTGGAAGTAGAGGGAGAAAAAGCTCTTTATTCCAGCCACCCTGTGCTGTGCTGCTGCTTAGCCATTTCTCCATTTTCACTTTATTCTTCTAATAACACTAACAGTGCCTCCGGGGGCTCTTTCCACACTTGAGGTTTTGCAGTTTCCAGTTTGCCCCTCCCACTTTCTTTCTCTTGCCAGGGTCATCAGGGAGCCGCGACTCACCCCAGCATCCACCTGCCTTGCTTAAGGCCTCCATTCCGCTGAGGCATCTCTTTCTTTGCACTTGACATAAGCAATTATTTCTCCTATCAACTGCTCTTAATGCTTCCCAGAGAGTTTAGCAGATCATGTGTTGCTGACGGATATCACCCCACCCAGAAACAATAGACCGCCCTCCCTCAGTCTTGTTCATAATAAACGACATTTCTCTCTCCTTCCCCCCCTGACGCCATAGTCAGAGCCAGTGCTAGGACACTTTCCCCACCAAGGTCAGCAAGGGTGGCTGGATCACTGAGTCCCCAAGGAGCCGAGAGAGGGCCGTGGCAGCACAGTGGAAACTGGAGACCCGTTTACCCAGTTGTACCAAGCTGCTCTGTGTCCCATGAGAGAGCCTGTTTGGCTGCTGTTAACTTCCTTTGATGAATATTTTCAGATACGGGATCTAGAAATGGCAGTTTGAGAGAGTTTCGCTGCTGTCCTCTGCTCAGTGAGGTTGATATGATTCCACTATCTTAGAGGTCATCCACAGTGTCCTGTGTCTGTATTACGGAAGAAAATTGGACAGGTCCAGGTTTCCAAGGATATAAGTAGGTTTTTTCGGAAGTTAGTGAAATGGGGCTTGAGACTTATCAGTCCACAAGTGTAAAAACGGTCCAACAGTGTGATGTGAGTGCTTAAAAAAGCAATGCCGATCACAGGAAAGCGTGGTCCTTTCTTGGCCACTCTGGTCAGCTCTCTCAGCTGCTCATGCTCCATTCTTCAGCATTTATAAGCATCAGGTTTTAAAAGACCTGATCCCCTAAAGATTGTCTGGAGGCAGATGTTGTCCAGGTGCTCCACTCACATATTCACCCTGCAAGGGCTGCTTTTTCCATCCTCTAGGGGGGAAGTCTTGAAGTGACTTAAATCACTCCTGTATTTTTTAATAACTGTGAAAAGAAACTGGTGAAGCTATGAGGATAGAACACGTGCCTTGGGTCATAGCGTGTCCCCTGATTGTCAAAGGCATTCAAATGGAGTCATTAGGGATGATGTAGAAAGCATTCCTATACTAGACTGGGGTCTCACTAAATGATCCTAAAGGTCCCTTCTAGGGCTGAGATGCTATAACTTTATGTTGTTTCTGGGCCTCTAGCTGTTCTGTCCAGTGGAGTAGCCACTTGCCACATATAGCTATTATTTGAATTTAAATTAAGACTAAATAAAATGAAAAGTTCAGTTCCTCAGTCACGCACACTTGAGGTTACTCAGTAACCCCATGTAACCAGTGGCCAACCCCATTCAGCAGCACAGATCTAGAATGTTTTCATGATCCCAGAACATTTGGTTGGGCAATGCTGGCCTAAAACATCAGTGACCCTGGAAAATAACCACTTCTCCATGGTTATCACAAAGCCCCAAGGCAAATCAGCCAGCCTATCAATGGTATGGAGCTTTTCCCTCTCCTCTTCCCCCTTGTTATTCAGTCCAAAGAGCTCTTGAGTTGAGATGGGAGAGCCAAAGTCCCCTCTCTGGTCAAACACTGCTAGGACCGACCTTGGGAACTTACTTTTACTTCTCCAGACTTATTTCGTCATCTTCAGAATGGTTCCTCCAGCTCTAATAGTCTCATTTAATAAAATACAGCATGATCATTCCAGCTTGGTAGCACTCCAGGACAATTGCAGTTCGTGCCAAGTACACAGCGTTATTTCACTGTCCCCGTTAGCCTGCCCATAATGGAAAGATCCCGAAACTTGGAGTTATATCCATCTTTGTCTTAGTTTGGCTTGGTGACCTTGGACAAGTCCTTGATCTCAATGAGCCACAGTGTCATCCAGGAAATAGAACTAATAATAGCTCACTTATAAGTATCATGGCATACAGTGCGTGCTCAAGTAATGGTCCCCAGGATTGAAGATTGGATAGGGTGTCTCCTAAGGTGAAAGTTACATGAGCAGAGGGGGAAAGACTTTTTTCCATCTACGTGTTCCAGGGATACAGAATAAAGAATGTGTCTGAGTCTTTTAAGTCCCAAGTAGCAAATGTAAAAGGCTTTGCATAGTGGAGAGTATTACAGAGCAACCAGGTAGCCACAGAAACCTATCAGCCTTTCATAAAACAAGAGCCAGGAGTTACAGTTTAGTGAAGACAGTGACTGAATGTCTGAAGCCCTGAGTCTGAGACTAGCTTTTCTACTAACCAGGCCATTAAATCATTAGCACATCTGTCCCTTCTAGGGGCCACCAGACAAACAGCAGGACTCTTGTACCTATTAAGCCCCCTTGACAATTTGATAGACTTTTAATACAAAGTTGGGAAGCACACAAATCTATCATCACACCATTTTTAAAGACATATTTATTTGGCCTACTGTGTGCCAGAGACTCTCATAATGTTCTTGGATACTCTTCAATTTCATGATTTGTTCTGGTTTCTCCACACCAGAGTTAATTCCTGGGAGCTAGAATTTATTGCATACATTATATTACACATCCCATTCAATTCAGCTCCTGCCCTATATAATGCTTTGCAACTAGATGCCATAGGAGGTCTGCACAAGCCACCAGAATGCTCAGACTGTGAGGGCAAATCCCATGTTGGCACAGATGACCGTGATGGGAAGCAGGGTGTGATAGCTGCTGCCACTGAAGCATGTGCCGTCTGTAAAGTCCATGGAGAGAGCAGTGGTTTGTGCCCGGGCCTCATGGAGGAGGCAGCATGCAGGCTGGGCCTGGAAGGATGGGCAGGAGCCCATTTTGCCATGAAGATGAACAAACAGCAAGAACCAAGACATGGGAATAGAAACTCTGAGCACACACTCAAGCTTTTTTGTTTGAATTGGGGTGCAGAGTACATGGGAGGATTAACAGGAGAGGAGAGGTGGGGCTGGATCCCGGAGGGTCTGGAATGCTCAGGTAAGCATTTTGAGCTTCCATCACAAGGTGCTAGAGAACCACTGAAAGTGTTTGAGCAGGGAGAAGGGGCACATTCAGAACTCCCTTCGAAATGTCAATGTCAGGTTTTGCCCCTGATAACAGAATATTATGTATCAGGTGGCAGGTGGGGGAAGTATGAAGACTGGGGCCACATAAGCTGACACCTGCCCTGTCTGTGGGCAGTGATAAGCTGATCCTCACAGTCAAAGCTGTGGTTTCCCGGAGCCAGCTGGCTTCTTTCTTCTCTTACTGCTCTTGGAGGTAAGATTGGAGGTCCCTGGGAGGATTGCTGCTAGAAGGCCCTAGAAGTACCAGGGTCTGTTCTCTGATGCTGTTTTCCCAGTCTCTTTGGAGTGAGTGTCTCCCAGGGATCTGTATGCTCGAGGGAGTTTGTGCTCACTCAGAGATTAGGGTGTGACAACAGATGGGGGGAAATCTGCAACCTGGTCTTTCTGGAATGATCAGTCTTTGTGTATGTCTCCTCTGCTAGACCAATAGTCTACATGTTAGAGACTATTGTATTCATCTGTGCACCTCCAGTGTCTAGCATAAGGCCTGATTACATAGCAGCTGTGTCAGAATCACTATTTGTTGAATTCTTACCGTGTGTCAGGCATTGTGTCTAGGAATCTTATATCATCAGTTGTTTAACCCTCAAATAGCTCTACTAGAAAGCTTCTAAACTACGTTATTCAAGTAATGCAGCTCAGAAAAGTTCAGTGACTTATCCTAAGGTCACACAGCCAGTAAGTGGTCAGGATTTAAACCCACATTTCTTCAACCCCAAAGTTCTTACTCTTAAAGAAGTTACTCTGTCTCCTTTCCATTCCAGAATAGATGCTCACTTTCAGTTAAGGTAACATAAATGAGAACTTCCTTGAAGGGTCTGTCTCAGAAATAACTTTCTCAAGACTTTAACCAGTACCTGTCCCACTGACTACCCACAAGATAAGGGTGATGAAGACAAGAAGGACACTCCTAGTGTATGGAGCTAGAATAGAAATAGAAGAAATTAGAAGCTGTTGGGGAGACAGTTTGGGAACTCAGTAGAAGAAAGAACTTCCCATGAATCAGTGATGACTAGTGGATAGTGTAGGATGCCTCGTGAGGTTGTGAGCTTCCTATCCTTGGAAATGTATAAGGTGGGTGTGGCCAGCCAAATATTTGGATCCTACCTTGAATACTTTTGAGGCCACTTATAGCATCAAGTTTCTGTGAAGCAGGTTTCAAGGTTGGTGCTTTTGTTGGGATCACCAATGCCACTGTCACCTTATTTCCACTTACCATGAACCATGGTTATAGAGATTGGCAGTTGTGTGAGTACAACACTGAGCTCATGAAAACACCTAGTCTGTGATACAAGTCTTATTGTAACTCAAAGGTCCCAACAAATGACACCTCCAAGTTCTAAACCCATTGAGAGATAAGACAAAAGAAAAAAGCATATGGGGCCCTGTATGCTTTTCTCTTCTATACATGCTTCTATATATGCTCTATCTATATGCCTAAGGTCATCTTCATTACTGAGTGAGGCCCAGATGGAGTCCCTGGACAGTGTGCTTCCTAACTCAGAACCCCACACTTGGACAGGATGGCATACCCTGTTACAGGTGGTCTGGCCCCCCAAGTCTCCCCATATGAGAGCATAACCTCCTCCCATGGAGCTTGAGAGCTGGCAACAGAAAGTGTGCTTCCAGTTGGCATCTGACTCTCAGAGAGGAGGAAGCAGGCAGTGTGTGGCTCGTTTGCCCATTTCCTGCATTGAAGCCTCTTTAGAGAAGGCATTCCACTTCCCCTGGAGAAGAGAGAGGAAGGGGTACAAGGAGGCCTAGACTGTTACTCCAGGGGGCTCCCTCCACATGGAAGAAAACACAGGGGGTGTAAAAGGAGCATCCCTGTCAGGAAGAGCCCTCATTCGTTTGCTTACTTCCCTCTCCAGACCTTGGGTTCCTTGAAGCAGAGCCGCTCCCAGCCCCCAGCACAGGCCCTGACACACAGGAAGTGTTGAGGGAGGGGTGGATTGAATGAACTTTCATCTTCTAATGCCAGTGTTTTCCTGAAGGAGCTCCTTTCCAGGGCAGAGAAGATGCCTTTTCCTCTCATCTATCTTCCTTATCGCACCCAAGATTATGCCTTCATCATGTTTTCTGAGTCCTCTCCCTTTTCTGTACCATGGCAGATGGGACAAGGGGCAGGGGTTGCCAGATGATTCAGTAAATGGTTTTCGCCAGGCCATGTCATTCCCCACCCCCCCCCCCGGCCCCCAGGCAAAGCCCTGGCTGTGTGTGCAGGTGAGCATTGTGTGGGAAGGACAGCACCCAGCCCTGGTCCTGCTGCCCATCTGAGAGGAAGGACAACACCTCCCTTACCACCTTGGGGAGAATCTCTGAGAGAAGCCTTGTGAAGTCACTTTGGAAAATGGAAAGTACTTTCTCTGTGGCTTGGAAGCAGTGGAATCTGTGGGAATAGGCTAGAGCTGACAACTCAGGGCACTGAAGTAGTAAAGGATGATCCAGACTCCACCAGGAAAATAGAGGGCATCGCTTCTGTAGGAACTCACTGTTAGTGTTCCAAATGTTTGCTTGTGTGGTAAAATTGAAAAGCATGTCCCAGTGAGGGCTAGAGTCCCAGGCTGGCCCACAAAAGCCTGTGTGACTCATCAGTAATCAGGTTTACTAAGTATCTACTAAATTCTAGGTATATGCTAGACACATTTAATCTATTATCACAATAACCCATCAAAGGAGAATTATCCTCCTTTCTACCAGTAAAGAAACTGATATCAACATATAATCACATGCCTAAGGTCCAACAAGCTAGTGAGTACTGGAGCTGGCCCACAGTCAGGGCTCACAGCTTGGAGGGGTAGCCTTGCTCTGAGCCTGCAGGGATGGAGAGGAATGGGAATTTGAAGGGACTACATATCTTTCCTCAAGACCATTTGTGAAGTCAGTCATTCACCAGCACCTGACCTTTGGGCCACTCTTACCCAGAGAAGAGGAGTGGCCACCCCCTTTCCTACTCTTTCTGAGCTCCACAGCAGGATCAGTGCTGTCCTAGAAATGCCAGTCTCGTCTTCAGGGATTCTGGAAGCAAGCAGGATCCCCATGGTCTTAGGCGCACGGTTCTCCAGGGCACTGCCTCCAGCACTGGAAGACCCAGGCTTTAGGCCACTGGCTCAGTAGGGTTAACAAGCCAGCAGTGCTCAAACTCTCTGCAGGAGCTGAAAATTGGGATTTTTAGAAATGTCTCACCCTAGCTAAGAGCCTGCCCCCTGTAGTCATTCAGTGAGGATTTAATAAATGTATGAGGAGAACTGAAAACTTTAGATACTGCAATGGGTGTTCTGGAAATCGAATGTGGGATCTTTTTTCTTTTTTTCTGTCATTTCTGCCTACTCCTACTTCTACGTGTTTCCTGGACAGGGGACTTGGAGCACAATCGACATAAGGTTCCAAATAGAGGAGAAAAACTAAGGAGCAGGTCTTGGCTTGGCAGAGAAGAGGCAGGATGCTGATCACCTGTGGGATTTGCTGCTGCTCTGTGGCTGGGGTTTGTCTCCGGGGATCGATTGCAGTAATTCTCCCTGACTGAAGTTCTCCCTCTGTCAGAATCATCTTTGAGGAAATGGTTCTGGTCATGTTGTTGGCTTCCCAGTGCCAGCGTCTTTTCCCTAGCTGGTCTGTGCCAGCCTCCTTCCCCCTGTGCCCAGTTCTGGCTACCCAAAACTAATGGAAATCGAGGTCATTACTATCCTTTGAGCATTTACTTGCATGCCAGACAGGTACTACCCTAAGTCCTCGATCTTCGTCTTCCTGTTGGTCCTCACAGTAGAGGAGGGGTATCATCAGGCCACCATTCCTGACTGTCCCACCACCTGCCCCACCACCTGTCCCACCACTAGTCTCACCTCAGCTCTGTCTCCTTTGTATACATAGCCTGGAACAGCGCACACCTGTGGCTTGTGGTAATGGGTCCATATGTGTATAATCCATTTTTCCATTTAACTCATTGATTGAGTACCTTCTGGGTGTTTTCTGTTGCACCCATTGCACTTGAGTTCCTTTAGGGCAAGAGACCATGCCTTGTTCTTGTTTGTTGTATATCATCAGCATGCAGCACTGTGCCCAGCTCACAGCAGACCCTCAGGAATGTTTGCTAAGGGGAGGCTCTAAATGCTATCTAGCCTTTAAACACTTTTTCAGTCCTTCCAACCCCAGGCACTGGAGAGTGGGAAACCTATCCCTTGGTGCTTAGCTTAGTGGAGAAACACAGCTGTGATTCTGGATGCTTACCTTTCAGTGATTCCCCCTTAATTCTCAGGAAGCTAAGCTGTAATTAACCCCAAAGAGCCTTTAATGTCAGCATCATTCGTTATGATCTGTGGGTGTTCATTTACTCTTCAGTAGATGTGAGTACTCTGTGGGTGTCAGGCTCTGTGCTGGGAGCTAGAGCCACAGAGCTAAATAAGGCACACATGTACAACCCATGACCTCAAGGACATCAGCAGACAAGATGGAGACATGGTGAATCAAGGTCAGAGCAGGTTAAGTACCATGGGTGCAGCTCAATGAGAGTCCTGCTGAGTGAGGGGGGGTTTAGGAGCAGGTGAGATCAGGGAAAGCTCTTTAGAAAGGAGGCATTTGAGCTGAGCCTGAAAGAACAGTAGGATTTGAATCTGAAGAAGTAGGTGGAAATTTTTCCCCATGAGCAAACGCACAGAGGTGGAGGGTATGTTTTAAGGAACACAAGGTCATTCAGATAATTAATTTGTCAGTAATTGGCAGGTGTGACACAAGGGTGACCCTCATTACCATGGATATATCACTATGTTTTTATTTCTTTCTCCCTACCAATCCCTCCTCATGCTTCAAAAAGAGCTTTGCAAGGTTATAACTGGAAGACTATCCCTTAAAGGACAGGGATAGCAGATCCTTGTGTGGAGTGGCACCTGTCCAGGCACTCTCCTGGGATACTGGTTCTTCACCCCCACCTGCCAAAAAAATGCACATAAAGGGGCCCTCCATGTAAAGGCCCCATTGCCTGTCAGTTATTCCTAGGAAGGAGCCTAGAGAGGCCACCCATGAGTTTCTAGAAGATGCAGACACTGCAGGCGAGCTACCTTGCTCCAGCAGCAGGAGGAGTCAAGGGAGACAGATTAGCCACTCACATTGTTTGTCTGTTGAGTCAACATCTAGATGTAGGTGTGGAACCCACAGAGGAATCTGGCATCTCTGTCACGGAAAGGGAGAGAGTGCCGTGTCGAGGGGGCCTGCTCCTCCCTCATTCCTCGTTGCCAGATCCTGCCTCAGACGCAAGGTCCTCTGTGCTGCCAGAGGTTCAGTTATTAATGCCAAAGGTACAGTTTAGCATGTACCATTCCTTTTGCACACATGGCTTTTGTGTGTGCATGCACCCCACACACGCATTCACCCCTATAGTCTTAGTGGGTCTTGTGAATTGATTATAGATGAAATAAAACTCCCAACTGCAAATGCTAAGGCATGTGGGCCCCTTCCTGTCCGGCGCTGTCAGATGTGCTCCGAGATGACTGTTTTCATCATCTATTCTGAGCCATAACCGCCCCAGAAATAGCTTTAGCAGGAAAGTGCTTTGTTAGACTAGCTGTAAATTATATTTCAAACGTCTGATGTTGTTTCTTTAAAAAATAAATAAATAAGTAAATGAAAGTCTAAATTAATGACTGTCGGGGTTTGCTTTGCTTGTGTGCACTGCTTCAGACTTGGCTTCTTGCAGATGGAACTTCAGATCTGTTTACACTTCGGTGTTAGCTTTTTTTGGGGAGAAACGCAGTTGAGCGATCTGGGAGGACAAATTTACAAAGTTGAAGTTATTGTAACTATCAGTGAGGCTCACATCTCTCTCCCACTGCCCTCTCCCCCTCCTCTCCACTGTGCCCTCATTTTGTTTATTGTGGTTTTATCTGCTCCGCCTCCAAGTCCGCCTCCAAGTTCGAAAGCAACTGATTCTTGCAGATGTTATGACAAGGTCACATATCCAGTTTCTCAAGCAGATGTTCATTCAGCCCCATTTCACCAGCACTTTGTCATTCAGTGAGAGCAGACCTTGTGGGAACAGATTGGAGCAACACAAAAGATGGAACACAAAAAATCCTGCAGAGAACCCGATCGCTTTTATGTGTTCAAGAAGGGAGTGGGGTGGGGAGGGTAGCAAGGAGAGAAATCCGCAGAGCAGAATTTTATGGGGGGTTTTTTTTTTGGTTTATTCAAAGATTATTATGTGTTGGATACAGTAAATCATCTATACACCCACACCCAGGAGGTAAATCTTCAGAACTCCGGGCGTGGGTAGTTCTGCATTTTAACAGCTGCCATACAGTAGCTATTTTGTTCTGCACTTAGAGACCCTTATCTGTGCATTTGTTTTAAGTTTTCATCAACTCTCCTTTTGTTCCTCCGTTCTGTTCTCCTGGTTCTCATTACTATTACAAGAGTAGCTAAAAACCTGAGCTCCTGAGTTATTTAAATTGACACCATGAGTTAGAATGATAAGCAAGGCACTCTCATCTTGATTGTGCTCAGTCTCACTCGGAGGGTGTTACCTATAATGGATTTAGCTCCTCTTGCCTTTTCCCAGGTCTCATATGCCCGTCCAAGCTCTGCCTCAATCAGGGATGCTAACTGTACGTTAGCGGCCTTCCCAAAACCATGACCCAGAAGGAACTGGAGCAGCTTTTCTCACAATACGGCCGAATCATCACCTCACGAATCCTGGTTGACCAAGTCACAGGTTAAGTGTTTCTTTGTCATTTCTTTCCTTGTGCCTCATGTCACCAGCCAGAGTTCTATGACCAATGGGAGCAGTGGGTTAATGGTCCCTTAGGGTACAGGATATGGGTCATGAGTAGAACAGATTTTTGATGTAGGAGAAAGACATCTTCTCGACCCACTGCACACACTTGAAATGGGCCATCTTGGGAGGCAGGAGTTCTCCGTCACAGGAGCAATTGCAGCAACAGCTCATCACCTTGGCAGGGTTGTGAAGGTGATTCAGGCCTCGGCTGAGAGTGGGACTATATGACTTTTGAAGCGTCTTCAACCCTCAACCCAGTAATCTTACATTGGTGTGTGAAAGGACCTGTATGTATAGCTCTTGACCTGATGACAGCATTATAGAGCTAGAGGGAACCCCAAAATACCCCATTTCACACATGAGGAAACAGAGGTCCAAAGCAGGGGATTGGACTTCAGTCCAGCCAGCTAGTAGCAGTGCAGAGATATGAAGCCAGGATCCAGTACCGAGGTACTTTGTCCCCACTAAAGAAAGGCAACCACCACCTCTTAGTAAGAAATGTAAGGCACCCCAGGTTGCATTTTAATAACAAATGTTTTCACCTACTTCCAACTTGATCCCAATTTAAAAACAACCCCTAGGAACAATTCATCACATTATTATCATTTAATTTATGCAACAAACCCTCTCGGAGCGGCTGTGTTACAGACACTGTGCAAAGGGACACCAGGGTCCGGGGGTGAAGGAAGCACAGTCCTTACAGGACTCCAGCATCATGAGTACCTGCTAGGGGCTGTCCGGTGCACTGTGAGAGCTCAGGAGAAGGCAGCCATGCCTGGTAGAAATTGTCAGAAAGGCTCCACGGAGAATGTGAAGTTTGGACAGGGTTTTGGAGGACGACTTGCAGGCATCTGGCAAGAAGTGCAAGAGCATTCTAGGCAGATAGGAGTATCCTATAGCACAGCTGAGTAGGGCACGGTTCAAGGCATGGAGCTGAACAACAACACAACCTGTCCTAGGAACACCTGGCAGTTCAGCGCAGCTGGCAGAGGCTCAACAGGGGATTTGGGCAAGATCTTCAGGGGCATTAAATGCCACTCCAAAAAGCCTGAACTTTATCTTTTGCCACATGGAGCCACGGAAGGATTTTATTTGTTTGTTATTTTGTGTTTGGAGAAGGAAACAATTAGGAACAGGAACCATAAACAAGGCTAGAAATCGAAAGGGAACCAAAAAAGGCATAGAAAGTGATTTTAAAGGGTGTAATATCATCAGGGTTTGTTTTTCAAATATATTACCTAATTGCTAGGTGTGGAGGACCCACTGGAAGATGAGAAACCAGACAGTGGATGATAGATACAGCCACTAAAGGGCTATAAGGACTGAGCAGGACAGTGGTGGAGAGCTGGAAGTGACAGATGTGAGAGGTGCCTGTGTTCTGTGGGTGGAAGTCTCCAGTCCAGAGCCACGGTGGCAGAAATGCAAGCAGATGCATTTTGGTGGGTGAGAGATATTCAGTGAGCCAGGCTCAGACCAGGCCCCACCAGTGGGCTGACTCCCCACAGATGTCATTGGGGCCCAGCCCATCTCTTCCTGGGGGTGTTTACCAGTTTAGTTTGTTCACTTTTTATGAAGGTTCTTTCCCTTTCCCCAGGAGTGTCCAGAGGGGTGGGATTCATCCGCTTTGATAAAAGAATCGAGGCAGAAGAAGCCATCAAAGGGCTGAATGGCCAGAAGCCCAGCGGTGCTACAGAACCGATTACTGTGAAGTTTGCCAACAACCCCAGCCAGAAGTCCAGCCAGGCCCTGCTCTCTCAGCTCTACCAGTCCCCCAACCGGCGCTACCCTGGCCCACTGCACCACCAGGCTCAGAGGTTCAGGTAGGAATGCACATGTGCCCACTCACCTTGCTAGTTGGGCACAGGGCTGGGCAAGGGCCAGGGAAGCCTGTGGCCCCGAAGAATGGGGCAAGGGTAAGAACCTCTGGCCCCAGGAATCACTGTGCATAGCTCCCACCACCCAGCCTCGGTTTTCACTCTTATAAAATGAGGGGATTGGATCAGACACTCTTCCAAGCCCTCTTCCAACTTACCACTGTGACAGTGGTTAAACTTCAGATTTTTGGTTGAAACAAAATTTCCGCATTTCACCAAATAAGAAGATTCAGTTTCAACAAGAGTTAACCACAGATGTGACCAGATTCAGTGTCTTAGACTTAAAGCTAAGGCAGTGGCTTTACTGAAGCCAAAGAAAAGAATGGGTCAGGAGGCAGATCCTTGCCAGGGACAGTGGATTAGCCCGTCCTCCTCTTTCTTCTGCAGGTAACTCTGATGGGTTAGGTGCACAGGCTACTCTCATTTGTGGTAATTTTACTCTGATTGTTAAGTCAGCAGTCTCTGGAAAGCACAGAGGAAGATTTTTGTCCACGCCTTATTACTGTTTCCTTTACATACCCAACCTCCTGAAGCTCCTGGTGCAATGGGGCACTTCCTCTCTCTCGGGACATTTCTGAAAGGCAGGCTCCTCTCCATGAAGACAGTGAGCTTAAACAGCCTCTGTCGTGCAAGTGATATGAATATTCTTGACCTACCCGTAGTAATTCTAAATAATTATGTCCCAACTTCCCTTTAATGAAAGGGTTTTCTCCTTTTCAAACATCGCATGGGAAGAGAGTCAGCCCTTCCACCTAGCCCCAGTGAGAAGAAATCTCCCCTCGCAGTGCCCTCCCATGCCCTGTGAATCTGAAATGGTTAATGGTTTCGTGAAGAGTCCAAGTCATCTAATTTTTATTTTGTGTGAGAGCCCATGCAGTATTTATGTAAAAAGCCTTTCCAGCAGGCTTCTAATGGTGGAAACTATGGTTACTACTGCCCCGTGGTGTGAATAGCTTATCCCCAAAAGGTGCTGAGCGTGAGGGAGATTATAACATAATAGCGGTTCACTGGGAAGCGCTTTCAGGTTGTAAATAGGAAGCTAAGTTTTAAAAATCTTAACCCCAAAACTCTCCCTACCCTGCAAAAATGTGTGTAATAAGATTTAGTTAATGTAGCGAGACTAAGAGAAAAGATCCATTCCGTATGCATTGCGTGTGCATGTATTGTTCATATGAAACAGAGACCTTTATTCACAAGTTTAATTAAAACAAAATGTGAACAACTTAAGAAGCTGCCTCTTTTTAACAATTTCACACACAATATAAAATAAAATACACACAAATGTTCTGAGAGGTGGGGGGAAAGGATTAATTCAGACCTTGAAAGAAAGGGAGACTCATTAGACACTTGCTTTAAACTCTAGCATTGACCTGAACGTGAATTACTTGTAATAGGAGGCAGGAAGGGGGGAATCTGCTGGTGGATAGTCTCCTAAGCATTGGGGCAAGTTGTTGAGCTTTTCTTCTTTGAAAATGGAGCATTCTTATTAATAGTTCCATTGAGCGATCTTGCCATCTGTGAGGCATTAACCCAGAGACCCTCCTTCTCTTTGCAGGCTGGACAATTTGCTTAATATGGCCTATGGCGTAAAGAGGTAATTAAAACTCCACAGATTGCCAGATGTCCGTGTTGGCACAGACTGGGGCTAGAATTTTTTTTTAATTCACTAACTTTACTTTTTTTTAATTCTTCCTTTTTCTTCCACCAGCATGTCAAATTCTTAATTTTAATTTCAGACCTCAGTTGGTTTTGTTTCTTTTAGGGCACACAAAGTTTGTTTGTGTGTTTCACTTTTTCTTTTATTTGCAGGTGGGCTTCTCCTATGGTTCAGGTGCCACAGCTACCGAGCCCTTGATAATCTGGTCCTCTCAGCAGCTTCCCTGAGGGGAAGGCTCCAACTCTGCCAGCTGATTTTGCAAACTTGCAGAGCAACTGTTTTGCATTAGCAATGCCAAGATTCAGTTAAGAGGGCAAATTCCAGCAAATCAAAATTAGAACATTTTGCTAATCATGGTTGACAATCTTGTGATTGTCAGTGGGAAAATTAGATTTGGGACTACCAGCCCCTGGCCGAACGAACCATGAATAAATGCGTGGCTGACCTTCTGCCTCCCTCCCCCACTCCCTCAGCGTGCATTTCAGGGCACGGCCAAGAGTGAAGTGTATCTGTGTGCACCTCAGCCAGGGTTTGTTTTTGTTGTTATTACAGGTTTTAACGGTTATTTTAAATCCTCCCTTGATGATATATGTATGTGTGTTTTAATTTTGCTGTTTCACTCACTTAAAGCCTATTTGTGAGGTCAGGGGCTCAAACAGGGTCAAAGATTTGGGGATCTCTGAATGCAGCCACAAGGCTGCTCCAGGGCCTAGTCTCAAAGCCGAATCTTGGGAAGTGAGTGCGTTATTTCACTGTGTCCGTGAGATTCCCAAATGTGCTTTTGATAAGCTCCACTGAGCTACTAGGGACATAGCAATCTTCATCATCCTGCTCAGTAGAGCTGCACACTTAATTCCCTTCCTACAGTCAAGGGAAGGAAATGTGGTCTTTATAGATCGTATCACACCCCCTGTATGGCGGCCATTCTTTCACCACTTGGCCATGCATGGTAAGTGCACGGCCGTGGAAACAGGCACACAGTGGAGGACGTAACTTGACAGCAGACTTCGCTGTCAGAGCACCAAGCCTCTCAAACCTCAATCCCAGTACCAGGGAGAGAATGATCTCCACGTGCCTAGCATGCTGCTTGTCTATCCCCACAATCTTACATCTTTGTCAGCTCTGTCCTCTACCTTTGCTCCCTCTAACTTAGTGAAGTAGCAGCAAACATTATACACAGAGGGTGGGGATAGAGCAACCTCTTACCCATGGAGGCGGCCAGGCCAGACCCAGCAGCAGCATGCAGGACCGCCACCTCCGCCAGTTCCCCACCCACAGTGAACAGCACTAGTTGGTAAGAGCATTCATTCTCGTCTTCCTATTAACCCAGATTTTGGGCCCAGAATCCTCCCTACCAAAATGCTCCAGGTAGCCATAACCAACTGGAGTTGAAACATCTTGCTGACCCGGACTTTGGCCTTATCACAAATACTTAACTGTTCTCTACCTATAAACTTGAATGAAGTCAATTTATTCAGTTAGAGGAGAACCGGTGAGAAGAGTCTTCAGAAATATGCAAATAGCAATTAGTCTGGATTTGCCCTTCTAAGAATCTATATGATGATGTTTTTGGTTTCACCTGTTATTTGTCTTGAAGCAAAAAGGAAGACCAATTTAGTGAATAGCACCAAAAATGACATCTATTGAGTTACATTTAGCATATCTTCAGTAGTCATTTGATTGTCAAATTCTAGGTGTAGAACTTTTCTTCCCTAGGACTTTTAAACCTCCAAGAATATTTGCTTATTTTTCAAGCAGTCCTAGATGACAGTTTACCCCATCTTTTCCCCCAGTTTCTGCTTCCTCTCCTTCTCTACACATACTTCAAAAAAACCAAAAACAATCACATGAAAAGCAAGCTAATAGTGTATACGGTCAAAATCCAGTGTAAGTTTGGTACAAATAAATATCAACATACGTTTCCTGCTTGTAGGCACTAGCACCCCTATTTGCCTCATATGACCGCATCCGTCATGATCACACATGGATATGTTGTGTCAGAGAATAGAATACGAAGGGTTGGTTTTCTTTTCAAAATTAAATGAAAACTGAGAAGATTTCTAAGCCAAATATAAAAGTAGTTGTAATAGGGTAAATAACAATTTTCCTGCTTTTTTTAATGTACAGTGATTCAAGGTATATAAATGCACAACCACTTGAAATCTCGCTCCCGTGACACTTAGAAATGAGTCCCAGATGATAGAGCATCAAGGAGTGATACATCTTTATAGCTACTGCTCATTTTGGTGGGGGGGGGGGGACTCTCCTTGAATAAATCCTAAGTGAAACATGAGCCACCTGCCTGATTACTAACAAGACATGTCTGTTCTTTCTCCATATCCTCCACCTCAGTAATACCGAGAGGTCTTTTAACAACCATAAGTCAAGGGACTGCAAATATGGTAGACCCAAGCACTTCCGGAGCCATCCCCTAGTCTGCCTTAAAAATAAATAAAACTTCCCAAGCATGACATCCACCAATGTTGTTCACTTATTCAATTAAAGAACATTCCCTGACTTTTCTACATGTCCTCTGTCTGTGAGAGTCCCACAGGTGCTCCACTGAATAAAAAACTAGAGCAACAGAATGAATGAAATCGCGCCCCTTCCCAAGAGTTCACTGCCTGCTGTGGGGAGGAGGATAAGGGGCTGGGTGGGAGACCCTGTGATATATTCTGTGATAGAACTAGGACAAGCCTTGCTCTGGGAGTGCCTTGTGGTTTTAGGAATTAACCTAGGCCTTCTCTTGGCATATATGTGCCTTAGCCAATCTAGCCATTCCCATCAGAGGAAATGCCACAGACATTAGTTTTTGTTTTTTAGTTTTAAACCCTGACGACTCTCCTGCAAACCACTCACTCAGCCCTCTGCCCCGTGTCTGTGTCTGTGCATCTCTGTGTTATCCTTGGTCAGACTGATGTCTGGACCAGTCCCCCCTTCTGCTTGTCCCCCAGGTTCTCCCCCAATCACCATTGATGGGATACAAGCCTTGTGGGAATGAACATTCCTGGTCACACAGGAACAGGCTGGTGCATCTTTGTCTACAACTTATCCCTGATTCCCGATGAGAGTGTCCTCTGGCAGCTCTTCGGGCCCTTTGGCGCAGGTGACACAACGTCAAGGTCATCCGCGACTTCAACACCAACAAGTGCAAGGATTCGGCTTTGTCACCATGACCAACTATGACGAGGCCGCCATGGCCAGCGCCAGCCTCAACGGGTACCGCCTGGGAGACGAGTGTTGCAAGTTTCCTTTAAAACCAACAAGCCATAAGTCCTGAATCTCCCATCCTTAATTATTAAAAATATATATATAAATATATATGAACAAAACACACGCGTGCACACACACATACAACACAAAAGAGAGAGAAACAAACCTTCAAGGCTTATATTAAACCATGGACTTTATAAGCCAGTGTTGCCTAAGTATTAAAACATTGGATTATCCTGAGGTGTACCCAGGAAAGGATTTTATAATGCTTAGAAAAAAAAGAAAAAAAAACAAAAAATACCTTTGATGCATTGAATGTTCTTTCATAGCTGTCGTTGTTGAATATAATATACATAGATAGCGATGTGCAGGGATTTTTACCCAGCCAGCTGACTTTACTACCCTTCCTTGAAGGTGGGTCTTTTTAAGATGACCATTCACTATTTGAAGAAGAAAATCAAAAAACAAAAAAATAATAAAAATAAAACAATTTTTACAAGTAATGGGATTCAAAGAACGAAAAAAAGATTTTTGCTTTTTGTCAAAATGTTGATTCCAATCAGATTGGTAAAAAAAAATAAATAAAAAACCCACACAAATTAACGAGGAATAATAAAAATTGGCAAAAATGAAAAAGACTTTTGCAATTTTTATTTTTCCTTTTTCTTTTATATCATGTAACTAAAACAGTCTTCTGTTAGGGGACGGGGGCAAGGGGGGAACCTGATGACATTAACAATTAATAACATTAACATTGTTGCCAAAGAGGTGTCTCTTTGCTGAAAATGGGTTTCAAGAAAATCTATTTTTATAAAATATAAAGAATTTTTACAAGAGAATCTGGATTGAGAAAAAATATTTTGACTGGCTAATTTAGGGAAATTGACAACTTTGTCGCGTTCATACTGCACTGGTACCTTTTTAGAGATCAAGATGTGTGTTTTAAACTGGATTCGTAGACTGTTTTTTGAAGGATGGGCTATAAACAGATGATCTTCATATCTTTTCATAGCATGTAATAATAATAAAAATTATTAATTACTAGGGGAAAGGAGTGTTCGTTCTACCCAGGGTACACAGTTCCCCACAGTCAAAACCCAAAAGCAAGGAGATGAGTTGAAAGACAGTTTTTCTTTAAGTCATCAGTATGGGATGTCAGCAGAACAAAAATTTAAAAGATTAATTTTCCTTTTGATCTAAAACTTCCTTTGTTTGAGCAGTAGGTGCTACGAAATTATTTACATATCTTAGTATCATAGTTAAATGTAATGTGTTTAGGAGAGGAAAACAAAAGATACATTTGCTTTCGATTCATTAAGGAATTCTCAAATTCACTTTGTAGCCCATGCTGATAGAATTGGGCTGTGTTGGTACATTTGAAACACTGTTTATGTTGCTTGAAACACTATTTATTTATTCGCTGATGTGATGATGCCTATGGCCGAGATCAAATATAGCTAGATTGGCTAGACTACTTATTTGTTTACTTAAACTATGGGAAGAAGCATATTATTGTGTCATTCTGTTGTGTGTGTATGTGTATATATAATATACATATATATATATAAAGTTATTTTTCTTTGGGTTAATTTATTATAAGTTGTAACACTTGGCTAGTTTTGTTTGTAATGTCTTAAAATGTTTTCTTATGATATTTAAGTGACAGTTAAAGAGGTATCAAGGTAACTTGTGTAGAATTATGTTTGATATATTGTCATGTTTGTTGTGAATATTTTTTCTTACTGCACAGTAGAAAAATAAACCAACTGGGTCTTTATTTTAATGTATTTCAGATTGGGGAAAACAAAACAGAGCTAAGGGAACAAAAGACTGAGGGAGCATTCTCCCACGTCCAGTGCACTGATCATTTAGTATGTTTGTGCTTTGTACGGTTTATATATTTAAAACAAAACAAAACAAAAAAAAAAAGACAAGGGTTCATGCTCTTCCCTGGGTAATAGAAACAGTTACTCGCTATGCATAATCTAGTTGATAGTTAAATTTGCTATTGCTTTTGTCTTGTTATATAAAATCTTTTCAATACAAGTTTAGTCTTAATGGTAATAAAACTTTATGGTTATTTATAACTTGTGCTTATTTGTGCGTTTTTTTCCATGCTGAACCCACTAAGTGCATGTAGACAGACTGTTGTTTTCACACTGAAGAGGCAAACTTCGTAGTGGTAGTCGTAGTGTAGACAGGTAACGAAAACCAAGGCTGCATCATAGACTCCTCCTGTAAATTTTTTTTCTGTTTTTTTTCCTCTTTTTGATTTTGAAAAAAAAAAACAGATTTCAGTTCAGAGAACACTCGTTCAACATTCAGGGAAACTTTTTAGTCATCTGCTGTGAATGAACGCAGTTTGCTGGCAAAGTTTTGATTGCATTTGCTAGTAAGCATTAGTGGGAAAGGCATGCCCAAAATCTCTTCTCTATAATGTGTTCACACTTGGGGAAAAAAAAAGGAAAAAAAATATTAGGACCAGGCAGTGTATACTTTAGTTATAATGAATGACTTCATGTTAACCTTGCTAGTTTAGATGATTTCTGAGGGAAAGTATTGTAACTGTTTTTTTTCCATAATCTTGTTGTGTTTGAATTATTTGTACTTATCTGTCCAGACAATAAATGAAAGGTGTGTAGAATGGATTGAGCTTCCCAGATTTTAAATGTGTTTATTCAACACTTTTTTCTGTAGCATCTTCAGATTTCCCTAATATTTTTATCATTGAACAAACAAACAAAAAAGGTAAAGTAAAATTCTGTTTTGCTAAGTTGCAAAAGTCAACTCAGTATTCAAAAGCCATTGCCCTAGTTTCCACGCCACTGAAAGTGTCATCTCCGACTGGCAGTGTCCACGTCGTCTGGGAGTTGTTAAAATGCAGGCTCTCAGGCCAAATGCCAATCTATATTTAACCAGAATCCCAGGTGAATCACTGGTACTTTTAAGTGTGAGGAACACTGCCCTACTTGATAACAAGCTGGCACGTTTGGCATTATGATGGTACATTAGTGCCCGTTACTCATTTATAAGCATACTTGTGACATGTTCAGAATGAGGGAGTCACCATTTGCAGAGCATCGATTACCTGTCAGACAGACGGCTGTGTCTCGGCCTCTACAGTCTCTCCCTTCCTCCTCCAGCAACCTGGGAGAAGTAGATAGCACTATCCTCATTTCACAGATGACAATACTGAGGCTCAATGAGATTCAGTTACCTTGAAATAGCCAGCAAATTTCCAGCTGGGATTTGAGTCTGAGGCTGCTTCTCCTGCACGGCACCTCAGCGTGAGATGCAGAGCTTGAGCAATGTTAGGGGAAACAGACCATTGTGCTGGAAGTGACTAGCTAAACAAGAAAGGTCACCTTTTATTCTAGCACTCATTTTTGCTTAGAAGCAGCATACATTTGACTTTCTTACCTTGAATAGTAAACCCTAACTGAGGACTTATTCATACAGTGAATAAAGAGCATGATTTAAACTCAACCTAGGGGAGAAGAGCTGCCTAAGGTACCATGCAGTCATATTGGGAATGTGACCTGAACTTTACAAATGAGCTTTTCAGTGATTTCCTGATGCAATCACTCATTGATGATCTACTGTCTGTCTTTCACTTTCATTTGCTCACTAATTGAAATTCATAATCCCCCATAAAACGTCACCATCCATAAAGGGGCACTTGAAACAGAAATGTCCCGATGAGGCAGAGGAAAGGAATAGTCAGACTCTCTTCCACTTTTCATGAGCCTCTTTTTATTATTATTATATTAAATTACCTCAATGGTTGGGCTAATTAGATTCAGGGCAAAGAATGATATTTAATTAACCAAACTTAATATTAAAACTCTGGCAGCCTGAACTTTACGTAGTTGAACTTAGAGGTTATTTTGGTCTTATCTTAAATACAAGCCCTATGTGTCTCTCCTAAAGAAAACTGGGCATTCGAACTAACAGTGGCCTCAGGGATAATGGAACTTCACACACATGTACAGGGGTCTAAAAATTACTGCCCCCAAACCTGCGGTAGTATTTTTACCAAAACTATCTTCACCACCTGTGCTCCTTAGAGCTGCCCTTTTAGTGCACTTAAGTGAATGGACACACTATTTCAGAGTATTGGAAGCTGGTGGAATCTTACCAGTTCAGTACAAATCATTCCCAGCCTCCCAACAGATCTCTCCTGAAAGTTTACAGAAAGCTGTACGTATGTAAATAGATCTTTAAAATACCCATAGAAGGACATTCTACTTACTACTCTGTTGGCGACACTTCCCAATGCCAACACAACAGGGGCCGCCTGACGTCTAATAAACAGTCATCTTGCTGCGCGCCTAAGCCTGTTACCGCAAATCTCCAGGCAAAGATCATATAGTTTCGGCAGGTGTTTGTTGGGAAGGCCTAACAAATCGCAAAAACGTAGGAATTATTAAATTTCTTTTAGGGTCCTCAGTACGTTTTCTTGTGCTTGGATGAAGAACTGCATGCCAGAGAAGGCTGGAGGCATTTACTTAGTGTGATTTCTGTCCAAAGTGATAGGAAGCGAAGAGGGCAGAACAACATGTGCTTGAGTCCGGGACCCTCCCACATCACCGTCACCCGCATCAGCACCGCTGGTGTCTGTCACCCAAGACCCCACACTGGCCGAGCGATGGGTGCAGCCGGAAACTTTTACCACCTCGGGTCCTGCTTAAATTCCTTTCACTAACATCAATTAAACATTTGTTCATTTGTAAATAAAGCATGTAAACACCGAAGAACATTCGTGATTTAAAAATACATCGTGAGTGTTAAAGGCACATTTGAAACTCACAAAGTCTTATGAAGCCCCTATTCGGTCAGTATGTGGCTCTGGCTACCCTACACATGTCAAATTTGGCCCTTAGTCACCTTTTGCCATAGGAGATTCAGGAAACTTCCGGTTCCTGTCATCGATTGCCCTCACTTTCTGTAGATACTCCAAGTGTCTTCCTTAATAAACATAATGGGCAGACACACAGAGGCAAGCATTTGTACAATTAAGTAGAAAATGAGTTTTTTTCCTTTCACCTGCAAATTTGAAAATCATACTTGACAGTATTAACAGCAAGAGTGTGTTTTCTAAACAGAAAGTCATTAAAATCTTAATTTGAGGCCATCCTGCTGGATCCATTCCACAGCCTTAACAAGATCTCAAAGAACACGGCCGTATAATATCCTTACACCCTTCACCGCCTTTGTTCTACCTGGAAAAGAGAATAATAAAAGGAAATTACATTTTGTTTCTATGAGCTAAAATCAAGTTTTAATATTGTCCAAAAATGACACATACCGTTCCTTTATCTTATTAGTTTTTGGCATATTAAGTATAAGATAATTTCTCATGGTAGAGTATTTATGTAAGAATCATATTTCTCTCTTTGCAGATCACTTACAGAAGTGCCTGTTAACAGGAGAGAATGAGGCATAATCGGCACTTAAGATTAAATAGACCTGAGAACATAAAAGTGTTCCTTCAATTAAAGGAATAGCATTTCTCCCAGTCTCATCTTTTTGTTTCTGCGGCAGAATGGAAACTGGCTTAAAATCACCCAACCCCAGGTTAATTACCAGAAGGCTTTCCCTCCCTATGCAAGTCTAGCTTAATCTACTCATGGCTCAAATGCAAAGTGGACTCACACACCTTCCAGGATGCCATGTAATTATTTTAAACATCTCCCAGCAAAGTTCATGAGGTTAAGAAATTGCTTCTAGAAAGAGCACTAGTGTTATTGAGTATCTCAAATTATGGTAGGCACTTTACCCGCGTTTAATCCTTCTGCCAACTCAGTGAGGAGTATCATCCTTCTTTTACATGGAGCAAAAAGACTCAGATTTGGTATCTTGAACAAGTGAATAGGTGGTGAAAACTGAATTCAAACACAGGTCTATCTAACCCCGCCCCCCACTCCATTATACCACCCTGGCTATGAGCCAATTCTGTCATACTTAGAGCTAAAACAATTACCAAGCAGTCCTCACCTCAATTAAAAGTGGAGATGAGTCCTGTTATGTAAGGAACAAGGGAAAATTAACATTAATGTGCAGTGTCTGGAGTGAACCCCTCTCCAAATCTTTAATGAAAAAACAGATCCATGACACACATTTATAGGCAAATTGACAAAGAAAAACTAAAAGTGATAGTTTTAAATATTGTTGCTCATCAGTGTTATCAAATAAAATTATTTGAGAGATTTATTTAAACTTCCAAAGTCAACAAGGTGGAAGGAGTTGAGGATAGGACTTGATGACAAGAAGATTTAAAAAGCCAGCTTGGCTGCCCTTGGAGCTGGCCCTGTGGGTCCTCCTTGTGTGAACCAGGACTGCCCTGGCAGAGCTCCGTTCACTATGTTGCCCCGGGTCCTCAGAACAACCCCATTTTATATCTGACAAGAACAGGCTCAGAGAAGTTAGGTGTCTTGCCCAGGGTTGCACAGTATGGAGCAGAAAATGGAATTTACTCCCTCGTCCTCTGGCTCCAATCCAATGTCTTCCACTGCACCACACCAGTGGCCTTTCAATGCCAGACCACCATTTGTTGGACACCTACCTACCTGTGAGGTAGGGCAGGGTGAGTGGGGGAACCAGCCTCAGCCCCCTACCCACAAATCCTTTCTCTGAACATCTACCATATGCCAGGCACTGCACTAGGAACCACAATGATGAATGGACATATTCAGCCTTTTTTTTCCTTTCCACCTATTTTCTGTGTAGCACTGTGCAGTCGGTTTTGACAGGAAACAAACAAACAAACAAACAAACACAGAAACAGGAATGGAAAGGTAGAGTTTTGTTATAAAGACAAGACTTATGAAACAATTATTTAGCCATGCCAGGTAGTTTCTGTGCCACAGGGAGAATTACAGGAAATTGTGCGAGAATTACAGTTTCTGTGGGGAGTGGAAGGGGTGTCTGGGGCCCAGAAAGGAAAGAGAGTGGCCTGGTGGAAAACGGGATGAGCCCTGGGCAAATTCTTCAGTGTCTCTGAGATTCCGGACCAGAGAAGGAAGGATTAGAGATACAAATGTGTCAAGTTCCTAGCACTGGGTGAAGAGTAGTATGAATTAAACTGTAGCCAGAAAGACTTGCCAGAGGTAAAGGGCTTGGGTGGGGCCCTCTGACAGGGGGGAGCGGATTTGGTGGGTCTCTCAGGGTTGAAAAACATCCCTCAAGTAAGGAGGGAAGAAATAGTCAGGATACGAGTGAGAATAAGCTCTTGGAAATCTCACTCAGCTTTGTGAAACTTGAACTGCTTTTAGAACACAACAGCAGCTGTAGCCACACACCAGCAGAACCTCTGATTGCCCCAAAGCAATCAGAGACCCTATTAGTCCCTCCTCTGGTGCTCAGTGACTCAAGCCACACCCCCTACTCTCTCTGACTGTTTGGTGATGCTCCCTGTATCAGCAGTCCAACTCTCTCTGAAAAATAGTTCAAATTCTGGAGAGAAAGACCACATTGGCCCTGGCTGGTCAGCTTTTACAAGCTGCTAGCACCATTAATTCTCCTTCACACTGACCAACCTGCCTCAAATACTGAAGCCAAGGCCTGAGTCACATACTGTAAACAGAGCCCACTAGTAAAGCATGGCTTGGGGGAGTTGCCCTGAGGAGGGGCTCAGGGCAGGGCAGGCAGCTGGAGCAGCCTGTGGAGTACGGTGGTGAGTGGCTAGGGAAGGAAGAGTTGAGGCAGCCTTCCTGGGGTTTGTGTAGGGGTGGGGGCAGATGTTAAGGAGGTTAGGCAGGCAGCAGTGGGAGGACAGCAGAGGAATAACAGAAGCAGCGTTGGACACTGTGATCGAGGCAGGGGACTTCTTTAGGAAAGCAGGGACCCAAAAGGTATCTGTCTTGCAAGAGCTCAAAGGTAAGCAGAACATTGAAAGGAAATATCAAGACTTGAGGTTGTTTGAGGAACACAGAAAAGAGCAGTCGATTCTAACTTTGGCGAGGTGAGGTGAAGTTGGAGTGTAACGAGAAGGACATCCTAGAGATGTTTAGGAATCAGCTGTATCTTGAAAGATGACTCAGACTTGGACAGGCAGGCAGTAGGGCAAGGTCAGGAGCATCACACTAGGAATGTAGAAAGTGACCCAGGACCAGGAGTCAGAACGCTCAGCTCTTTCCCTGACTTACTGTGTAACTTTGGACAAGTCTATACACCTCACTGGGCCTCAGTTTCCCCAAGTTAAAGGAAGGTGTTAGACTAGATAGTCTCTGATGGCCTTGCTCCTGCTTACTTTTAGATTCTCATCTTCTGCTATACTTTTCATTGAGTCGGCAAATATTTATTCACCTACCACCATCACGGAGCACAATGAGGATACAATGAAGGGACAAAAGAGATGTTTGTATGTAGCTGGTGGGGGTTGGGGTGAGTGCTGTCAAGGTCAAGTGCAGGCTTCTCTAACAGTAAGAAGGACACTGCCCAGCTGAAGGCAAGGAATGCCCTAACACGATGGCATTTGAATTGAGATCTGAAGGAAAAGGCAGGCGTGCCCCATCCTGAGCAGAGGGAAGTAGTACGTGCAAAGAGCCAGAGGTGCAGAGGAGTGAGCCTCAGCTGAAAGGAGCCAGTGACTCTGCAGTGGAGGTGGGAATGGGACTGAGGTGGGAGTGGTGGCAGGGACCCAATCACCAATGGCCTTGTAAGCCACAGAAAGGACTTTGATCTTTGCCTCAAGAGTAGTGGAAAGGACCTACATTCCAGCCAATGGATCTTATTCTCTCAGCCTCAGTTTATTCATCTCTACAATGGGTATGATGCAGTACCCACTTTATATGGTACTGAGAATACCAAAGGCATTAATATGTGTTAAGTGCTTACAACACAATCTGACAGAGAGCAAGAATAATATAAACGTTTGCTATTCGTAACATCATTATTGTTCATCTAGCTAATTCTTACACATTCTTCAAATTCAGCTTGCATACCATTGCTTCCAGAGCTCCTTCCTGACCCCCAAGACCAGGTAGATTATGCACCACTCCTCTGGGCCCAAGTCCCTGCATTTCCCTTACTCACCCTGCAAAGCAATCTGCTGCTACTTCTCAGACTTCACCCCTGAACCGTGAGCTCAGCAAGGGCAAGGACTGTGCCCTATTCATCAGCACGACTGAACACAAACAGAATGTCAGAGAAAGTGCTCAGCTATGGTAAGCTGACTGATGGTGCCTCCAAAGATGTCCACATCCTAGTTCCTGGACCTTGAGAATATGTTACTTTACATGGTAAAAGGAACTTTGCAAATGTGATTCAGTTAAGGATCTTGAGATGGGGAGATTATCTTGAACTATCCAGATGGGCCCAATGTGATCACAGGGTCCTTATAAGAGGAAGGCAAAAGGATCAGTTAGTGGTAGATGGAAGCGAAAGGTTGGGTGAAATGAGGAAGGGCCTGCAAACCAAGGAATGCAAGCAGCTCCTAGAAGCTACAGGTGAGGAAATGAATTCTCCCCTGAAGCCTCCAGAAAGAATATAGCCCTGCCAACACCTTGATTTTAGACTTCTGCCCTAGAACGATAAGAGAATAAATCTGTGTTGTTTTAAGCCACTAAATATGTGGTAATTTGCTACAGCAGCAACAGAAATTAATGTATTCAACCAAACATGAAGCAAGGGTTAGAAAGAATGCTTGTGAGAAGAAGCTAATGCCCAGGCCAGGTCATCCCTGACTCCTTAGCATCAGTTAGAGCAAGGGGGGTGTTGATGGTAACCCCTCTGACCACCACCTTAGCATACTCTCACCAAACTAGGCCCTCCAGGCACATGATGTCTCCACCATATTCATGTCATCCTGGGATCTCATGACTTGTAGGTAGAGAAGGGGAAGAAGGATCAGAGGCCCAAAGACATCATTAGAGGGCTTTTCTGTGCTCCAGAGGATAGATGTTGGAGTATCGTGGGAAGGAGAAAACATTGGCCCAGCAGACCTGGGTTCAAGTTCCAGCTCTGCCACCAATTTTTTTGTGTGATTTTTGACAAATGATATACTTTAGACTTGCTCCTTTTCTTTTGGTCCATGTGCCAGCTTATGATGGGAAAGGAATATTCCTAAACTCCAAAACCCTTCCTCAACCAATCAATTACCAAACCCCTGTCAATTTTACCTCCTGAAAAAATTTTCAAATTTACCCCCTCCTACCTCTTCCTCATAGCTGTTATCCTAGTTTGTCTTATCATCTCACTGACTATTAACTGAATACTTCCTTTGTTTTTTAAAGATTTTGTTTATCTTAGAGAGAGAGGAAGGGAGGGAGAAAAACACCAATGTGTGTTTGCCCTGGTGTGCCCCCTACTGGGAACCTGGCCCACAACCCTGGCATGTGCCCTGACTGGGAATTGAACTGGTAACATTTTGTTCACAGGCTGGCACTCATCACTGAACCACACCAGCCAAGGCTGGATGCTTCTGTTGTGTACATAGACTCTGGCACTCACCTCATAGAAGATCTCCCCCACCCTCTCAATTGGAATAATCTGCCTAAAACACTAATCTGACCAAATCACTCTGCTGCCCAGATACCATTGGTGGAGTCCCATCACCCAGGCAAGATGATCCAGACACCGGAACGTGACTTCCAAGGCCCTGCACCACGTAGGCTCAGACTGCTTCACTGCTTCACTGCTTCACTAGCTTAATCCCTCTTCTCTTCCTGTCTCACAACTCATGGTCAACCTACACAAAACTACTAACTGTGCCCTGAGTACAACACAGGTCTAAACATATTACTCCTCTTCTTCCTTCCTAACAGAACCCTGGTTTTACTAGGGCATCAAAATGCCTACCTACAACACATTTTTCAGTTTTCCTTATAGTTAGTGGTGGCTACATCACACAGCTCTGGCCAATGAGATGCAACAATGAAGCTTCCAGGAAAGCAATTTAAGAGAGCAAACACAGCTGACAGTTTTCCTTTTCTTATTGCCCTTTTCCCCTTCTTTTTCTTTCCCACTTGCAATGTTGATGTGATGTCTGGGACTGCAGGTGCCATATTGCAACCATGAAGGCAGCAGCCAAAAATCATGAATGGCAGATTGGAAATGCATGAGCCTCCTAGGTTCTCAGTGGCACCTCTAAGCTGCTACAGCAGCCCTGGATTGTGTATCTGGACTTATTACTTAAGAAAAAATGTACTCCTTACTGGAGAGCTCTCAGCCAGTGAACACATTATTACTGACATGCTCATTCTACTTCTTCAACCCCCTGAGCCCCCAGGTGGGGCCTGGGCTGTAGATCCTCCCAGCCATTCATATCTGGCCCCAAAGAGCCTTTTCCTTTACACTGTTGGACAAATGAATATTTTTGTATGTATGCTACTATGTGAAAAAAGTTAAACAACTTTGTCTCACTGGTTTAAGTATGATTCTAAACTTTGTCCCATTTGCCCAATGACAGTGCAATGGAGCTCCAGTTTGACCCTGTTGATGAGGCCCATATGGTCTTCAGACACAACCAAGATGTCCAGTGCCCCGCCAAGTGCCTGCTGCCCCCTCTGATAGGGGCCCCATCCCCACCCGCCTCCAGACTGTCATTGTTGTATGGCTTCCCAGCCTCCCAGGCATCGAAGGCTCCTCTTGGGCTACCCATCCAGAGGCACGGACCTATCTTGACCTCGGATGCTCCTTGGAGCCTCAATCCTGCCACGCCACTGACTAGAAGACCTCAACATCTTTGCTCACCTACAGGGCTCATCTCTCTCTTGCTTGCTCTTTCTCTCTCTCACTCATCTTTAGGACTGCACCCCTCCCTATTTCTTATCCCACTTTTCTGGGGGAAGGAACCATCCTACCATAGAGTTGCTTGGACCCCTAGTGACAAAGTGAAATAATTTTTTTTAATTTGCCAGGGGCACCTGGTCAGAGTGGCTAAGAAGAGCTTTGCACAATGCTTACAACTAGTGCTCCTTATCTCAGAGCCTGTTTGCTAGCCCAGTCCTCCATGCCAGACTCCCTCCTCACTTACAGTGATGCTTTCTTTCAGGACCCGCTTGTCTTCATGGTAATCTGGCTTCCAATGCTCCCTACCCCCGTGACCCCAATGCCCATTTGACCTGCTTATTTATGTCGCTTATATATGTCTGGATTTCAAATATGAACAACCCTCATTCTTACTTGTAGGGTCTCTACCTGGGGATATAAGCTACACACCAGGAAGGCAAGGAGTGCATGTAGAGTCCTGAGCCTCCTGTCACAGAATGAATGATAAAATTCTCTAGACCTCACTTTCCCCATTTGTAAATGCAGGCACAGGACTACCTGATCTTAGCTTCATCAGTCTGACAATGGAAGGAACCTCAGAGACAAGTGTGAGGACCCAGAATACATTAGAACCAGTCTAGGAGCCAGGGGAGGGGGAGATATGAGGGGCAGAGGAAGTTTTCCAATCAGGTGCTGAGCTTTCACTGCCAAAAAGTTTCCCACAAACAAACCCACCCCAGCAAAGGAAGCTACTGTCGGCTGGCACACAGCAGAAAGAAGGCGGGCACGAGGCCTCATTAATCTGGCAACTGTGGGATCAGTTGCAGATACCCCCAACCCACCCACTTCTCACCATCTGCCGCTGCTGCTACTAAGCCGAAGGCATGAGGCTCTGGTGGGAGTTCAGCCTGAAGCCAGCAGAAGGACCTGGACCCTAGACTATGGGGCAGCCTTGGGGCCAGCCTCAAACCCCAGTGTGTCTCCCAACCCCCACCCCCACCCTAAGCACAGTGACGCAAATCTCCTCGAGGCTCTGCTTTGGAAGCAACTGATGGAGAAAACCAGAGCCCTGAACAAGTATCAAGCAAATAAATAACTAAAACGCATTGCTTGGGAACCCACATGTGTGCCAGGCACATACCTTATCTTATTTACTCCCCCAGCCCTTACTAAGATTCTCTCCAAAACTAATCTGCCATAATTCTTAATGATTTCAGTATGCACACAGATGATTCTTCCAGTATCCCGGCTTCTCAGTTCCTCTCCTTCCACCTCCCTCCCTGCTCACACCGTAGACATTAATACCTTAATTTCAATTTCAAACCTCCCTTTGCCAAGTCCTGCTGCCTATCCCACTCAGTCCTTTAGTACCAGACTCAGAATAACCCTTCAAACCCTCTGGGACCTTAACTCACTTTTTACTGTCCCTCCCTCCCCCGAACCCCTACATGCCCTTTCTTCCCTTTCTATCCAGCTTGAACTCCATGCTGACACATCTAATCCTGCCCCTGCATGCATTCTCATTTTCCTTGTTCTTCCCTTATTTTGTTGTACTCCACCTCTTTTGACTCCACCGAAGTTCTCCGTCTACTGTGCACCAGCACCGTCATAGCTGAACATGCAAAAGAAAAATATATTGTAACGCTAAACCAGGTTCCCTTTCGATTAGTGACCACCAGCCCCCAAACTGCCTGCCGGTCGCACTGCATTTGTCTAGTTCCTTCACTCTCCTAGATGCCATTTTCCGGCGTTCTTCTTTAAATGTCCAATGACTCCTCCTCATCTTCATTCTCAAGGAAGGCACTGATTCCTGTTCCTACTTTCTTTGCCATTTCTCAGTTTCTTCCTTGACTCTTTGACCTCTAAATGTTGGAGAGTGGTGTTCTGGGACCTTTGCTCTAAGTATGATCACTCATCTCTGGTTGTGTCTTTTAATATAATTAGTGCTTTGATGACTCCCAAATCTGCCCAGATCTCTGCCCTGAACTCTGGAGACATGCATACTGCTGCTGAGTTGATGTCTCCACTTGACTGTCTCAAGAACATCTCAAACTTAATACAAAAACACTGTTCCCTTTGCCCTCTCATCCACCCAACCGGCTCTCTTCCCCATATCTGCAAATGGCAGCCCCACCCTTCCAGCCTCCCAAGCCCAACCCTTGACACTTAACTCGTTTGTTTTTCTTCCACCCCCAGAACAGTTCCCCATCATTCAGAGATTTGTATTTGTTTTGTTCACTGTCATAACCTCAGCTCCTGAAATAATGGCCCTTAGTAGGTAGGTGTTCAGTAAATATTTATTAAATAAATGAATAATTAAGTCAATTTCTGTTCATTTCAATAAATAGAAGAGAGTTCACCCTTACACACAGGTTTGAATTATGTGGGCCCACTAGTATGCAGATATATATATTCAGACTCCCCTATCCCTGGGCTTCGTGTCCATGGATTCAACCAACTGCAGACCGAGAATAAGAACACTGTTTTTGATTCACGGTTGGGAACCATGGATGCAGAGGGCCAGCGGTCTGCACTGTTCTATGCCATTTTATATGAGGGCAGCTTTGAGCATCTTTACATTTTGGTATCTGTAGGGATCTTGGAACCATTCCCCCATGGAAACTGAGGAATGTAGTTAACTTCTGGGAGGAGACGAAAGTTTAAGTGGCTTTTCAATGGCATGGAGTGTCCCTGCATTGGAACTGTAATTACAGATTATGCTAAGGGCTGGGAAGGAAGGAGCTATGGGAGAAAAATAACAGAGGGGTTCTACATAGACAGAGTAGTGATCTTCTCCCTGAGAAATAACTTTGAAATAAGACCTGAAGGTGGAGATGAGTCGTGGTGGAATAGCCAGGCGAAGAACTTCACTGCAAAAGCCCGGAGATGGGTAAGAGCTTAATGGGTTCTAGGAAACACCAGGTGGCCAGAGGGGAGACAGAACAGTGAGAGAAGGGACAGAGTCACCATTAGACATGGGAGAGCTGGCCAGAACCTGTAGGCTTTTACAGACACTGGTAGGGAATGTGGATTTTATTCTAAGGTCACTGACTTCATTCGTTTTATCAATTTTCCAAGTAAAGAGTGTGGAGTGATGCTAAGGCCTGAGGATTTGGATCCTTGTTTTGTCAGGCTTAGTGATCCGTGACCTCTAGCATGCATCTCCCCTTCTCCGGACTCTACATCTATAATCTAGGGACAACCATCTCTGACCTGCTTACCTTGTACCACCATCTTCAGGCTCAAGCAAGATTAGCCAGGGATCTTTAGAGGTGTCATGGCCAGAGTTTGAAGGACATTTCACCAGATTGTTAAAGGACATGGATCAAGCAATAGGGAAAGCTAGAAATGGTTGCATTTAAAGGATTAAATATGGTTAAAATCGGCAAGGGTTGTTTTGCTAAGGTGGCAAGTTAAAAGACATTTCCTACCAGTGCCTGAGGGGTTGCAGCCAAGATTCTGGTTAAGTTCCTGGCATTCAGAAGGCAGGTTGAGAAGTAACCTACTGACAGAAAGTAGCTGGAGCCTGGAATCCTGACCCATTAACCACAGTTCTGGGGCTTGCTTGCCTACTGCCAGCCTGGCCTTGGCCAGTAAACTTCACCCCACCTTCTGCCCAGGAGTGAGGGCTGGAAGCTCAGAGTAGAATAATAATAGTGGAGAACTTTTGCAGGAATACAGACCAGGAACTGGGGGCTCCCATACATTCTCTGAAATTCTCCTCACACCCCTTTGTAGTACATGGTTTTTTCCCCACTTTCCAGGTGAGGAATTTGAGATGTAGAGGAGTCCTGTGACTTGTTTGTGGGGAAGTTGGGATTCAAGCCCAGTCGTCTGACTCCAAAATGTGCATACTCTTTCTCCTAAGTGTCACTACCTCTGCCAGGGACACTTGCCTCCTCCCTCCTCTGACAGAGCCTGAGGGAGGAGGGACATCTAAGGGACCTCTGCTGCAACAGCCTTTGCCCCTCATAGGTGGAAATTTAAGAATACTTACTTTATCATATTCTTGGGAGGCTTTCAGGACTTGGAACACAAGCTGGCACACAGTGAATGACTAGGAAATGTCTGGTCCAAGTCATCACCATCATTGCTATCATCATCATCTCATCAAGGTCCCTCCGTGTGCAGCTATGTCTCTACTCTCAGGAAACCCAAGGTTATTCCTCTCCCACTGGGGTGAAACCCTTCAGTTAAGACAGTGACTCTCAGAGTGTGGTCCCTGGACAAGCAGCATCAGCATCAGTCACCTGGTAACTTGTGGAAAACACAGGTTTGAAGGCCTTATCTTAAGACCTACTCAGTTGGAAATTGGGGGTGGGGCCCCCAAAATCTGTGTTTTACACACAATGCCATACACAGATAATATATTTTAAGGTACATATATAAGTTTATTAACCAATGTCACCTCAATAAATTATTTTTTTTAATCTGTGTTTTAACAAACTCTGTTAGTGATTTTGGTGCATGCTGAAGTTTGAGGAGCACTGAAGAAAGCTATCTACTAGCTACTGTAACAGATAACCTCCCCTGCCCAGTGGCTTAACACAAGGAAGTATATTTCTCATTCACTCAAAGTCCTAATGGGTGTTCCTGGAGGTTAGGAAGCCTCCTCCAAGTGGAAATTTGTATACCCAAGCCCCTTCCTCCTGTGGCTCAGCATCCCCTAAGGCCCTGGGCCCCTCTGCATTAGTCTGAAAGAATTATACATTGGAGGTTTCTATGGGGTCACACTAACCACAAGAGAGGCTGGGATAGAAAGTATCAACCTTAATGAGTTGTATGTAAATCATACATAATTGATAAAGAAAGCTGTTTTTGTTGTGGTGATCTTATTAAGGCCCTGTGTCAAGTCTTCCCACTAGACTGTAAGGTCAGTAGCTCTGTTGCTGAGATTCCTGGTCCTAAAAGGATAAGGCTTTTTGTGAACACTGGCTCCCCCACCCAACATCTAGGGCAGAGTCCGGGGACCTAGCAGATGCTGAACAAATATTTGCTGGGGGGCGAAGGAAGGGGCTATAAAGGGACTAAGTGGTAACGGGAAAGAATATAATAAAATTTTTTTGAAAAAGAAATAGTTATCAATGAATATAGAGCAATGATTTTCCAATGATATACCACAAGAATTTTTAAAACATGCAACACCTGACTATTTAGTCAGGGACACTGACATCCATTCTCTTAGAGTGACAATAGCCAACACAATAGCTGTTCAATGTGAATGAATCAAAATTGCACCTACCCGTATTCTGCCATGTATAATGTGCACTTTTTCACACAGATTTTTGGCCATGGGTGCGAGTTATACATGGCAAAATGTGAGGGGTTTTTTCTTGTCAGATGTGCAGAAAATATACTTTCTGGCATGCCACAGGATTTTAGTAATTAGTTCATGTGCACTATGAGATGAAAAGGGTTGAAAATCACTCATATAGAGTTTTGTTGATATATTTCTTTTAAAAGATCCTGAAACTTGAAAAGCTTGACCCATCTTCTCTGCAAATGGCATCTAGTGTCACTATTTTTATACACACCAAGAATCAGACACATTATTAAAATCCCTCAAAGTGACTTCCTCTCAGCTGTCCTTCAGCCTGTGAGGAGGTGACAAAGATCAGACATCTGCCTCACGCAGTTACAACCTTCCTGAGCAGCCGTTTTCAACTGTTTGCCTACTGTAGCTGGAGTTCGGGTTTAATTACAGGAAGAGTGTGGGTTTGAGCTGGGGTGAGTTGGATTTGGGAAGAGCAGATAACTGGGTCCCTTTCTTTCATGGAAGACTTTTTGCTGGGGAGAGAGCCCCCTCGTCAAATAAAGCAAGAGACACAAAAGAAACTTAGAAACCTCTTTGGAAAGGAAAAGCAGGAGTCCGAGAAGGCCTCACTTCGGCTAGAAATTCTTCATTGCCTCTCCAGACCTCAGGACACAAGCCAAGCTGCTTGGCCTGGCATTCAAGCCTTCCGGGACCTGGTCACACCTCCAGTCTCTGCAACCCTGCCCCCCCCTTTGTCGCCCCACTGCTATGCACCCCATTGACTTTAGGTACCTCAGGGCTTTTCCAGCTTCTCTCTTGACTAGAGCTCAGTTTTTTTTCTTCTCCTATGTGGTGGCCTAGACTGGGCAGTTCTAGTCCACAGGTGGCACACACAAGACCCACAGGCTGAATCCAGCCCTCTACCTTATTTTATCTGGCCCAGCACCTTGTTTCTACCCAGCAGCAGTGCCGAGCTCCTTGCCCTTAGTTAAGGAGTAGTTATTATCTATACAGTCCTAAAATTACATTCAGCCATTTGAAGGCAACCATGAGGCTGATGTGGCCCCAGGTGAAAATGGGTTTGACACCCCAGTCCATCAGCCAAACAAGTATTTATTGGGGACATCTTATGAAACCAAAATGACTCTAGATGCTGAGGATAAAGCAGTTAACAAAACAGATAAAATTCTGTGGCTTCAAGGAGGAAACAGACAATAATGGTGATGGAAGGAGATTTGACTTTGGTGATAAACACACAATATAATAATATACACATGATATATTGCAGAATTGTATACCTGAAACCTATATAATTTTGTCAACCAATGTCACCTCCAGTAACTTCAATAAAATAAATAAATTTATACATAAAACAGACTGACAGCAGTGGGGGGCTGGGATAAAGATGGTGAAAGGATTAACCAAATAACATTTATATTATAAACAACCCATGGACAGAGACAACAATAGAGGGACTGGCCTGGGATGGGGAGAGGGTGGGTCTGGGTGGAGGTGGGGAAAGGGGAAAAAAACAGGAAAAACTTTAACAGCATAAACAATAAAAATAGCCCTGGCTGGTGTGACTCAGTGGATTGAATGTCAGCCTGTGAATCAAAGGGTCACCAGTTTGATTCCCAGTCAGGGCACATGCCTAGGTTTCGGGCCAGGAACTCAGTAAGGGGTGTGTGAGAGGCAGCCACACACTGATATTTCTCTCTTTCTCCCTCCCTTCCCCTCTCTAAAAATAAATAAATAAAATCTTTTTTAAAAAACAATAAAAATAAAACTAAAAAATAAAAATAAAAATATTTTTAAAGTACCACGTAAATAAACACTATAATCATTTAAACGGTGATAATTCCTTACTATATTTAGTTCCTTTTCCCTTTATCCTAGGACTGGTGAATGAAAGTCACAAAATAAAATTTGTATAGTTTTTGAAATATCTTTCCTTGATGTTCTAAAGACTCAAGGAAAACCCTGTACCTTCCCTACCATTGCACTGAGACCCATTAACTGATACTTACAGCACTTTATATTGTCCTCCAATAGGGAGCTTCTTGAGGGCAGGGACAGAGTTGATTCTCATGATGGCAATGAGAGGCTATCTGCTGAATGAATGAGGAAGAGACTGTGCCAATTCTGGGCTTTTTGTCCCCTGACCCTGAGTCTTAAATCCTTCTCAATGCTTTTCAACCCTTCAATGATGTTCTGCCCCACAAAGTTTCTGCTACTCTTTGCTGCAGGCCCATCCTGGTTTCTAAAAAGGATCTACTGGAGATAAAATCCCTTTGAGCTGAGATCCCTGATGACATTATGACATCCTGGAAATTAGCATGGCTATTCTCCAACCCAACTCCGTGAAAATAATTACTACAAAAGTCATTCTCTAGTAAGCTCCTTCTATTGCCACGCACCGTGCTAGCCCCTTGACATAAATCATCTTTTTAATAAGTAAAAAGTTCTCCTTGGTAATCCTCACAGCGCCAATAATCATGAGAAATACATGGAAATTACTAGCTGCTATCAGTATTACTGTGTCTAAAACTACCATTTTCTCCTGCATTAGAACAATCTGAACATTGTTAGGCAAAGACATCTAGGCAATTTTAAAATTATTTGAGTCATGACAGAGAGACTCAAAACTGAAATATTTACCTTTCAATTGCAGGTGAGGATGTTCCCAGAGATAGAAGATGTGACAAGTTCTCACATCGTGTGAGCATCAGAGAAAAGTTCCCCTGACAAGTCACGTGCAGAGATGGGAACTGCTGATTAAGAAGAGGATTAATTTTATCTTCCCAGTATTTCTGCCAGAGAAATACTCTTAGGTTTGTAGAATGGTGCAGCTGGAACGGTTCTTTGAGGTCCTCTGTTGAGCCCTTTTGCCTTATGGATGGGGAAACAGAGGCTCAGAAATCACAAGTGTATCCTAATTATTCAGGCTGCCTCCTTATACTCCCCATTCCAATCCATCCTCCACATTTGTGTTTATTGAATAAACAAATGAATAAAGCTGAAGGGGGTATTTGGATCTTGGTTTATCCATTCATTTACTCTACAAATATTCTTTGAGCATTCACTATTTTCCAGGTGCCATTCTAGGTACTGGGGTTACACCAGTAAACAAAGCAGACAGAAATCTCTGCTCTTGTGGAACTTACATCCTATCTAGAGAGAGGAGGTGGACTCTAAAAATATATACATAAATTGCTTAGACTGTTAAATGGTCATAAAAGTTAGAGGAATAAAGCAGGGAAGAGATAAGGAGGCACAGTGGGGAAGGGGGTTGGAAACTTATGCAGGATGGTCAGGGAAGGTTTCACTTAGAAAGTGATAGAAGCAAGGGAGGGGTCCATGCCTTCCAGTGGACAAAATCCAAAAAGCAAGAATAGCAAATATATAAAGTCCTGGTGCATACAAAGAACATCGAGGAGGCCCATGTGGCTGGAGCACAATGAATGAAGAGCAGGATTTTAGACATGAGTCCAGAAAGATAATATGGGGCTGGGGAGGGATCCACCAACCCTGAAGGCTCAGTACCATCAATGGCTAGTTTCTTCTCATATTTATTCTCCTCTGCACTGCTCCCTAGTCCTTGGCTTCTGGCTAGGTTTGGCCAATGGGAGGCTCTGACAAGAGATTAGAGAGAGGGAAGGAATGAAAGTCAGATATAGCTCCCACACTCTCTTTTTCAAGCGGTATATCTAGCAGGGGCAATAGGTCCCCATGGCTTCAGCTCCCACCAGACAGGCCAACCATGATTCTAACTCTGGTGAGGCAGCTCCAGCCCTTGGGTTCTAGTAACATAGCCTCCTGCCTTTATTCCTGCATCCCTGGGGGAAGAGACAGCCCCCTGCATTTGCTGATCTCAGAGTTGCCTCACCTCCCTTTGGTTGCTCTTTCAACCCTTCTAACACTTTCGTAACTAACTCCCTTGTTAAATGATCACTGGTGTGTGTTGTGTTTTCCCATTTGGGCCCTGATGGATATGAGCTCCATTGGCCACTGTAAGACTTAAGCTCTAAGGGAAAAGGGCAGCCATTGGTGCATTCACACACAGGTTTGTGAAGGGCTTTGGAAGCCTAGACAAGGACTTTGTGTTTCCGTAAGCATTTCTTGAATAAAAAATCACACAAAAATTGTGATGGCACAGACTCCTTGTGCCTGCCCCTCTGCTTTCCACTCGGTGTTCAATAAATGGCATTAAGGATCCAAACATTTCAAAGACAAGAAAAGGTATTTGCATATTCTTAAGCATTTTTGTCCAAGACTCCAACTGTTGAAAGACCCTTGGAGGTCAGGAGGGCACATGAGACTGTGCAGAGGAAGGCTTTTCTCTGTTTGACTTCCCAGGACTGTCAGCAGAGATGGGGGAGAAAAGGTAACTCTTAGGGAGCCCTCGCCATATCTTAGGTACCCTGCCAGGCAATTTCACTTCTAATGGCTCATTTAATCCTACAAGGACACTATGCAGTGGATATTATCTTTATTCCGCAAACAGAGTTTCTTAGTTTCAGAGAAGTTAGGTAACTAGTCTAAGGTCAGACATTCTCTTGCTCCATCAACAAATGGGAACCCCTCAAAGTGGCCATCAAGATTGTGTGGAATGGAGGAGTCTTTGGCCAAAGTCATTGGACAAGAGGCCGGATCTTTGGACCAGAAATCATTTTGCTTCTCTGAGTCTCAATGCCCTCACATAAAAAGTAAGAATAACATCCATTTCAAAAAAATGGTTTAACTAGGCTACTGCATGATAAAGAGTTTGTGCAATACATTTTAAAGCTCTACACCAAAATTCTTCACCTGGGGACCACGCTTGAGCTTTGAGGTCTAGAAATGCTTTGAAGATGATGCTAAAATTTGTATGTACAGGCATAGATCTGCTGACCCCACACACACACACACACAAATCTGACTTTCTTCATCCCTCTTTTATAGGTAAACATCTTCCTGTGTGGATGGTAATTCTATTACACACAAAAAAAGGCTTTTTCATACAACATGGCTCCCAAGTGTCACCAACAAACTACTGTGTAGACTGTGTACTCTGGACTTCAGGGGCCATCCAGAGGGTTTTCAATGGTAATTCTGATTCCTTGTGATTTTTGCCTCACAGATTGTCTTTAGAAGCCAACACTGGCATAAGGTGCAACCCCTCTCTTTGTGAATTTGTGGAAGGAGGGACCCCCAGAAACAGATTCTCAAAGGAGAAGGTTACCCAAAGTTGGTTGGGAAGCACCATTTGAGACAAATATTACAAATATTACAATGCTGGTAATGATAAACATGCAATGGTGGTTGTCATTACAAATACATTTACTGAGTACATATTATGTGTCAGGTGTAATTCAAGAGTGAATTAGACAAATCTACTTCCCCACAGGGCTCATAGATAGCAAAGCATATGTAGCTGTCAGGTCTCTTGGAAGAAGCGGGATATGAGCTGGATCCTAAGGGAGTCTAGGAATTTTAACAGGTGAAGATAATAAAAGGGCCTGCCAGGCAGAAGAGGTGTCTTCCACAAAGACATGGAATGAGAAAAGTGGCAGGGTCTGCTTGGAGAATGAATGCTTAGCTATGACTGGATGGAGGCTGAGATGTGGAATGAGCAGGAAGAAGGCTGAAAACAGAAGTAGGCCTGATGATGGAGACCTTCAGTGTCATCCAATGTACAAACTCTTTTCTCTGTCCCATTTCTATCACTCACTCAGCCCTTTCTTTTATGCACCTATTCTGGGACTAAATACCTATGGATGCTTTGGGAGAGGGAAGACCCCTTACCCTAGACAGACTTAGATTCATTTGTTATCCAGCTCTGTGACCTTGGGCAGGACACTTCCCCTCTCTGAATCTCAGTCCCTTCCTCTATAAAATGGGAATAGTCATACTTTTCCTACCAATAGTACCCAACAAGGTGTTTGGTACTTTGTGGGAACTCATCTCATGTTAGTTAAATTGGGCTCTTGGAGGGCATCGAATGAGGTGGTAGATGGTCAAGTGATCAGGAAGAAAGACCAAAGACAGACTCAAGGTCCTGCATTATTGCCATGGTCACTGACCTTGGGCAGCTCTCACTCCACACGGAGGAGGCAGACTGTTGGCCCTATTCCATCATACCAAGCTCCCTCTGCTGTAGAGGAGACAGGAGGAAGATTCATCAATCGCCTGGGCTGATGCCAGACATTGTAACTCTCCCAACGCATGCTAATGCCATCGACTCTTACTGAAATGTGCTGGGTTTTCAAGCAAGCTTATTTGACTCTTATTCACCTCTGGCAAAAAGAAAGGTTATATTATTGATATGAAGAAATAGGAATGAAGTCATCCAAACAACAACTCTCCTCAGGCTTCAACTTTTCCAGCTTATGTTTAAGTTCAGATGACATTCTCTCTTAGGCCATCGTGCCTCATCCACTCACTTGATTATCTAACAAATGGTCACTTTAAGCAGACTCTGAACTGGGCCCTGGGAACACCAGGAGAATACAGAGCAGCACCTGTGCTAAAGAAACTGCCAACCTAGGGGTAAGAAAGGGGCAGAACCATGGACCCAGACACCTGTAGACATTAAAGAGTAATGGGTCATAGATGGGGAAGCCCAGAATGCTGTGGGAGTGAGAGAAGGGAGCACTTGAGATGGGCAAAACTATAGAGATTTTGAAGATATCAGGCCCTCTCCAGTCTGGGCCCAGATCCAGTCCACAGCTCCCTTTCACCACATCTGCTACACCATCTGCAGCACCGTGCCAATGATACAGCAGCCTTTCTTGTGCACCAGGCCATTTCATGCCTGCACATTCATGAAAAGGTATGTAAAAATAAGACTTGGGAACCAACGAGCGAAGCCCCTTCATGGTAGAGAATTCAGACAAGGTTTCATAAGGAGATGCCTGAGTTGGCTCTTGTTTGGCTAGTAGTTCCCCCAAGGAGCTGTCCAGGGGCTGCACGTGTCATGTGGGTAGGAAAAAGGGCATAGGTAGGGAATGGTATGGAGTTCAGCATACCTGGAGCATAAGGTGAGTGTGGGGGAATGCAGGTATTGAAGGTGGGGGCAGGTTCAAGATGGCCAAGCCTTGGATGCCAGGCTAAGGAGTCAGGACTTTATCCTGCAGGTGATGGGCAGCCCTTCCTGGGCTGTAAGCTAGGTGGTGACTTGGTCAACCACGATAATGACCCTGGGGCCCTTGAAGTAAGTTCAGAAGAGACCAGGCTTCTATAAACTTGTGGATGCTGAAATCTGACCCAAAGACAAGAATGTACATTCCAGGCCCCCCAGATCCTCAGCTGGTGAGTAAGCCCTCTCCCTGCTGCCTGCAAGGGGCCCAGGACTACTGCAGTCACCCTTTCCTGACAGCCTTGGATGTCTCTAGTGTTTCTCCTCCACCCTCCTAAATGATTGCCTTTCTGCAGGTTCTGTGCCAAGGACAGATTTGATGGCAAGCAAATGGCCCACTGGAGAAATAAAATGCTTGTGTTTCTTCAGCAGGGAAAGCTGTTGGGGCTTTTTATTATCATTATTATTATTTTTCTCTGAGCCGGACAAGTGACAGGACATAATAATATCATTTATTCTAACTTGCTCTTGCAAATCAGAACTTTTTAATATTTTCCTTTCAAATGAAAATGTCATTTATCATTATCAAATTGAAGTGCTAATGAAAACAACATGTATAAGAAACATGTTCACACAGCAGAGCATGATGGAGCACCTTGTCAGCAGTCCGTAGTCTTGTCGTTAATTTGATTCCTGCCAAAAATCACTTAAGTGAGACTTGGAGATTTTTTTTTCTCAGTGCTCCAGGACCTGCTACTGAGGCCTGTTTATTTCCCTCTCCCTGAAAGGCTCTGAATCCCTAGCCAGTTTTAATCTGACTTTTAATGGAACTCCCACCAACTGCATGAGAGATGTGAGCGGTCAGGGGCATGGGGGTTCTGCTTGCTTGTCCGTGAGTCACTGCTCATTTCTTTTGCCCACACGCATTCGGCTGGGGGGCTGTGGCTATGTCCTTGTTTAGGTATGTGTGTGTTCATGTGCTTCAGTCTGCATGTGCCTCTGTAAGCGTGTGTTTGTGTCCTTAAGCCTTGAAGACAGTGATTGTGTCTATGTGTTCCCCACTGTAGGTCCAGCATTCAACCCCGTGCCTGACACCTGGAAGGCACCCAGTAAATATTTGTGAAATGAGTGTTAAGTGAAAGTATCTGCATTTCTTCATGAGGCACGTGGTTTTCTTCTGTGTGGGTCCAGATCCATGGTTTCTCTGCTCACGTGTGGAACCACCAGGGCAAGAACTCTCCCTGAACCTCTCATGCTCCGTACAGCGCCCAGCATGCAAGAAGCATGTGGTAAATATTTGCTAAGTGAGTATGTCTATGGGTTTCCATATATTTTTTAAATTGAGGTAAAATTTGCAAAACACTAAATTAACCATTTTTAAGTGTACAGTTCAGTGGCACTCAGTGCATTCACATTGTTGTGCAGCCATCACCTCTATCTAATTCATCACCCCCATCTAGTTCATCCCCCCAAAGAAAAGCCTTGTGCCCATTAAGCAGTCCCTCCACATTCCACCTCCACCGTGGAAGCCACTAGTCTGCCTTCTGTCTCTACAGATTTACCTGTTCTGAATATTTCCTGTAAATGGATTCATACAATGTGTGACTTTGTGTCTGGCTCCTTTCACTGAGCATAATATTTTGGAGATTCTCTGTATGGGTTTTTACATCTATATGAATTTGAGTCTGTAGGTGTGCATTTAGGTGTGAGGTCCTATCATGAGGACCTGGCATAGAGCTTGACAAAGAACAGCTGGGCAATGAGAAAACCCCACCTGGCACCTCTGAGACTTTGCATAGCCTGTTCTTCAGTCTCGATCTCCTTCTTCACCTCCACCTCTGCTGTTGCTGAGCTAACTCTGAATGATTCCTTGATGACTTGTCCAAATGGTATCTACCCCAGGTAGCCTCTCCTGGCTCCAGGCTGGGCTACAAGACCCTCTTCCCAACCCCCACTGCCCGTGATTTCTTTTGTCACTTCCCCACCCCACTGTGGAGTCATTGTCAATCTACTTGTCTCTCTTCTCACAAGGTCATGAGTTCAGGAGCTGTATTTTTGTCACCTTTGCGGTCCCAGAGCATAGTACAATGTTTAGCTTACAGTGGGTGCCCCATCAACGGTGGTGAAAAAATGAATGATTTTTTAGTAAAAGACAGTCCACATGGTAAGAACAGCATGTGCAAAAGCCCTGAGGCATGAGCAAGTGCATTCATTTTTTAAAACTGCCACACTGTTGTATGACTTGAAGCCTAGTATGAGTGAACAAGATGAAAACTGAGAATTTAAGCAGGAAGCAGGGAGTAGGAATGGGCCTATCACGAAAACCCTGAAGACAATGGGGAGTCTACAGGTTTAAGCAAGGGCACAACCTGGTCAGATTTATGGGTTTGGGTTATTCCTCTAGCTACTAGGCGCCGCGATGGGTTGGAGGGGGCCAGAATGGATGATGATGGAGCATTTAGAAGTCTACTGTGAAAGTCTAGGCAAGTGATGAGAGTGACTTAGTCTGAAGTGGTGGCAGTGAAATCAGAGACAGAGATTTAAGCAGTGCTCAACACAGTGTGGTCTGCGAATGAGGGCTGATGCGTGAATTCTAACCAATCTAAAACAAGAGACGTACAAAAAGGGAAAGGTGAGAAACCAGGACTTAAAGATCTTTACAGCAATTTGACATTGCTAGGATTTTTTTATTGTATTTTACAAAAGCATTGGTCCAGAACATATTGGAAATGGAAAAATAAAAGGTCTTTTACCACAATAGTTCAGAGAACATGCTAATGCATGAGACGTGTTGAGGAGCAGAGAGGTAAGATGCAGGGATGCCCCCAGCAAGACTACAAGTGACAGGGGCTAGGTCGGAAGCATCTGTGTCCTAATAACCCCTCGGGGAGGAAAGTTTTGGAACTCCCATGGTTCATCAAAAGCTGCTGGTCCTGAACAATGTCCAGACTCCCATAGTCTTTTAGGGTTGCTATAATAAAATACCATAGACTGGGTGACTTGAACAAAACAAAACAAAAAAATTACTTTTCACAGGCCTAGAGACTGGAAGTCCAAGATCAGGGCACCAGCGGATTCTATGCCTTAGAAGAGCCATTTCCTGGTTCGTAGACAGCCGTCTTCTCTCCGTTTCATCACAAGGACGAAGGACAAGGGAGCTCTCTGAGTTCTCTTTTATAAGGGCACTAATCCCACCCATGAGGGCTCCGCCCTCTTGACTTAATCACCTCCCCAAGGCCCCACATCCAAATATCATCACACTGGGGCATAGTTTTCAAAATATGAATTTGGTGGGGGTGGGGGGAGACAAGCATTCAGTCTGTAGCAAAAAGTAAGGACAAAGAGCTAGGTCCAGAAAGAAAATAGGATCTGAACCTAGGTGGCCGTGAGCCACAGAGGAGTCCAGCTCTGCTTTCTTCTCCATCATCCTTCAGCTTTGCCCTTGTTCCAACTAAAGGCACAGGATAGTATGAGCTTCCCTGGAAACTGGGAGTCACAACGGACTCCTCCCTGTCCTTCAACTTCTTCCACCACCAAGCATTGTGAGCTCAAAGGCAGTGCAGTATGGGGTTGGGAGCATGAACTCTGGAGCCAGACTACCCAAGTTCAAATCCTGTCTTCACCATTTATTAGGCATACAACCTTGAATATGAAATACACTCCTTTGAGCCTATTTATTTGGACTATTGTGATAACCAAATGGGTTGTACATCAAGCAGTTAGACTGGTGCTTGGCATATGGCATGAGTTATGTGTTCACTGTGATAGTTACTATTATTGTATTGGTTGTTTCTACTTCCTAAGTATCTCCTGAAAAAACCTGCCTCTCTCTCCATTCCTTGTGCCACCGCCCAAGTCCCAACCACTATGATTTCTCCCCAGACACAGTAACAGCCTTTTCCTCAGCGGCCTCCCTGTTTTCTATTGGGTTACCCCTTATGCCTCTCTGGCTTCAGAATGCTCTTTCAGAACCAGGTATCTGGCCATATCACTTTCAGCTATCAGTGGCTTCCGTTGTCCCCAGAACAAAGTCCAAGCTCACAGACATAAGTCACGATGCCCTTCATGATTCCACCCTTTCCTACCTCTCACAGCCTCAGCATTGGCCTCAGTTGCCTTTGCCCTCCATGTGTCAGCCACATGAGCCTTTCTCAGCCCCCCAAATGACGTGCATATTCTGATCCCTCTGCTTGGGCCACCATCCCCTGTTTCATCAAACCAACTCCTCTGCCTCCTTCAAGTCCCAGCTCAGTGGCCACTCTTTCCAAGAGGCCATCCCTGACTCCTCAGGTAGAACCGGGAGCCCTTTTCCCACAAGTCCTGTGCCTGCCTGACATAGCACTGGCTACACAGTGTTGTCGCATGTATCTGTCTCTCCAGCCTCTGAGCTTCTCCAGGGCAGACTCCGGGCCTGACCCATCTGAGTGGTGCCCAATAAACCCACAGAAAATGAGATCAACTTGGAACCAGAGTAACATTGCATTTTAGGAGCCAGAAAGCAGAATAAAGTGGCTGGATCCAACTTCTCCAGGAGAGGCTCATGCGTGGGCAAGGGGAGCATCAGATGTTCTTTTCTCACACCGTCCTCTTCCTGCTGCCTACCCCCTCTGAGCCGAGTGAGTCTCGTGAGTTGACTCCAGATTGGATGGGCTTGGCAGTGGCTGCCTGGCTGAGTGCCCACCACCCGTGGGTGCCCAGGAAACACTTGCTGAAAGAGCTGAGCACCACCCAAGCACTGCAGCCCTCCAACTTATACCATGATGTGTTGGAGACAGGAGTAGGTAGCAAGCAAAAGATGGGTCACCTGAATGTATAATACCTCTGGAGCTCAGTCTCCTCCTGTATGAAATGGAGCCAATGATTCATACCTTAATGGTTGTCAGAGGGAGTCAAGGAGATCACAGATATGGGCACATCATGAACACTTTCTACTCCTCCTCAACTCCTGATCATTTTCTTGGCATCACCAGGAACAGTGAGGTCAAGAGAGTAAGGAAAAGCAGCATTTTGGGTAGGATCCCACTTTGATGTGATGTAGAAGAAAAGATCTCTGCAAATGTACAATATCTTCTGAAGTTTTTAAAAGCCCCCATGAGTGGTGAACCTGGGCACTGATTTGTAATGGTTAGCGATAAGCAGTTCAAGAAACATTGGACTGTGTGTATATGGAAGGGAATTGACCTGAAATATACAATGCCAGCAACAGCCAACATTTATGGAGAGTACTTACTATGAACAGGAATTCTGTTAAGTGCTTTGTATGTATAATCTTATAAGCCTCAAAAACAATGCTATGGGAAAGTATTATTATTATTCCTACTTTATAGATGAGATAACTAAGTCAAAGGGAGTTAAGTAATCCACCCAAGGATTCATTAATGCAGAGCCAGGATTTGAAACCAAAGCTATGAATTCCCAAGCATTGCTCTTTCCATCCTGTTGTCATTGCTCTTCAGCCTCACTCCTGCTCTTCCCTATTCTTCTGTGCAGCACTAGGGCTGGAAAACTGAGAACTACCTTTTTCAGGCTCCTATGCCAGCTGGGTTTCAGTCTGGCTCTGCAGTTGGAAGGCACACCCATGGGCCATAAGAAGGCTGGAAGAAAACTGCAGCCATTTCAGGCTTTGGTCACCTGTGAGAGTGTGGACTCTTGGACTGTAGGAGCTCACTGACATCATTTCCACCAATGTCTGCAGGGGTACAGCCTCCACTTCCCCCTTTTACTTCTGCAGATGGAGGACCAGTAATAGCTTCTGTTCAGGAACTGATTTCTGGGGAGCACCCTCATTATTCTCTCTTTTGCTTTCCAACCCATACAATAGCTTTGTAACAAAGTGTCTCTGCTTAGAATACCTAGAAGAATGTCCTTCTTGAATAGACACCGGCTAACACAGTATTGTTCTTTCTACTTCTTCCATCAGGAGGAATAGCCAGTTATAGGATCAAGATGTCAGGCAAATAGGCTGAAGGCAGTGCTGAGGGCAGCACAACTGGAGCTCCATCAGGGAAACTGAGGCAAGCAATCATTGGCTCAACATCAAGAAAGGGGGATGTGGGTCAGAGCAGCTGGTATGCAACATGCTAGGATCAGCCTGTGAGCCTAATTCCATTATTTACCCATTATTAAGGCTGAGGACCAAAGCCATCTGCCAACACCAGGATGGCTCAAGGCTTAGATGATGCAAAAGAGACTTGGGACTATCAGCTGAGCAGACTAGCAGAGGCAAAGCCAACAGACTGTCTTCTCCATGCATCTACTGCCCCTAGAAACCCACAAACTTTGCATTGACCATTCTTTTCATTTGGGAGCTTGACTAAGAACAAGCTTTGGAAATTTGTTCAACCTAGTTCTGCACTCATAACCAGCTAGTTCTGTTGATCCCCTAGCCCCGCCACCCTGGTGTCAGTCTCTGTGTTTACAAAGTAGGGGCTGTCACGCCCACCACACAAGTGTGAGGACTGAGGGAGATAACGTCTATAAAGTACCAAGCTCAGCTCCTGGCCCTTTGTAGACACTTAATAACTGTGCATTCCCACCCGCCCCCTTCTGAGTTGTAAGCTCCCTTATTTAGTCATTTAGCACATCCTGTGTGTGTGTGTCTCAAGCTCCATCACAAGGTCTGGGAAAGTAAAGATCATGTCAGAGCCTCCCTTGCCTTATTCAGACAGAGTACCTAGTTCATTTAAAAATAATAACATGTCTTTAATAATAAATAAGCCTTCACATTTATAAAAAAATAAAAAGATGAAGACGAGAAAAGACAAATGAGGCTTCTCCATTCAGCCTGAATATGACACATTAAGGAAGACTGAAACTTTAGAATCTGTTCGATTTATTTTAAAATAATTTATTCTTCTTTCCCTACCTTTCTCCTTTCTTCCTTCCCTTCCTTCCACACACACTTCTTTTCCAAGCCCAGAAACACAGAGATTAATGAGGCATAGCCCTTATCCTGAGGAGTTCAGATTCCAATGAGGGGGACATCATGTAAGCAGGTGTCCACAACCCGTGGGTGCACATGTGGCATTGATACACACATCCACAGCAGAGACCAGAGCCTGGCAGAGGGAAGTACAGTGGTGTGAAGGCTTCCTGGAAGGACTTAGTCCTGTGCTGGGACATCATGGGGGTGGAAGGGAGCGACACACCAGGGTGGGAGTGGGAAGATACGGTGAAAGGATCAGGCGAACTGAGGCTCAGCCATGCAGCCCAGGGTGACTCATGCACCCTCCGTGGAACTCAGCTGCGTCTTCTGTAAAATAGGGTAGTAATACCTGCTGGGCAAGTGTGTCATGGGTATAATGGCAGTACAGAGAGGACCTGCCATAAAGTCAGTGTCGGTGGCTATCAGGTCCCTCCCACCACCTCCATGACAACTTCTCTCCTGAAGGAGGTACGGCCCAGAGTTAGAAATGTGTGGTGCCAAGATTTCTAGAAGATGCTTTACTAGCCTTTTTATAACCATGTTTTATTGTTGTTCAAGTACAGTTTTCTGCCTTTTCCCCCCATCCCTCCCCACCACCCCAGCCCTTCCCACCTCCCCCCCTGTTTCCACACCCCCCCCTTGTTATTGTGTATTTGTCCTTTATAATTGTTCCTGCAAACCCTTCACCCTTTTCCCCTATAATCCTCTCCACTCTCCCCTCTGGTCACTGTCAGCCTGTTCTGAATTTCAGTGTCTTTGGTTATTGTTTCCTTGCTTGTTCATTCTATTGATTAAGAACTGCCTTTTGACCCAGCAATTCCACTGCTAGGATTGTATCCTAAGAACCCTGAAACACCCATCCAAAAGAACATATGAACCCCAATGTTCATAGCAGCACAATTTACAATAGCCAACTGCCAGAAGCAACCTAGGTGCCAATCAGTAAGTGAGTGGATCAAAAAACTATGGTAAATTTACACAATGGAATTCTATGCAGCAGAAAGAAAGAAAGAGCTCCTATACTTTGCAACAGCATGATGGAACTGGAGAGCATTATGCTAAGTGGAATAAGCCAGGCAGTAAGGGACAAATACCATATGATCTCACCTTTAACAGGAACCTAATCAACAAAATGAACAAGCAAGCTTTGCTGGCTTCTGCATGTAGAACAGCTACTCACCTTCCCCAATGTGTCCCCTTTCTGAGTAAGGCTTTTTTTGCTAATTACAAAACAAATAAAAACAGTGAATAATGAAGAATCTGGTCCTCACACCTGCTCCAACACACACATGTCCCTGAGGTTAGAACCACCCAGAATGCAATCAGGCCAAGAGATTCGCCAGACCCCTTGAGCCCCTCTCGGTTCACACCTCCACTGCACTTTTAGATTATTTGGGACACCATAGCACAAGGAGAAACCATTCCTGGCTTTGTTTCTCTCTTTTCAAACTGAACAAGTTCCTGAACTTGTCAAACCTTAATGCAAAATTATGAAAAACAATTATAAGTGAAAACTCCAGTTATTAAATTGTATGGGGACTAATTATTGATCTGATGATATGCGGAGTAAAAAGAAGGAGACATGCTTGGATAAACAGAAATCATTTAAAGTCATTAATATACGTGTGTTTATTTTTCCTCATCTACAGCGGGAGCTGCAGAGGGGCTGTGTTGTCTAGCAAATTAGAGGGGTGACCATTCCATGTCAGTGTGTGATGTCTCTCTTCTCAGACTTATTATTAATTTCTGCCAAATGAAAAAGAGGACACCCTCCCCACCGCAGGCCCCAGAAATGTATAATGCAAATAAAAATGCCATCAGGAAGACTTTGCTGGCAAGGCCTGCACACGGGCCTGGAATTGTTTCAGCACAAACGGGAAATTGCTGGCCCAAAGCTGGGTACCTTCAGAAGGGAGCTCTGACAAGAGGGGCAGCCCCTTAGTTCTGTAACTGGAAGGGTAGCCCTCCCCATCTGCCACTCCCTGGCTTTTCCCGCAGTCAAGCCTTAAGTCCCCCACATGGCACAACTGCCTACAACTCCATTCCAGAATAATTGCCACCCCCTGGGCCTTGGTTTTCCCAGCCACATACTGATTCTCCTGGTGCCGGGAAACTGAGTGATTGTGAAAAGCTGGAATCCTGGAATCAGGCAGATGCAGCATTCTGGCTATGTGGTTCTGAGTGGTGTAACCTCTCTGAGCCTTCACTTCATCAGTTAAATGGGGAAACGGCAGTCACAAACCTCATGGGGTTGTCTGGAGATCAAATAAGATAACACATGAAAAGCACTTAGCTGGAGTTGGCAACAAAGTAGATCTTCAATAATTTGTCAGCCATTGTTGTTATTACCTTCTCACACTTAAGTTAAATCACATAAAGTATGTAAAAGCAATAAACACAATGTCTCCTCAAAATATTGCTCAAATATTAAAAACACAACAAAACAAAACTGGCTCTGAAGTCACTCCCCCTGTGGAAGAAGACCACACAGATACATTGGCCGGCCTGCTGACCTCCAACTGCTCGCTCGCTCTCTCTCTTCAGATTCCTACAGTAACCTTGCGCTAGGGGCCTTGGCACAAGGGTGCTTGGAACAAGTTTAAGCATTTCTGCTCACAGGTTCAACACTCACCCCAAAATGCCACATGGTGAATCACGTGCAACTCTTCATGTGGCCTCCTCCAAGAATCCTTCCTGAAAGGGCCCCAACAGCCACCTCTGGCACCTTGAGTTTTTGTTGTTCCTGAAGAAGACCATCTCTTCCACCTGCGAGCTAGTGCCTGGAGCCCAGGGCCTTTGTCTTACGCAGCTCTGGGCCCCAGGGCCTAGCACAAGGCCCAGCCCAAGAAAATGATCATAGTAGCAAGCATATACCAGGTCTTTGCTCCGAGCCAGACTCTGGGCTAACCAATTCACAAGCACAATCTCATTGAATCTCATTGAGTACTTTGCAAGGTAAGAAGCATCCCACTTTTCTGTAGGCTCAGAGAAGTCAAGTCCCTTGCCCAAAGTCACACTATTGGTGAATGGTAATCCTAGTCAGACATTGCATCTGTCTTCTCCAAAGCTCTAACCTCTTCAGAACCTAACCCCAGCCATTACTGCTTAGTGGGGAGGGAGAGGAGAGGAAAGGAGGAGAAACTGCTTCAGCTGCCCCTCTCAGTGGTGATGGGGGCAGAGACACTGGTTGGAAAGCTGTTCCCAGCAACCAAATTGAAGTCGACCACAGCATCATAGGGGAAGAAGACCAGGTGGGGCAATGGAGAGATGCTTAGAAAGGGGCAGTGCTGAGGGAGAGGGATGGATGGATAGTTAGATAGAGGTGCTGTCAGTAATGTGGATGTGAATCACCCCCATCATCGTCGTCATCACCATTGTCATCGTCATGGCTACAGACAGAAGTAATTTCATACCAGGCACTGTACTAAGTGCTCCACGTACAGGATCCTACTGAGGTTGCTTTACAGCACCCCTATGGGAAGGTGTTATTTTATAGATGAGAACATGGAGGCTTCCAAGCAATAGCTTATCTGGGAAAATTTACATCAAAATTGACTTGAACCTTAGAAAATATTTTACCACCCTTTTAAAACCATGAAATATGTGCCCTGGCTACTCAGTCCCTCCTGTGACATAAAGAGGTTGGGTGTTCTGTGTCTCTACTTTTGCCCCAAAGTCACAATCCCAGCATCCTGGGACATGTCAGTCCTAATGCATTTCCCAGGCACCTCTCCCAGGAAGATTAGCAAGTCTGCCCACAAATGAACTGGAAGACATCCAGGAGTTCTCAAAGGGGGCGGACAGACCAGCATCCCTTTCACTGAGGTGCCCAAATCTCTGATGTTCCGCCCCACCCCGAGGTTAACATTCCACTGATCCTGAATAATCCCCAACTTTCCTACCTCACTGGCTCAAGGACTCACTCTGGCAGCCTGGGGTTGGGCCCACAGCTACTCAGAGGCCCAGCCCCTGGAGAGCTATCAGAATTGGGTAAATGCAGCTGTTCTTTTGAAGGAATAAGTTGAGGGTGCTTAGCAAATCAACTTCCTAATGAATCTTTTCAGGTCTGGGTGGAAGCCGTACCGTTACTAAGGAACTTGGCTTGATTTGGAAATTAATGTGGTAATTTACAGCCACTCTCCAAGCAAAAAGATTAACAGAGGGAGAGGAGAGCGAGGGGAAAGAGACCTGTAGTGGCAGAACCTTCAGAGGCACCAGCCCAGGGCATGTGGGGAGAGCAGAGCCACACACACCGGCACAGTAGAGTGGCTTCTGCCAGGCTGGGCCTATGTGGGACACAGGCAAAGACACTCCTCAAAGCAGATCTGCAAATTGATGTCCTAAACCCTCTTCTCTTTAGACATTTTATATACATGTAAATATATATAAATGTTATATAGAGAGAGGGAACACGATAGATGGACAGACAGACTTTTCATTACTGTTTCCCTAACTTGCAGAATTTACTTCCCGGGATCACTATTTTTGCCGTGTTCTTAAGTCACCAATACCATATAACACTATCATCAATGAAAAAACAAAATTAATTAGCAGAAGAGAAAGTAAATATAAAATTGATTACATTGAAATCAAAACAAAATCATTAAATTCTAGAGAGGTCCTTGCCTGCCAGAGGTTCTGAAGCTTGTCCGCTATTTGGGGAAAAAGCAAATATTAGAGAGATGCTTCAGATGTATTAGTGCAAAACCAAGGTGCGTGCACCTCTCAACATAAGCAGACAGACTGGAAGAGGAGTTAAATGGAATCCGCTTTCTCGCTGCGTGAGTCAGTGCTGTTCAATGCTATGACCTTTGCAGCTTATTTATTTAACAAACATTTACATTAGCACAAACTGTGTGTCAGAGGCTGTTCTAAAGGCTTTTAAAGAAATTAACTCATTCATTTCATTTCATTGGTATTATAACCCTCTGTAGTACAGCATTATTCCCATTTTGGAGAGTGGAAACTGAGGCACCAAGAGGTTCAGTAACTTGCTACAGGTCACCTCAAACCATCAGACATATCAGCTAAAGCCATGTGTGCTTTGGTGAGTCAGAGTGGCCTGGAGCTTGTCCCAGCTGGAACCAGGGCACATGGGAGGGGAACTGTTCAGACTCAAGGTTCTGGGCAACTGCAGACTGATTCCTCAGGGCGCAGCCCAAGCCAGTGGTGGCATCTTGCAGGTGGTCCCCAGCAGGCCACTCCTCCAGTGCCCTCTGATGCTTTTCCATCTGACTATGAGTCTGTATTCAATGGTTGCTAAATGACAAACAATTGGATGCCCATCCAGAGCAGAGTTTTCAGAAGAGAAGGGAGTGGGGTTTGTTTGTTTCTTTGTCCATTTATTTGTTTGTTGAATAAAGAAATATAACATGAACCCCTGGAGTGGATGCTTTTTTCTGTTAGCTATTCTTGAAAGAATTCACTGAGGACCAGTCCAGAGCTACAGCTACTGATCAGGTGGCTGGATCTGCGGAGGCAGCGGGTTTCCTTGGCCCAGGGAGTGGCAGTGGGGGTGCCAAGGGGGCCTGCATAGAGATGAGGGACCATCTGCCCAGGGCTCTGTGATCAAGCTGCCTCTGCAAATGCAGCCAGGTGCCCTCAAGGGCCCACTCAGCAATCCCACCCTGGAGAGCCCATGCCTCCTTCTGACCTTGGGGTGTAAGATGGACTGTAGCCCTAACAGAAGCCCCAAGTGGGTAATGGGAGCCCTGCATCATTACTATGATAATGAAAGGGTAGCTGAGGAAATATTGTAGAAATTAATAATGCGTAATTCTCTTTTGCTTCTTCAAGTACATGGGCTTTGCCCATTCTGAATAAAAGCAAAATGAACTACTCAAGGTTGCCCAACAAATAAGTGGCAGAGCTGGGATCTGAGCTCCTGCATGGTTCTCAGGAGTGATAAAAAGTGTAATGAGGCATGAGGGAAGCCTGGTCAGAGTTTCTGTTTTGATATATGATCCCATTCAGGGAAGCCCAAGCAACATTTTTAGCCAAATGACGTCTTTCTTCCGGACAACTTTATTCCTCACTGATGGTCCCAAATTCAACTTTCTGGGCCAAACTCCCAATATCTGTTGCCATTGCCGGAATCACCAGCAATTCACTCTAGAACAGAAGTCCTAGGTGTGCAGACACAGGCCATGGCAGAGCTGTCCGAAAACTTGGGGTCAGCAGCTGACACTGTGTGTGATTTTGGATAAGTTTCTCCTCGAATCCGCTCCCTCGTGTGGTGAGGTGGGCAGAAGTTTTACTTCCTGTTCACCTCAAACACCTTCAGGTTCCCTTTACATCCTGCTGAGACCACACACTGCTTCCTTTGCCTGGGAGCACCCCTCCACTCTTTGCCTTCCTGGCCAGTCCCTTCATTACTTTCAAAACTCAGAGAAGTCGCCTCCTCCCCAGTCTATCTATTTTTACACTCAGTGCACCAGAGTATAATTTATTGATTTGAACATCTGTTCTCCCACCACTCTGAGAGCTCCTCAAGGGCAGGGACTGTATTTTATAAAATTGTTTCCCCAGGCCCTAGGTCAGTGCCTGGTTCCTAGCAGGTGCTCAGTTGGTGGTGGATGGATTAAACTGAATGTGATTAAACTAAAGTCATCTGCTGAAGCTCTCCCTATCAGGAAATGGCAGGACTAGACTGGAACACAAGCCTGGGGATGCCAAGTCCAGCACACGTCCTCTCTCTGCTCCCGTCACAAGTGGCACAGAGGAGACCTTCTGGGAGAGGAGGGGTGTCCAGACTAGGCGCTTTCACCACCCTCCCTCTGGGGTGAGGGGAGGTCTGAAGAGGGGCTCCAGGATGCCCAGAGCCTCTGATTGTCCATGGTGGTGTTGCTGCTCACCTTGTTGCCTTCCCTTTTCCTTTCTCAGCCCCCACCAGCCCTGCCTGTGACTTTCAGGAGGCTGAAGTCAAGCCACCCCTTCCTACTGGGCTCCCCTTCCCCAGATCTGTAAAATACAGTGGGAACCTGGCCTTCTGAATGAGGTGGGAGGAGACAAAGGGAGCCACCCACCCCCTCAGCTGTCTAGTGCCCGGTTCATATTCCTGCTGCGACTGTATCTAAATTTGCAAATCATCACCCTGCGCCCCACCATCATGTGTCATCTTTTATGCATGGCCACCTCTGCCGTGCAACTCGGCCAGTTGCTATGCAACCAACGAAGGCGCTGCGGGGGCCTGACATTAGTGAAAGCAAATTGACCAGAGGAGCTCTCATCCCGCATGCAAAGCAGCCAGGGCCTCCCAGAGCCACTCTCTTTCTATCCAGGCCCAGACCCTTGGACCACAGCCTCTCTGGCCTAAGCTGTGGACACAGGTGTGCCTACTCCTTCTGAAAAGGCTGAAATCTGGCCAGTGACAAGAGCCACATCAGAAGGGAAAGGAACGACTAAGTACCTTCAGGCTCAAAAATTCTGAATCTCCAGTGGGATAGACATTAGTTCCTGCAGGGAGGGAAAAGGGCTACTATTCATGGAGCGCTTGCTATGTGCTAGGCATGGTGAAAACCGCACAATGCAAAAAGCTCCAACTTCCTGGATTCCAGCCCAGCTCCACCATTTCTCAGCTGTGTGATGTGCATGCAAATCATTCATCAGGACTGAGACCCAGCCACTGAAAGAGACTGTCTCCAGACATCTCGGAGAATGATAAAAGGCTGGATAACAGGCTGGAGGGGGAGGGAGGCCATTAGAGCAGCAGGGCTGAGAAGATGAGAGAAAGGAAGGAGGGGAGGACACCCAGTAGTGAAGGCCTCAGAGCCTCCTGTTGGGAGAAACAGAGGAAATTAGGAGCTGGCCATCCTGGTCTCCCCTTCTGCCCAGTCCCTCTTGTCTCCGACCCCCAAGAACTTGACCTCACAATTTCCCACTGGAGTAGACAGTGTTTCGCACTGGGAGGCAGCTAGAAAGAGCAAGTGCTTTGGAATAAACTAGAATTGGCCTCAAATCCTCAAAAACTGACTCTCACCTTTCCTAACTATGAGTCTGCAGCAACTTCTGCCTTTCAGATTTCAGTTAGCAGTCGATGCCACTCTTCTCCCCCAAACTCTTCAATGGCTCCCAGCTGTTGGAAGAACTGTGACGGATACCAGCCAGCAGTATCCATCTCAGCTGCAGATGTTTGTCAAAACATGCTAAAAAACATACACAGAGACTACCAGGTCCTGTGGGGGAATAGGAACATAAGGGCCACTCCTCATGTGGGTGTTACAGGGTGCAGCCAAGAGGGGGGTTCCCAAATGGGCATTTGAAATGGGGTCCAGAACTTAAGGTGTCCAGGAGATTTTAAGATGTCTTCACCCCCACTCCCCAGGTGTGGGTTGGGGGAAGGGACACATGGAGCAGGGCCTTTGAAAGCTGTTTTGCATAGCAACAGCCTTGCAGCTAACCTCTGATGTGGTCATTTAACATATCTATAGCCTTTGGCTGGTAGCTTAGATATGTTAAATAGCTGTGGCCATGCTCAGAGCCAAGGGAATGGAAGTAACTTCCCCTCCAAGACATAACTGGGGGGCAGGTCCCCCGAGTTACAGAGCCTGAGTGGGAGCTTGGAGATGATTGGCTCCAGGACTTGGGGCCACACCTGCCCAGACTCACGATGGCAGCCCAGTAAAGATGGAAGAAATGAGTTCTGGCATGTGAGGCTGAGTGTGGGAGGAGTCAGAATGGGGCTGCAGAGGAAGATTGGCGCGGGGATTTAAACCGAGATGCAGCAGCCATTGGGGAGAGAACCATGCACAGCCCTGAGGGGGAGAACCATGCAGCTGTGGAAGTGCAGAGAGGATCACAGCCATTGAGCAGAGAGAGAACCACACAGCTTTAGCAGAGTGGAGACTCCCACAGCCCTGTGAGGGAGAACCCCGCAGCTCTGGCAGAGTGGGGACTCCCGTGGCCCGGGGAGAGAGGACCACGTGCCTTTGCCAGAGTGGGGACCCCCGCAGCTTTAGAAGGGGGAACCACCACCTGGTTTTAGCAGAGATCCCAGCGACTCAGCTGAGGGTGCCGGGAACCCGGGGAGGTCTCCCAGTCGAGATCAAGTACTAACTGGAAATAACCAGAGGACTACCTGAGCCATGGACTTCTATTTCCTTTCCTAAGATACGGTACTCTGGACTGGGCAAAGGGGGAAGGAAGGAAGGACTGTGTCTGTTTGTGGGTGTTTTAAAAGACTTTGGGATTTTTGATAAAGACATTAGGTCACTACTTTAAGTTTGTATAGCATTAAACAAACATTTCCTTTCCTTTTCACGAATCTCTGGCATTGAGAGATGTCTTTCCTCTGGCAGCGGAAATAACAGACCTGGGGGCTTCTTTCAATAATAGTATATCGTCCCAGGTCCCCCCTTGTTTGCTTTGTAACATGGGGAGCGCCTTGGCCACCCTCTCTCCTGGAGGGCACCATGCCACTCTCTCTGGTGGGGAGAGTGCCCATTCACCCTCCGGAGAGGCTTTTTATTGGTTTTGTTTGAATAAGAATTCAGGTAAAAGCTCGTTACTCATTGCTAGGAAGTAAGGATCAAACAATAGGTAACAAGGAAGTCTGAGGGCCTATTTTGAGTCAGGGTCAAAGAGCTGTAAAACTTTAAAGAACAAACTTACTTCTTCCTTGGACCCTTATCATTCAACTGAGAGCATTCTAAACAAAGCAGGTTTCACAGGATTTTACATATTCTTTCTTAGGCCTGATCACCCGGCAAACTTGCCCTTTTCAGCACAGAGCTGCACCACCCTGTCATTGTTTCAGGCTTAGGTGGGGCAAGGGAACTAAGGCAACCAAGAGATAAGGAGATTTTCTCCCAGACAATGAGGACTCAGGCTGTGGCAAAGCCGAGGAGTGAGGGTCCATTACCCCCTTTTGCTGTAGCCCCCAAAGTCCTTTCTTGGGGGCCTCTGATGTGATCGTGCCTGTCTTAGATCATTCCCCCCTTGGAAAATCTTACCGGTCATTGGCTAACCAATCAAGCTTTGGTGTTCAGTTATGAATGAAGCAGCAGAAGCAGTGTTCCTGCCAGGGAGATAAGCTTTTGCCTCCCTGCTGGCTTACGGTCCAAGGCCACTCCCTCAGCTTTAGCCTGGTGGGGGTTACAGCTTCTGATACCAGGCAGGGCAGTTCCCAACAAAGAACAACTTTACTTTCTTAGCCCCACCAAGCCCCACCCATCTCCCAAGCCTCTCCCTGCCCCCCTCCCTACACCTCTGTTCATTTGCTTAGGCTACTGCTTCTGCCTGGAAAACACTTCCTCTAGCCATTTGTTTTGTGAAATTTGATCTACCTCTCTGGACCCAGAAAAAATAAAATAAAATTCAGCTCTAATAGACAAGCCTTCTCCACCAGACCATTCCCCTTATCCACTGAAATTTCCCAGTGGAAGAAGAAACAGGAAACCAAAAAGTGACACCCCTCCCTCCACTTTTTTTATTGATTATGCTATTACAGTTGTCCCATTTACCCCCTTCACTTCCCTCCACCCTGCATACCCTCTCCTACCCACATTCTCCCCCTTTAGTTCATGTCCATGTGTCATAAGTTCTTTAGCTTCTACATTTCCCATACTATTCTTGCCCTCCCCCTGTCTATTTTCTACCTACCATCTATGCTACTTTTTTTCTGTACCTTTTCCCCCTCTCTCCTCCTCCCACTCCCCTGTTGCTAACCCTCCATGTGATCTCCATTTCTGTGCTTCTGTTCCTGTTCTAGTTGTTTGCTTAGTTTCTTTTGGTTTTGTTTTAGGTGTGGTTGTTAATAATTGTGAGTTTGCTATCATTTTACTATACATGTTTTTTATCTTCTTTTTCTTAGATAAGTCCTTTTAACATTTCATAAAATAAGGGCTTGGTGATGATGAACTCCTTTAACTTGACCTTAACTGAGAAGCACTTTTTCTGCTCTTCCATTCTAAATGAAAGCTTTGCAAGACACAGCAATCTTAGATGTAGGTCCTTGCCTTTCATGACTTGGAATACTTCTTTCCAGCCCCTTCTTGCCTACAAGGTCTCTTTTGAGAAATCAGCTAACAGTCTGATGGGAACTCCTTTGTAGGTGACTGTCTCCTTATCTCTTGCTGCTTCTAGGATTCTCTCCTTCATTTTTACCTTGGTTAATGTAATTATGATGTGCCTTGGTGTGTTCCTCCTTGGGTCCAACTTCTTTGGGACTCTCTGAGCTTCCTGGACTTTCTAGAAGTCTATTTCCTTTGCCAGATTGGGGAAATTCTCCTTTCTTATTTGTTCAAATAACTCTTCCACTTGTTGCTCTTCCTCTTCTGGCCCCCCTATAATTCGGATGTTGGAACATTTAAAGATGTTCTGGAGGTTCCTGAGCCTCTCCTCATTTTTTAAAATTCTTATTTCTCCATTCTTTTCTGTTTGGTTGTTTCTTTCTTCCTTCTGGTCCACTCTATTGATTTGAGTCCCAGTTTCCTTTCCATCACTATTTGTTCCCTGTGCATTTTCCTTCATTTCTCTTATCATAGCCTTCATTTATTTCATCTAATTTGCAACCAAATTCAACCAATTCTGTGAGCATCCCAATCACCAGTGCTTTGAGCTGTGCATCTGATAGGTTGGCTGTCTCTTGGTCACTTAAAAGTATTGGCTCTGGGGCTGTAATTTGTACTTCCGTTTGAGCCATTTTTTTTTTTTTAATTTGGTCGAGCCTGTTAGGTACTGAGGGACAGAGCCTTAGGTATTCAGGAGGGCAGGGCAACCCAGTCTCTGGGTTATGATGTTGGATGTGGAGGCAGGGTCCAAGAGAAAACAATGGTGCTTGCTCCTCTCTCCATTGGACTTCAGTCCCTCCCGCTGCTTCCCCCAAGCTAACTGGGCCTTTCTGGTGCTAATTCTCATGTGGGTGGGCTTGTATACATTCTAGAGCTCTGTGGGTCTCTCCAATGACCTCTCCCCACCTCCTGTGATTCTGGGAGTCTCTCCCTGCACCTCAACCCCTACAGGTGTTTTCAGTCAGTGTTCTGAGGTTCTATTTGCCGGTGCTGGGACCCTGGGTTGCGTGGTCTGTCCCACTGCCAAGTTTCTCCTGGTTTATCTGCGCACGAATGTGGCTGGACAGCCAGGCGCCTTGCGTGTAGTGCCTCGCTTCACAGCAGCTGCCTCACCAGGTCTTCCAGCCACCTGTGCACCCAGGGCCCGCCCTCTGCAGTCTTGCACTCAGGATGCCTTATGCAGCCGGGATGCATTAGGCATCCAGTGCCACTGCTTCTTGTGCTAAGACCCCTCTCCACCCAGCTGCCTGACTTCTCCCCTCCTACTAGTCTGGATGAATGTGTATATTTTAACTCCTTGGTTGTCCGACTTCCATACAGTTCAATTTTCTGGTTGTTATCTTGTTTCTAAATTGTTGCTGACCTTATTTTGGTTGTGCGAGGAGGCACAGTGTGTTTACCTGCACCTCTATCTTGGCCGGAAGTCCTCCCTCCACTTTTTCAGTGGCAAGTTTGAGAAGCTTTCCCAAACTTTATGACCAGATCTCTTAACACTCAACTGCCTTTTGAGAAATGCCATTTTAGGCTCCTGACAACTTAGTGCTACATCTCACCCTGAGGATGGACACGCCCTGAAGATGGAGGAAACCTTGGAAGGCACCGTTTAGTGACTTATTGACCATACATGGTTTTAGACACCATACCATCTTGGTCTTGACCAATGTTTAACACTTCACAACCACTAACCAACTAATTTACAACTATTTGTTAGCATGCTAACGATGACATAGATTTTCATACAAATTAATATGGTAGATATTACCCCCATGAGCTAAGATGGAAACTAGAGCTCAGAGAAGAAAAGTGGCATGCATGAGATCCCACAGTGGGTTGACAATGGAAAAACTGGGGCAGGTACACTGTTCCACGTGAAAATGGGCTGAGTCTGTAACACATGAACTTTGTGTATAACACCGATTATCATTAACACTTTAGACTGCTGTCCCCATTTTTAAAGCCCACAGATTTCCAGGGTAAGCCATTTACCTGCTTCCTGTCAGGGCAAAGGCTTTAGCAAATTTAGACAGACATAGCACAGAGGGTGCTGAGAGCACTGTGAGCTCAGCTGTGTGTCCCTGGTCACATGCCTCCATTCCTCAGAACCCAAGCACACTCTCTGAAGTGAAGGTGAGGTTAACTACTACCCTCCCCAAGTGTCTATTCTAAAGGGCAAATATCATACAGCTACCAAAGTGCTAAACTATGAAGTCTTATTAGGTATTAATGTTCGCTTAGTGGCATTCCTCCAAAGCAGAGGTTTACAACCTGTTTCTGATATACGCATTTCTCTAATTATTCAATGTTGAGAACTGTGTTGTCATTGTTGTTGTTTAGAAGGAGACGTGCCAATTGTCTTGCCTTTCTGGTGTATTGAAATGCATTTCTTCATTATTTGGACTGATTTCCAAACAAATTAAAAACTGTTGTAGCAGTCAAGCTCTGACTGCTCCATCTATTAGATTCAGAAGATGGCAAATTCCTTAAACACAGATATAAACAATTCTGGTAACACAATCTGATTTTATAATTAATTTTCTGTCTGGGAAGGCAAAAGTTTTCCTTCCCAGTTTCTTTTCCCTCAAGTTTCTGACTGTTCTCCTACTTCTGGTAGACTCTTGGATAAAGAAAAGCAGATTCTTGTGCCTGGGATGCTGTTGCATATAAAAAGATAGATTTTTTTTTTCAAATGTCTTTTGATCACAGAGATGGCAAGGATAGAGGAAATCAAAAAGTTCCTTTATTTTTTATTTTATTTTTTATTAAATGTACTGAGGTAACATTGATTAATAGGATTATATAGGTTTCAAGTATAGATTTTTGATATATAATCTATATATTGCATTGTGTGCCCACCACCCAAAGTCAAATCTGGTACTGTTACCATATATTTGTCCCCCTTTCCCCTTTACTACCTCCCTCCCACTCCCTTCCTTCTGGTCACCAACATACCATTGACTGTGCCTATGAGTTTCATTTTTATATCCCACGTGATCTGCCTACAGGTTCCTCTTTCTTGCTCAGTACAGCCATGATAAACACATGTTCATCAGGACCTGGTCACTCAGTGAACCAGCCCTGGTGAGCAACTTGCCAAGGATCCCCTCTGCCAGCCTGTGAGGCAGATGTGCCCTGGGGTGCTCAAAGTCTAATAGAATTGTGAGACTGAAACAGGAGAAATAAGGACAGCAAACATGTATGCAAGGAATGGTTTAAATAGCAAAAGCATTGGCTGGACTGAACCCCTTGTGAAATGAATGATGTATTTGATAGATCCAGGATCTAGTCTATGACTGAGATCAGAACTCAATCTGTGGCAAGGTTTATGCCTCAATATATAGCCAGGATTTGACCTTAGGCTGGAAAGGTCAGCACTCAGGTTGTGACCAAAACCAAGGCTCAGTCTATAACCAGGATTAGGGCTCAGTCTCTGTGACCAGAATTAGGACTCAGTCTACAGCCAAGACTAGAACTCAATTTAAAACTGAGGTCCAGCACCAGTCTGGCTAGAGCCAGGCTAAATTCTAGTCAGGATCATGGCCCAGTTTGTGATGTGGCAATGTGATTCATAAATTATTTAAACCTAGTATTTGCTCACAAATTTCATAGTCTAGTCAGGGAGACAGTAAATGGAAATTACTCTATCAACTATTAAGAGTGTGAAAGGGAGTAACAAGAAATAATAAGAATACAAGACAGGAACTAATTATTCAGTCAGGGTGGGAGGGGGCCCTGTGGAATGCCTTCTAGGAAAGGCAATGCTAGACCTGTGATGCCCGAAGAACCTGAGCAGCCCCTTGCAATGTCCTTATTTTTTTTGTAACATGTGGTCTCATCACCTTGTGGCTCTCTAATTGCTCCCAACACTGCACTGGACCCAATGTCTGTTCTGAGGAGACACTCTTGCTCTTCCTCTGATTGTCAAGGTCCTGAAGAACAGTTTTCTTCAACCTCCATATTTCCCCTTGTTTCCTGTCCACCATTCAGCTACTGTCTGGCCCTGGCACTAGCTCCCCGACACCTTTGTCTCTTTGGTCTGTTTAGATGTGCTGGATTTCTAGGCAGTGATCCATGTATTCCCTTAAACTACTCATCTATATCTTGTAGCACAAAGGTATGAACCTTTGCCCTAGGTTTAGATACAGTCACCCTCAGAGGAACAATTGGTAAAGAAAATCGGACAGTGAAATCATGGAAACCAAGGAAGCTTTGAGGCCTCAGACAAGTCACCCAATCACTCTGAGTATCAGTTTCCTCATCTGTTAAATGGGGTAGAAACATGCCTTGCCTATATTGCAGAATATTTTGTACACATGGTGAAAGAACTGATGTAAAAGAGTTCTGAATTGAAGAGGATAACAAACCCCTCAAGGATGAAGGAAGTAGAAGTTCATTTCAGCTTCATGGGATTGGTCAATCCGTAATCCCAGGAGTCCTAGGAGGTAAGATCCATGGTCTTCTGTGTGTTCACAGCCCAGTTATGTGGAGAGGGGTAGTGTGGGTTTCTGAGCCACTGTTTTGGGGCATAAACACAGTTTGTATGCCCATTTGTATATAAATGTATGTACCCATGTATGTAGCTTCTTAGATTGGCTTCTTTAGAGCAGACTCTTAAGATGCAGATTCATGTGCAGGTGATTTATTAAGGAAAAACTTCCAGGAGAAACCCATAAGGAAATGAGGAAAGCAGGACAGGAAAAAAAGGAGCCAAACAGGATGTGATCTCAGGTGAAAAGTCCTGCAGAGGGTAGATCTTTCAGGGGATCTCCAGAGCATAAGTTGTCCCAACGTGAGAGTGAAGCTGGTCTTTCATATTCTCCCTTCCAACAACCAAGCAATCATTGGTCAACTCCCAGACCCTTCTGGCTATCTGTGAGAGCTGGCTAGCGACAGTGTCCAGTAGGCTGAGAGCAGTCTACTGAAGAGAAGCCACAGGTGTGGTTGAAGGCACATGAAATCAGGGGGTAGGGGTCCAAGGGGACCTACATAGAGCACCAACATTATCTGTTAGAGGTCTGAGAGCTAGAAGGCTCCCATTTGTGTTCGTTTCCCCAGGCCTGTGTGTTGGTTTCCCAGCGTCTCGGGTTACCCCTTCTAATTTTCCTGTAAGAGCTCTACTTTTTTCTATCCTTTAAATGATGGAATTTCATCTGCCTAAAACCTTTCCCTGGCTCCTGACTGCCTGCAGAATAAAGTCTGTCTTTTCACATAATTAAAAAGCCCCTTCATGATCTGTCTTCTGCTGACCACCCCAATCCTTATCACTCACAGGGCCCCCTCTCTCTACCCCAATCAGGAACTTACTGGGTATGGGACTCAGAATGGTGTTCTGGGGATCTCCCAAGCTCTTCACAACCCAAAAGGGAAGACAGGGTCTAAAAAAAATCCAGGAGTTCATGGGAGTAGAGGTAAGGCACATGACCTAGCCTGGGTTCTATGAAGACTTCCCAGGGGATGCATGTGAAGGATATAGACAGGGAAGGGAGAAAAGAGTGATCTTAGAAGGATTTGCAGCACTGAAAGAGGGTGGGAAGATGGGCAGGAGCAGACCTGGCAGAGAGTTGTTACAAATTTACAAATTAAATATCTTTGGAATGAATTAATAAATGAATGACTATACAGACATTTCACAGTGTAGGCTTTGCTATTCAAAAGGCTTGATTCCTGTTTCCTCTGCTTACTCACTGAGAAAACTTCAAGCCATTTAACTGCTCTGAGCCTCAGTTTCTTCATTTAGAAAATGAGGCTAATGAGAACATCTGAGACAATGGATGTAAAAATACTCTGTGTGCTGCAAAACTCTGTTCAAACAGTAGCTTGCATTCATTCATTCATTCATTCAAAGAATATTTTTCAGTTCCTACACTATACCAGGTCATGTGCTGGAAATCAATCTACAAACAGGAATTAGGTGGGAACTCTACTTGCAGGTGGAGGAGACAAATTTAGGAGAGGAGACAAGGAGTCAAGAAGATCAAAGCTCATCACGAGACAAGATGGTATAATGGAGGTCTGGGAGCTCAGAGACAGTTCCACTGATTGGTATCTAATGAGCACAGCTTCCTAAAGAAGGTAAAATTTGTATAATTGGGCCTGGAAGGATAAGTGGGTTTTATGAGGACACAAAGGTATAAAAGAGAAGTGTGTTTAGAACATCAGGACTGGTGTGGTTGGCATAGTGTATAAGGGATGGTATTGGGACTGAGAGGGAATGGGTAAGTCTCTTAAGGTCATACAATACAAAGGGAGTTAAAGTGCTTTTCTACAGATAATGGAGACCTTATTTGCATGAGAGTTTCAGTGACATTGAGATGAAAGGAATAGATGAGCAAAGACTACCTGGGGCCCCCTGGTAAAAAGAGTTGTGGGAGAGTGTGCCTTCAGAATTGGAGAAACTTCACCATCACACAACCACACCACTACCATGACCACCACCAGGCTTTGGCAATCTCCCCCTTAGACAACTATCTATTATGGGAACACCTGTTTAGTATGGTTCTCCTTGAAAATGTTGCTCCTGTATCAGGACAGTCATTACACAATATTTCCCAATAAGATTTGTTTGGTTATTTTACTTGTGTTTTTATTGGCAGGGTATAAGATGAAACACCTTCTAATTAGTCCAAATATCCCCCTGAAGAGGTCTTTACCAGTGATCTATTGCTGTGTAACAAACCATCCAAAACTTAGTGGCTTAACACAACCATTTATTTAGCTCATGATTCCATAGACTGGCAATTTGGGCTATCCTCAAGTGGGTGGTTCTCCTGCTGTTTTTGGCTGGGCTTATTCATTTGTCTGTGTAGAGCCATGGGTCAGCTAGAAAACTCTATTTCTGTGAGTTAGCTGGCTGTCAACTGAGGATATTGGGATCAACTGAGCCTCATGTCTTTCATTATCTAGTAGGCTAGCCAGGGTTTGGTCACAAATAGTAGTCTCAGTGTTCCAAGAACATCAAGAAAGGAAGCTGCAAGGACTCTTAAGGCCTAGACTTAGAATTCTCCCAATGTCATTTATTTTATTGGCCAAAGCAAGACACAAGCCAGCCTGGAATGCACTCCACTTCTTGATGGGAAAATTCACAAAATAGTGGCCATTTTGTTAATCAACCTTAAGATTTATGACCTGTTTTTCCTGTTAATCCTGGCATATGCAAAGAAGAAAGAGTGCAGAACATTACAGAGCAAGTTTTTGTTATTTATTAAATTATTCCCAACAATCATAACATATACTGAGAGTATGGTGAATTCTCTCTTGTTTATTTATTATTAATTATTATTATTATTTATAGGGCATATCCTCTGTGCCAGAAACCAGTCAAATAACAGAGGAAAAGGCATACACAATACTTGTTCCTTTGGAGTTTACAGTCTAATAAGGAAAACATCTTAAACAAGTAACTATAATAATATGATAAGTATTATACCTAAAAATTTTACAGCTTTATTAATCTTTTCCTTTATGATTTTTGTCTTTAGAGTAAATTTTTGAAGCCTTCCATAACCCCAAGATTAAATAAATATTTACTTGTCCAACTGATTTTTTTGAAAGAAGAAAGGTGAACGAACCCCTAGCTGGAGGCCCACTTAACCTGTGTCCCCAGTGAAAACCTGGGCCCAGCCAGAAGGCCAAGACCAAAAGAGCAGAAGCCCAGGTTATCCCAACTCCAGACTGTTTTCTGTTACCAGATCTCCTGTTGGACTCCTCTCACAGGTGTTTTAATGCACAGCCTGATGGGTAATTGGACCTCTCAGCAGCATTTGACTGGGTTTCATTAAAATGGATAGGTAGATAGATGATAGATAGATAGATTTATATTTTTTACATTTAATAACGTATTAGGAAAATTGCTCTATGCTGTAAAATAAATCTACCCTGGGGAGATATAGGATTAACAAAATAGAAATTAAAGTATCATAAAAGAGAAATTGTTTTTTCAAGCACCTCTCCTCTTCTTGGAGGGTCTGTCTACCCCTAAGATCCCATTGCAACAAGGCTGGTCGGCACTGGGCATAGTGACAAGCACCCACTCTCTGTTACTCCCTCCCTCTACCTTCCTGGGCATTGAATTAGTATTCCCTGGAGTCACAGTGGCAAAATATGAGGCCTGGATTTTAGCATTGATGACCTAATGTTGTCTGGGGAAATGCAGTCATGATGAGCTCCAAAGAAAGAACCTTACCTTTCAACCCAGCTCAGCTCCCTGGGGTTCTTAGTGTTGGGGCTTGCAGTGAAAATCTTAGTTAATAGTAAAACACATCTGAACTTTCCAGTAGATTTGCTGATTTCATCCCATGCAAGTATATCCTGGAAATATTGAGGGAAGGAATGTGGGAGGGGAGACTTTAGCATGGTGGGGTTCAGCTGGTCCTGAGTCCCTCCATCATAGTAGCAAGCTGGTCTCACCAATATTGCCAACACCCAGCATAAAATACTATAAAAAGCCCTGGCTGGCATAGCTCAGTGGATTGAGCGTGGGCTGTGAACCAAAGTGTCACAGGTTCGATTCCCTGTCAGGCCACATGCCTGGGTTGCAGGCCACGGCCCCCAGCAACCGCACATTGATGTTTCTCTCTCTCTCTCTCCCACCCTTCCCTCTCTAAAAATAAATAAATAAAATCTTTAAAAAAAAAAAAGCTTCCGAGATTGAGACATGCAAAATAGCATAACTTTAAAAAAAATGCTATAGAAAGAAGGCCCACTTCATTCATCTATTTGTTCAATAAATATTGTCTCCTATGTCCTAAGCCATCTTCTAGCTGCTGGGACTACAGCAGTGACCAAAACAGAACTGAATCCATGCCCTCAGGGAGCATTCATTCTAGTGAGGGGGTAGATATTAAAGGAAATGAATAAGAAGACTAATAAGGCTGAGGAGGAGATGAGGTATGCCTTGGGAAAAGTAGTTTTAAACATTATGGTGAAAGAAAGTGTCATGGAGAAAATGACATTTGAGCAAAGACTTGTAGGTGAAGGAAGGAAGACCATAGGGGTAACAAAAAAAAAAAAGCAGCAGAAATGGTGGAGAGGTAGTCCATGGCAAGGGATGTAGACCATGCAGGAGCCCAGAAGACACCACCTAAGCTTATCTGAGGAGGCCAAGTAAGGTTTCCCAGGGAGGTGATGGCTGAGAGGGGATTTATGAATCAGTAGGAGTTTGTCCACAAGCACAGGTAGAAGGCATTCTAGCAAAGAAAAAAGTGTGAGCAAAATCATCATGAAGCCATGAAACATGTCTTAGGGTAAAACAGGAAAACCAGGCCCTAAGGGGCTCAGTGACTCACTCAAGGCCACTTAGTAATAACAATTTTTAAAAATTAATGTTAATAGCCCTGGCTGGCATAGCTCAGTGGATTGAGCGCAGGCTGTGAACCAAAGCATCACAGGTTTGATTCCCAGTCAGGGCACATGCCTGGGTTGCAGGCCACAGCCCCCAGCAACTGCACATTGATGTTTCTCTCTCTCTTTCTTTCTCCCTCCCTTCCCTCTCTAAAAATAAATAAATAAAATCTTTAAAAAATTAATGTTAGCCCTGGCTGGCGTAGCTCAATGGATTGAGTGCGGGCTGGGAACCAAAGTGTCCCAGGTTCGATTCCCAGCCAGGGTACATTCCTGGGTTGCAGGCCATAACCCCCAGCAACCGCACATTGATGTTTCTCTCTCTCTCTCTCCCTCTCTCTCTCTCTCTCTCTCTCTCCCCACCTCCCTAAAAATAAATAAATAAAACTCTTTTAAAAAATTAATGTTAATAGTGGTGGGTAGCATCAACACTTAGTGAGCTCTCACTATATATCAGAATTGTTAAATTCTTTGTGTTGATTGCCTTAATGCTCACAACAATCCTATAAAGTATGTGCTGATCCTAACCCCATCTTACTAATGGGGTTAAGAACTCACTCAAGTGTACACAGCTTATAAGTGGTCAAGTCAAGCTTTGATGCCAGCAGGCCGGTTCCAGAAGCTACACACTCTTTCAACACAGAACTGCATCCTTCTACTCTGCCTATCACTTCCCTGGCTTCCAAAGGTCCAAGTTCATTTAGTTTGACCCCTGGTAAGATATGAATGTCATATTTTGACAGACTAGGCCCCTGAGACCCAGAGGAGGTCAAGACCCAGTCAAGTGCACACTGGGATTCAGAAATGGGACCATTGCTGTATCCCAGGGCATGTGGCCACCTCACAATGGATTTTCTTTTCTTTACATATAAAGCTCCTAGGATTCATCCCACCCACTGTTTCTCAAACTTTTTTCCATTATTGTCTGCCTAATGAGTCTTTTTAAACATTTTTCCCTTAATTTTCCCCCTTCTTATGAAATTTTAATACCACAGATATACCGTATATTTGTTCATGTGTTCTGCATATGTCTGTGTTTTATACATTTAAAAAAGAGCAAACCTTTTTTCAAGCCACTTTTGAATCTTCTTGGGAGCAATATTTCCCCCTTTAAGAATGCGTAATCTTGTGTAACCTTTTCATTTTACAGTTGAAGAGACTGATGCCAGAGAGAGCAAGGGAATACCTCAAGGTCGTTTAGCTCAGATCCATGGAATTAAGAACAGATCCCAGAGTTCCTGGCTCCTCTACTCAACACTGCCTCAAATAGAGCCACAAAGGCCTTTATACCTCCTCCCTCACTATTACCCCCACCTTCCCTGCTCCATCTCAGGGCTTCATCCAAACTCAGGCCTTCAACTTTCTAAGAGCAATATTGTCTGCAATTAAGCATCCAGATGCCTCCTAAATTCAGCCATGGATGGGGCCATCAGAAGCCCAAAGGGTCATCAGGGCTTCTTTCACACAGGGCAGGAGTGAAGGGACAAGCATCGTTCAGCTCAGCTCTCTACCATGTGGCCGACAGATCACGCCACAGCTTGTTTGGAGGTTCATCCCCATCACCTTTTCCAAATGCAAGACAAGCATAAAACTACTGCAGCAATGAACAAAAAAAATCAACTTGGAAATAATTAAACAGCAAGGCAGCCACCCATAATGATATTCTGCAGCACACTTCGGGGACAGTTTGCTGCAAAAGCACCCGAGCACTCTGGTTGTTTAATTAACATTGAAACGGCAGTTCCACAAGAACTAAAAACCCTGTTAATTTATGTGTCTCTTAATGATGCTCATTTAAATACTGTCAACTTTCTCTCAGTTTAATATTCATGATTTTTAGTCATTAAGGCACCATGATCAGCTGGGGGTGGGGGTACTTATATACCCAGAAACACAAACTGTCTAAAGACAGCAGTTTCCAAATTCCTACCTTTCCATCCTTCCCCCCAAAAGCTCAACTCCTTAGAGAAGCTGTAAATCAGCTGGGGTCCTTTGGGGGCTGCGAACAGTACCAGAGGGTGAGTGGAGTTTTATCATTTACTGTCCACTTCCCCAGTGAGAGCAGGCCAGCTCTCATTGTCAGTAGTCCCAGAGCCGGGAGCTCAGCTGGCAAATGCAGGCTCTTGATACGCACGAAGAGGCCAGCTTCAAACCCCAGGGTGTTCAGAAGTATTTCAGTCATGGCTGGGAGACTCAAATTACCTGAAATGTATTTCTAGAAGAGAGGTACATTTAGGGTTGGTCAAGATAAGATGCTGATGAGGTGAGAAGACACAGGGTTCAGAAGGAGCTATGGATGCCCTTGTAGCAAACATTCAGAGTTCGTGCAACACCCCACATGGGAGCTGTAGATACACAATGCAAACTGCAGTTAAGCTCACACAGAAACCCACACACTCAGCACACACAAATACAGACATTCATGCAAACTTTATAAAAGCACGTGAAAATCAATAAGGAGAATTCAAGTCAATTCAATTCAAAATCACCGTATTCTAACAATAGCCCACACACTTGTGCTGGGCTCTGAAGATTCCAAACTGATCAAGTTTTGGGGGAGAGAGACAAATGAATAGGCAAGAGTCATTTGCCGCAAGATTAGAACCAGGGTAGATGAAGGTGGGAGGGTGCTGGAAGAATAGAAGCAAGGGCACATGAACAGGAAGTGGGATAGGCCTCCGAACACCAGGCTGACAATAGGCACTTCCTGAATGCTAGTTCCCATCCCCTTCTCCAGACCTGTCTCTGCAGGACCATGTTACAATACTAGACTCTGCCTTCAGTGAGCTAAAACCCAACCCTGGAGGTAAGCAGAAGCTACCAGCATCTCTTTATTTGTACATCCTTCCTCAGGGCAGACAGAGAACAATAAGGGTCGAAGGAGTTGACTAGAGCAGGGCACACAGCATTGACCTCAACACCACCCAGGGCGGGATTCCATTACTGTCCTTATGCCCCTGGACAAAGTGGGTTAGTAAATAAATATGAATCAGAGTTCCTCACAGGCAAACCTGAGATAATAGCATTTAATATCATGTTTATTAAAAGTTTCTGTTACTAGGTATGTCTTCCCACTAGAAGGTGAGCTACCTGAGGGCAGGAACAGTCTGATTTATCTCTGCATTTTCATGGCATGGCACATATTAGGGACTAGATAGATGTTAAACTGAACTGAACTGCTGACCTCACAGGGATGCTGTAATGAATAAAGGAGATAAAATATAAAGGTCACTTGATAAGTTCTCAATAAATTACTTGAAACAAGGGAGGAGATCAAAGAAGGCTTCAAGGGAGTTTGAATTTAAAGTGGACTTTGAAGGGTGGTGTGAGGTGAGCCAAAAAAAGAAGCACCTTAAGTTGAAAACGGAGAGTGCACAAATAGCCAGGCCTGGAAATCTTGGCCCTGCCTGTCTCCTCCCATACCCGGTCCCACCCTTGCTCCCTTTCTGTCCTCAAAAGAATCTGGTGTCCCTCAATCACCCAACTCCTATCCAGGCTTCAGAAACTAGTCTAGAGTTGCCTCTTCTAGGAAGCCTGCACTGATCCCCAATCTCCTCCTAGTATCTTCTGTGGTCTCTTGCAAGCTTTCTGTCACAGTCTTATCACATCATGTGGTCATCTCTGTTTGTATTCCTTTCTTCTCACTTAAAAGACAGGATCTGCTTCTGAATCATCATTGAATACCCAAGGCCGAGCACAGAGCCTGGCACATAAAAGTTTTTTACCTAATGGATGGAAAGCAGAGTAGGGATGCTGATTAGAGAATGTAGCCCTCAAACCCATGCTACAGAGATAGATGTCAGTAGTGACCATCTGGGCCAAGTCCCCAAGACCTGGGCCAAGCCAGCTCATTCCTCTCCCTTCCCCCAACCCCCATCCAATCATCCACAGGGGGTCCTATTGCCTAATTGGATTCTATTCCATCCCTCCATCCTCTCTGCCTTCTCTGTTCCCATTCCCACTGTCCCAGCTCTGGCTCCATCAGTTTTCCCTGCCTCTGGCTGCCTTTCCTAACTCCACTGCAACATGTCTTTATGCACAGCCAAAGAAATTGAGCTAACAACCAAACCCTTGCTCAGAAGGAAATCTGATTTCTCCACCTGACCCGGAAGGCCCTTCCATACAGGAGTGCTGCCAATCCCTCTGCCTCTCCAGCCTCGTTTCTCTAGACTGCTGGCTATAGCCATTCTCCCTCTCTTACCTCCAGGCTTTTCATGTGCTGCTTCCTCTGCCTAGAAAATGCTTTCTCCTCCTCACCTCCCTCTTTCCCAGGTAACATCTCTTTACCTTTCAAGTCTTGGCTTCAAGGTCACCTCCTCTAGAAAGCCTTTTCTAATCTCCCTCAGGCTGGGCTAGGCCCCCTCCTATCTTCTCTGGGACATGGGGCATTTGAGAGGAAAGGTGCTCAGGTGGTCAGAGGTAACATTATGGGGAAGGAGAGACACCTGTGTGGGCCTGCTCCTTCCTAGCTTATTACACTCCTAAAGGAAGCCCTAAGCAGACCCCCTCCCTCCAAGCCCCGCTGTGTGGGCTTTGTCAGGGGAGGAGAGCTGCCAGAGCAACAGCGCCTTCCTTCTGACCTTCTGCCTCTGCACGTTCCTGTGACTCACTGATGGAAAACATCCACCCCTTCTGGGCTTCTTCCTTATTTCATCACTTTAATAAATTAAGAACAGATTGAAAAGCAGGAAACATTGTCTCCCAGGCCCCAGCACCCACATTCCAACTCAATTACAGGATTTGTTTTTCGGGTCTGGCCAGAGGCAGCTGGGATGCAGCAGAAATAGCCAGACACAGACTTGAAACCAAGAGGCCAGAGAAGGCAATTCGGGTCCCAGCTCAGCCACTGACCAGGGGCCTCAGGCAAAGCCTTTCACCTCCCTGAGCCCCCTGATCTGTGTCTGGGAAATGTCAGATAGCAAGAACACATCCTTCACAGGATGGTGAGAGCATGTCAAATGAGGTGGGGGGGGGGGGCGGTAAAAATGCTTTGAAAACAGTCAAGACCCAGACCATGAGAGAAATAGAGTATTGCCAATTCTCTTGGTTAAAAATTACATGGCAAGAGTGCCACCCCCCATTCCAATAACTTAGCTCTGAGACATTGAACCAAAACTCCTGAATTTCTTGATGAAAAGCCTTGTTCTCCGACTCCTTGCAGCAGCTGACACCAGGAAGACAGACCCTATGGGTCTTTAGTCACATTTGTAACTTGTTCTTGCTGCTTTCTGTTGATAACCAAGGTGCTGTTTGGGGCAGGGTGGGGAGGGACATAGATCTGGGTGGGAACTGGGAGATGTAGCCTTGTTCCTGACAGCACCACTTGCTTGCTCACCAATTGTGTCACTCTCTGGTTTGCAGTTTCAGCTTCACCATGTACAAAATGAGGGCAGAGGGGGAATGAGTTAATAATCCTTCTCTTGATCGCCTCACAGTGTGGTGATTAAGATCGAATTAGACTTTTTCAGGCTGTAAGACTCTATACAAATATAAACTGTTAAAAGGATGTTAATAATTCAATTATTATAATAGAGACTAAGTAGTGATGAAGAAGAAGGATATTCAGTCTACATGAGAGTGTCTCTTCTTCTTTAGGGAAGAGAATTGCATGGTTTCCTTTGATCACACTTCCTGAGTTCCTTACAATCTATGATATTGCAAGTTTTTTCCTTTTCTAACCCAATTATCTCAAGCTTTATGTTAAGCCATTCCCATTTTCTGCTCTCACTTGGAACAGAGAATAAAGTCACCATATCCTTTCAGAAAACATTCACCCAATTTAAGACTATTCATAAGACACACTTCTTCCTTCTAACATGCCATCTAAGGAGAGTGCATTGGAGGGAAGTGATAAATTTTGTTTTGGAAAGGTAAGTATCAGAGGTGCAGGTAGATCTTTCAACTGAGATGCACAATAGGCTAGCTGAAGATAAAATCTAGAGGTTCAACAGAATGCTCTGTGCTGGAAATAGTGGTTCAGGAGGGCTCAGAATAAAAGTAGCAGCTGAATAACTTCAATCTTGTTAAACTACTCTCTATTTCCAGCCAAACCATTCAGTTTCATGCTTCTCTACATGTTCTCCAGCTATCTTCTCTGCCTAGAATATCCTCTCCTCCTTATTCATTCTTGAGATCCCAAGCATCATCTCCAGAGAGGCCCTAACATCACAAGATATTTTATTCAACCTCCAAAGTGTTCCAAGAACTAGCTTCTATGTTCCAGGCACTGCATAGTTCTTACAACACCAGTAACATACCATTAACCTCACTTTATAGATGAAAAACTAACTAACCCATCAAAAGCCATGCAGATAGTTTTTAGTCAATCTAGAACTCACAACCAAGTCTTTAAATAACAATTCCAGAGATTTTATTGCTGCAAGATTCTGCCAACTGCTCTAACAGCAAGGTGTGTAAGTCAAGGGTAGACTAGCTTTCAATTCTGAGACTCAGATTCGGATAGCAGCCTGTCCTAAATTTAGAACAGTTACACTGGCTTGGGTTTGAGTTGGCCAGGCAAATTAGCTGGTCAGTAGCCAGGCCACTCCTATGCTTCAAGAGGTCTTTTCAGAGGTTGGCCTCCTTGGAGCTGTCCGTGGTGCTGACACCACTTCCATCAGCCAGCCCTCAAAGCCTGCTGCATTTTATCTGTATAGACCCTACATTGGTTTGTTAGGGATGACACCTCAGCCAGTCTCCTAGCATGTTCCCCATCTCCAACCTCTAACTGTGTTTTTGCCTAATACAGATAGTCCCCTCTCAGGTGCTTTGGCCTGGCTCCCATTGGCTTCCTAATATTAGGAAGCCACATTGGCTTTCTCAGAAAGGTTTCTTGGGTACCTACTATGCATCAGACATTGTGGTGATGGGGTTTATAAGCAGTATCACTAATTACATACTAATGTATGGCTTATTCACTTGTTCTGATTATTATTTACTGTCTCTCCATTGGTACTAGAATATAAAGCTCATGAGGGCAGGGATTATTGTTTATCCACCAATTTCTTTCCAGAAACTAGAAAAGTGCCTAGCACATAGTCAATGGGCACTAAAACAATCATTAGATGATTAAACTAGTTACCAAGTTATAGACAAACAACAATGTAACATAAAGAGATTGTTATGATTGCATTTCATATATAAGGGCTTAGGCAGAATGACTCCTTATTGGTCTTCCTTGTCCCTTCCAGATTCAAAGTCACAGTGGGCACTGAGAGAACTGAAAGGTCACCATCATCCTGGTACAGGTCAGAGCCAGTTACAAAGTTTTGGGGGGATTGCTGTTCACCTACCCAATTCCATCTCAGAAGAACATAGGTACAGTTCTCAGTGTTGAGACCATTGAGCTTTTAAAAAGACTAAGGGAAAGAAAAGGATGCCCAACTTGTTAGTGACAAAACACTTTAGGGCATTTAACATAGTGAGAATAAGATGCACTAAATGAGCTATACTCTGGCTCAGGTGACCTAATGACCCTGGCATCAGAGCTTAATCTGAAACCACAGTTAAAACTCAGCATCTGAACATGGTTATTGCTGTCTGAGAACAGGGCACAGGTTTGTGGCTGGGATCAGGGTTCAATGAGCATCTCCAAATCAACTAAAACCATTAAGTTAAATTAAATAATATACAAAAAGTGCTTTCATTGGGTGACATGAGTTAGACTGTCATCTCTAGTTAATAAGTTAGATTCTCTTCCCCTCAGATTAAATGAAATTCTACACAGTTTTTAACTTTCACTTATTGACACTTTTCTTTCCTGGACTCCTTCCACTTCTTTGAGGAACCTTTCTGGAGGTGCCTACATGGGGAGGGATCTTGAACGATATGATGTGAATTCTGGACTTTATCTTAAAGAATATGAGGAGCAGGAGAATCAGACTTCAGGATTTGGAATCTTGGCCTTCTCATTACTGTCCTCTAGTCTGTCTCCCAAACCCTGCTGTAGCCTGCCTTGGAAGTCTCATACTATCAAGGCTTGGAATTAGGAGCACATTTTCTTTAGAAGTTCTCCATTTCCTGCCTCCCTGGGCACTTTCACTTGCAGGCAGAATGAAGTGACAGGAATAGGTTTTATCTTACCACCTGAAACAACAACAAAAAGAACAGACAAAATATATGAAACAGTGGTTTTCAAGACAGTGGACATCAGTCAACAAAAGATAATGTCCCTTGAGAAATAAGATACAAGCAAAGTGGACCCTACATTTTCCTCAGCTTACTGCCTTGATAAAGTTTCTAAGCCTCAGCAAGGCGGGGGGAGAACCCAAGAGGAATCTGATGGACTCCCTGAGTTGAGGACTGTCCAAGGGGAGCAAAGAAATGATACTTCACCAAACAGAGTACTGAAGAGAGAGAGAGAGAGACCCAGAGATCTGTGAATGGTTCCCCCTTAAGTCTTGAGTGCAAGTGTATGAGGAAATTACAAAAGGCATGAGGTGGGGTGGACGGGGGACCACAAGTGCCCAGCACTCACATGGGATCAGTAGTAGTTCCCACCAGCTAACCTGAAAAAATCAACTCATAATTCACAGGGCACTGGATAGAGCATTCAGAAAGGCTTTGTCTCAATAATGTGGAACATTTAGCTCTACACTAGAAGCTCCTCTGGTCTAGCCTAAAAAAGTATCCTAAAATCAGAACCCAAAAAGATCGAACTGTTTCCATGTAACTTAACTGCACATCAGAATGATGCTTAAGAATACTTAAAGAAATATAAAAAATATCCAGCCCCCAAAGTAAAATTTACAGTGTCTGGAATCCAATCAAAGATTACCAGGCATGCAAAGAGACAGAGAAATATGACTTATACTGAGGAGAAACATCAATCAGAACTGATCCAGAATTGACATACATATTAGAATTAGGAAACAAGGACATTAAACAGACATTATGATTATATTCCCTGGGTTCAAAAATTTAAATACAGTCATGGAAGATGTAAAAAGACACAAATTAAACTTCCAGAGGTGAAAATTACAATATTTGAGGTGAAAACTACATTGGATTGGATTGAATTAAAGGCAAATTACCCTGCAAAAAAATTAGTGAAGTTGAATAAATAGACATGGAAACTATTTAAAATAAAACAGAAAAATAAAGAACCTATGGGACTGAACCTATAGGTCAGTGACCTATGGGACAATGTCAAGCAACCTAATACATGTATAATTAGGGTCCATGGTGGAGGAAGGGGAACAGAAAAATTATTTGAAGAAAAAATGGTTGAAACTTTTTCCAAACTTGATGAAAACTACAAATTCACAGATCTATGAAGCTCAATGAGCCCCAAACATAGAAAAGTGAAGAAAAAAACATAAGACATATCACAATCAGATTTCTCAAAACTAGTAATAAAAGAAAATTTTGAGGGCAATCATAAAGAGAAATATTATGTGAAGAGGAATTAAAATAAAGTGAAAAACAATGTATAACAAAAGATAGTGGAGCAGCACCTTTAAAGTACAGAAAGAAAACTGTCAACCCAGAATTCTATACCTAGTGAAAGTAATCTTTCCAAGAAGAAAGCAAATTCTATACCTAGTGAAAATAATCTTTTCAATGAGAAAGCAAATTCTATACCTAGTGAAAATAAGCAAAATAGATTTTTTTTCAGACATACAAAAGCTGAAAGAATTCACCACCAGCAGAACAGCCCTGTTAGAAATATTATGGAAGTCAGAAGAGAAATGAAACCAGCTGGAAATACGAATCTTCACAATAAAATAAAAAATACCAGAAACGACAACTACATAGGTAAATGTATAAGCTCTCTAAATTATTGTTTAAATGTCTTTAAAAGATTATTGATATTAATGGGGATAGAGTGTCAGTTTTACAAGATAAATTATGGAGAGAGGGATGGCAGTGATGGTTGCACAGCCTTAGAAGTATATGTAGCACCACTGCACTGTACAGTTAAATATGGTTAAGGTGTTTAATTTTATGTTGTATACATGTTAGCACAATACAAAGTTTTTTCAAACAAAAATAATAGCAATGCATTGTGGAGTTTACAAGTACAGTGTGTGACAAAGTCAGCACAGACGTCCAGAGGGGGAAAATGGAAGCATACTAATGTAAACTCTATGTGAAGTGTTTCAGTATCACTTGAAGGTAGACCAGGATGTTAAAGATGTATGCTAGAAACCCTAAAGCAACCACTAAAATAATACACCAGAGTTAATAAGCCTACAAAAGAGATCAAATGGAGTCATTAAAAAATACTGTTCATTTAAAAGATGACAAACATAAACCAGCCCCACTCTACATCAAGAATTACATGAAATGCAAATGGCCCCTTGCCTCACGGGGCCTGTTGAATCATCTGAAGAGCACTCCTCTCTCATATCTGGATTCAATTCTCAAACCACTCTGAGGTTGATAGATTGGTTATTATCTCCACCACAGATCAGGAAACTGAGACTTCCCGTAGGAAGGTAACTTGCTCAGGTCAGCACCTTAGCAAATGAATCCTTGATCTGTTTTGTCCCAAATCGAAGCTGCTTCAGCCAAGCCCTAAAACAGACTCCTCCCTTCAAAAACTCATTTATTCCCACCTACTCCCACCCTTCCCTCTCCCTCTCCCTCTCCCTCTCCCTCTCCCTCTCCCTCTCCCTCTCCCTCTCCCTCTCCCTCTCTCTCTCTCTCTCTCTCTCTCTCTCTCTCTCTCAAAAGAAGAAAGACAATTTGCCATGAATTAATGATGAGCCTGCCTGGCCAATTACCAGTGCTAAGTGCTCTCCCTCCCGCTGGGAGCAGCTCCCACAAAGCACTAAGTGATGTGGGCCTAGCCAAAGGCCCCCACCCAGCCAGGCCCAGTGCCCTCCTGGGTCCAAGCTTAGAGGAAGCAGCTTTCCAATTAGCTCTTTCCAGACAGACTGGCTTCTCTGTACAGCAAATTGGGTTACAGAGCTCTCCTCCAGCTGGCCTCCTTGTCTGGTCCCACTCCCCACCCCCAGCAAAGAGGCTGTGAGCCTGCAGGTTTCGGGCATCCGTGGAGGAAGGTCTTCACAGACCTTAGCCCTGTCCCACTAAGCTGGCATTCCAGAAGCCAGTACACACGCACTGTACCAGCCAGACAATGGCCTCAGAGCCCTAGGATCCAGGCTCCTGAGCTAACAGAGAAACAAAGGAAAGATCCCGAGGTCCTATATTTTCACCCTGCCCATAGCCACCCCCATTAGTAAGACAGAAAGTTAGGGCTGCCCTTTGTGCCATTAGGTTGGGGGTAGGGGAGCTTTTCTGATTTTTTTACTAGCACTTCAAACATAACCCGCATGTCATTTGAATCTGGAGAGAAATGCTGCAGAAAGGGCAGCCTGGAGCCTGACTATGATGTGTCTTGGACCGTGTGTCCCCTCTTTCTGGCCAACTCGGGTTCTAGCCCAGAGCAGGCACCTCCTGTCCACTTGGCCCTAACCAGGAGGGCCTGGCCTGCTCTGCCACTCCCTCTAGTGGGCATTGCCACGTTCCAGCACTGAGCTCCCCCTTTGAGAGTAAAAGGCCCAGCACTTCACAGTTTGTGTAGTAGTATCGGAGGCATTGTCTCACTGGATCCTCACAGTAACTCTGTAGGGTATGCTGAGTGAGCATTGTGATTCTCATTTTACAGAACAGGAACCATGTTTGACAGGGGGAGGAGAGAGCTCAAGCCGGCGTGAAGCAGGGTTCGTCCTGAGGCCCAGGTCTCCCTCTGAGTCCTGGCTGCACTGGAGGAGAGGGAGTTCTCAGCTCTCTACACCAACAGTGTGTCTTATTTACCCTGTGAGCCTGAGAGTTGGGTGTGTCTTCTTATAAACTGTAACCTCACCCTTACACATTATGTGAACTGTGGTTTGGTTCAGAACAACCAAGAAGGGTCCTAGCACAATGTACCCACACAGCCATTCAGCACCTATCATGATGCAGGCACTAGGGACTCCATAGTGAATTAGATGAAGTCCCAGCCCTCAGGGAGTCCCCAGGCCTGTTGGGAAAGTAAACAGATAATGACAACACCGTGTGAACAGTGCAATCATGGAAGTGCCACAGAGGATGCAGGTGTCAGGGGCAGTCCCCCGGCTCAGAAGATAGGTGACACCTGACCCAAGCAAAAGAACCATCAGGAATTCACTGGGCAAAGACGGAGGGGGTGGGGCAGGCGAAGAATATTCCAGGCAGAAGGAACCATAAAGAAAAGATAAATCACTAGAAGCCTTAACGGGGGTGCAGAAAGGCTTGGCATGGAGCTGAGATGTGTTAGGGCCAGACAGCGAGGCTCCCTGCACACCCAGCTGTCCAGGTGGAGGCTTCATTGGAGTGAGCTCCCTTGGATGTGGAGGCTGCAGCCCCACAGCTCGGTCTGTTTATGGCCAAATGTTCTTACACTCGTAGAGGAGCTGAGCAGAGACAGGGCCTCTAGGGAGTAGGCAGCTGGTGATGCTGAAAAGTGTCTGCCAGGAGAATTCAGCTGAGAATACTTCCCATTCCCAAGAGGTCAAGGGGGCCCTGTTGTTCCTCCTTGGTAGAGACCCTGAGATCACACTGTCATCCATAATTCACTCAACAAACACTTGCTAGTCCTCCTGCCTGTGCCAAGCTCTGAATTAAGCTCTAGGGACATGGACGTAAAAAGACATGGTCCCTGCCCTTGAGAGATGGACATTCTGGTGGGGGTGGAGGGGGGATGAGGGAACCAGAGGGAAAGAGAGTGGGGAAAGATTACAGGTCAGTGTGAGGTGGGCACAGAGGTGGAACAGCAATCTTGTAAGGGAGTGAAGAGGAGAGGGAATTGGAGCTAGGTTTTAGAGGGTGGTTAAAAGTCAGCCATTCAGGTAAAGGGATCCTAGGAAGCAAGAAGAGCACATAGTCACAAAGGAGCATTGAGGAGGAGAGGGAAGCAAGTCAGTAGTTGTGTGTTGAGGTGCATGGTAGGGGATCAGACCACTAGAAGTCAGTTTTGCCAGGTGGAAGAGCTGGAACCCTCTCCTAGGCCATGTTTGGGTTTTATAAAATGACTCTGGCAGAGAGAGAACAGCTGAAGCTGAGGGCTGGAGCAGAAGGATTACAGCCAAAAGGCACTAAGGAGACAGAATTGGCAGGGTGAGAGGACCAGCTGACTGACTATGGGAGGAGACACTCATGTCTTGCTTTTCAAAATTGCCAGGCTCTGTTAAGTGAACCTCATCTGCAGAGCAGATATTCAATAAGCTAAAAGGATTTGATATACTAAGGTAACTGAAAGCCTCCAGTACAGACACCTGGGCCCCCACACCCAGTAAACATTAACCAACACTCAATAAGGATCTACAGTAGCTGACTCTCTATGTGACTCAGTGAGTGGATAAGTATATGAGTAATGAGTGAACAAATGGATGAGGGAACTGATAACCTGTGGGGCCCTGGCAGGCAGCCTCAGAACCACACAAGTCTCTACACCCCATCAGGGGTCCTGGGGAGATGCTTTCCAGAAGGCTGGCTTAGTTGCATGTGTTGCTTAGAGAAGTCCTGAGGCACAGTAAATCTCAGGGGCTGCCTTAGGGCTTGGGGTCCAGCTGATCCTTTCAGGGTTTAGCCTTTATTCTTTCAGCTGGTGTCAGGCAATGGCAACGTGACATGTCTGTACCTGACTTTGAGGAGCCCTCATCTCTGGCATCCAGGTTTGCACCTGGCTGTCCCACCGTCACTGTAGCATCATCAATAAGTCAGAAGACAACATGTGAGGAATGGAAGAGACCTCCCGGAGTGATTGACATCACTTTGCCACCGACTACACACAGGCACTGTGCTAGGTACAGTATATGTATTATCTCATTAAATGCTGCAATCCTGAAGAGAAAGGGGTTTTACTCACATTTTACTGATTAGGAAGCTGAGGCACAGGGTAAGGATGAAACCTTTCCTAGGTCATCCAATGATACCTTGGACCAAATCCATCAATTTGTCTATAATTAAAGCAATCCATGGTAGAAAGTTGGAAAAATAGAGGAAAAGTGCTTACAATTTGATCATCCTAACACAGCTTTTTTGCTTTTTTTTTTTTTTGTATACCTTCTATTTGCTTGGTACATACTTGAGACTTTTCTTATTCAGAAACTTTTGTCTTACTTTTTCCTTATTTAATATTGCATCATAAGCATTTTCCAGTACTATGTTGCCTTAAAAATCATTAATTTTTATGACTTTAGAGTGTTAAATCAGGTATAAGCACCATGCTTTAACTATTTCCCATGGTTGGGTATTTAAATTTCTTACAATGATTTGATATGATTTAGAATGATCTTTTAGGGGGAATATTTTCATAGGCCAGACTCCCAGAAACAGAAATACAAGGTCAGAAGATATGAATATTTTAAGGCTTTTGTTACCCCACTCCTTTCTCATGGGGACTTGCTACTTCACACCCCATGTCTGGATGCCTTGTTTACCTCTCCCCTCTCTTGAGTCACTCTTGCCCAGACACACCCTCCTGGCCCTCAGCCTCCTTATCCATGAGATGGAGCTAATGACCCTCCCCTTGATGAACTCATGGACTGGAGAGACTTTATTAGAACATAGTAGTTAGTTATACTAGACATACAATAAAGAGGTGACACAGCATACTCTTTGATGCCAGACAACATGGTTTTAAAGGCCAACTCTGCCACTCATAAGCTGGGTGATTTGGGGCAAGTTACTCAACATCTCTGTAACTCAGTTTTCTCTCTGCAAAACAGAAGTGATGAAAATAACAACCCCTTAGGGTTGTAGATGATGTTTGAAGGAGTTTTTTGGTTTTTTTTTTTTAATGCAGAAAGCCTATAGCAAGAGCTGTGGTTATTATGAAAGTGATATCTGATGTGAGAGGCAGCACTTGCAGAAAAAGCTTCAGCATTCCTTCCTACAGGGGCTGCCCCAAGAGGAAGGGGTGCCCAATGGATGGGCTTTTTTATCGTGGTAACAGCTGATTTAGTTCCAATGTGGTGACCATTACTCCCTCCCTGCAGCCTGCACAGTCCATGGTCTGGGTCTTTCTACCCACTCCCCACCCCCCTGCCTACCACTCTGCCCTCTGGCTGCTGTGGCCTGATCTTATCCCTTTTTCATCAGGCTGCCTAACTGACCAGAAAATGCAAACGCATCCTAAATGCATGCAACTGGCCCCCCCAAAGCTTTCTACTCCCCCCATTCCGGGAAGCCAGGGCTCCAGCGCCAGCCTGATGAGCAGCACTTAATTCTTTATTGAAAACCATTAACTGGAGTTCAGTTCTCTGAGCCCCAGTTTCAAATTACCCACAGGAAACGCCAGGCTGAGAGAGTGGCTTTCAAGGGCAGAGCTATCTCCTCTGCGGAGACTGGCTCCAGGACCCTGACTTTTTTCCTTCTGAGAGGCAATAACAACAACAGCAAAGGCAGCAATCATTTTCAATGGCTAGGTGCATAAGAGTTGGCGAAGCACCCACCACCTCCTCCTCCTCCTCCTCCCCTTCTCTCTTTAACAATAGCCCAGTGCAGTAGGTCTGGCAGGAAGTATTATCATCACCAATGATGGATGAGAAAACTGTTGGCCCCAGGGTCACACTAGCAGTCAGGGGTTGAACTGGGCTCCAGATCTCCCTGCCAATGAGTCTATGACCCTCCTGTCACAACACTTTACAGACCACCCACAGTGGGGCCTGACCTGTGGGGGGCACAGCGGTGGGGGAGACAGTTGAGGGAGATGGGAACCTTGCCCTTCACAAGCTACCAGTCCTGATTAGGTTGGGGGACAATGAAAAACCCCTAGACTAGGGTTCCTAGTTCTATCCTGGGCCTGCCACTAGTTGCCTGGCACATTATGGAGTTATTATTCATAGGACATGCAGAGAGGACTGAGACTAAGGGAAAATGGAGAGGGGTGTGGACATTATGTCTTTAGTGCTCTCTATCAAGATTTCTAGCCAACTGGAAAGACATTTTATTCATTCATTCATTTTCAATTGCTTAATGTTGCCTATGTGCCATGCACTGAGCAAAGCACTTTGCAAACAATTCTCACTGACTCTTTCAAACAGACTTTTTAGATAGGTACCATTGCTGTTCCCATTGACCAATGAAGAAAGTGAGGCTTGGGGAGTTTATGTAAGTCACTCATGATTACACATCAATGGCAGAATTTGAATTCAGGTCAACCTGACTTTAATTCCCACTGCTTTTTTTTATTATACTTCTGCAAACAATTGCACACTGACTCAACAAGAGCACAGAGAGAATAGAGACCTGTGGGGGTCTCCAGGAAGGTTTCCCAGAAGTGGTAGCATTCCAGCTGATAGATGGGAGAGACTGGCCAAATGAAAACAGCAGAGGAGAAAGTTCCATGAAAAGGCAATAGCACAGGCTGGGGCCAAGAAGTATCAAAGGACATGGCATGTTAAGGCAAGTCAGGAATTGCCGAAACGTCTGATTTAACCACAGAGGGTATAAAGGGATACTGCCCTCTGGGAGTGCACAACCCACGAGAGAGAGGAAAAACGTCAAATGACTTGGTATTTGAGGCAAGCTGGGTAAGAATTTTTATCCAAGAACAAAGAGCTTTCTGCTCATGAATCTCACCTCCTCCTCACAGCAGCCTGAGAAGCAGCTGAACAAGGAGGCCTTTGGCTGCAGAAGGAACAGAGCTTTGGCCTCAGAGAATAGAGGCCCACTTCCCAGAGCTTGTGTGACTTACCACACTCTGAATCTGGGTTTTCCCTTCTCTACAAAGGGACCACTGATACCTACTTCCCAGCATTGCATATTGCTGTACCTGACAATAGTTTGAAAATAATAGAGATTGGGTTTTATTCTAATTTACAGATGTAGATGCTGAGGCTAAGGGACATTAATCATGTGCCTATGGATATAACCAGAAAATGCTCAATCTGAAGTTTTATCTCAAGTCTGGTGGATTTCTCTGCCTCTCTGTCACTTCTACTGCAGATCCTACTTTAGCCTTCAGGTGCCCAATGCAATAAGCCTGCTCCTGCCCACGGTGCCCCTTTGGAGGGATGAAGGCAACAGCTATGTCCCCAAATCTCCCCTTCCCAGCCAAATAGCTCCATATTTTCACTCAATATGATCCCCTAACCCTCAGCATGGGTTGGCTGCTCTTGAGGAAGAAACAGAAAAGAAGCCATAACAGGAGTTCTTCCCTAGACCAGATGTGAAATAGCCCCTGCCTTAGGAGCAGCAGCCAGAACCTCAGCAAACTCCCTGTGGAAAACAATAGCCACAGCTCCCCCCTGTCTATAAACTGCCACGGAGGACCTGGACACCAGCTTTGAAACCCAAGGGACCTGTCTCCACCTAAGTCTCATTTCTTCCCTGCCCCAAATGGCTCTTATTTGAGCCGGATCTTTTTTTTTTTGGCCACCTTGCTGAACGCATTGCACACTCATTTCAGAAAATGCTGACCTCTGCTTCAAGCCGCCTCATCGGCAGTTTCCCAGACATGGTTCGACTGTTTATTTATTTATTTTTATGTTAGCAAAGAGGAGAAAATCACATCGGCCTAAAATGAATACTAATGAAATGCCTTCGTTAGCTTCCTTTGTGATAAGAATGAAAAATCGGATTTCCACAGAATTGCAAGCCGTGTATTTCTTTCCTTTCCCTTAACCTTTTTTTCCCCGTTTTTTTCTGATAGGAAGATTAGGGACAGCCAAGAAGGAGAGTAAAGTCATTTTATAAAACATATCTGCATTTTTAAGGACACCTTTGTTGCAGAGGGACGTGGTGGTGCAATTTCTCCAAACCCACTTTTCTCAGCCTGTAAAGCAAATGTACCTATTTGTCCTCTGCTGCAACAATGCCAGCTGCATTCAATCAACTGAGAAGCTGCAAGCCATAAACCTTCTTCCCCAGTGAGGGGGGTGGGGTAGGGGAGGGAGCAAGCCAGAGAGGAGGCATGCCATAAAAATTCATCAGAATAATGTAGAGATGAGACCGCGCTCCGATCGCCGGCAAGCAATCAACCAATCACTCATCCCGTGGCATTTACAGCACGTCTCATTCCCCTGTTCCTTAAGGACAATTGATTTTTCCTGATTCCATTAGCATAACGGCGTGGAAAATGTCTGCAGTGCAATATTTCTGGAAAGTTCCAACAAGTAGGCTGGGCACTGGAGTGTGACCATCTCCATAAAGCTTCCTCAGGCTCTGCGGCAGACGCCACCATAGTCAACACAAAAGGCCCAGAGAGAATGGTGCAGCCTCCAAAATGTGGGGGCCAAGGGCACTTCAAGGTGCCAAAGCAGGTAACTGATACCAGTATGAAACCCCTCATCTTCTCATCCCTGAATACAGAAGCAGTCTTTTCTGCAAGACAGAGTATTATGGAGTGGTAAGGAGCAAGCCAAGACCACCCAGATCCTGGGTTCATTGGTGGCCTTCCAAAGCTCTTAGGTTTAGGAGTTGAGAAAAGAATGCTTCATATTATTATTTATGTATGAACAGGAGGCTACAGGCATGGGTTCCCAGGAGCCAATATTCCACTCTCTGTCAGCTATGTGTCCACAGCCTTCCCTACTAAAACGGTATGTGCATGAAGAGAGAATGGGGGGCATTTGGGGCTTTGCCAACCTGGGTTCAAGTCCTTGCTCTTCCTTTTATTTTGTGTGGCCATAGGCCACAGTTAATTAATCTCTCTGAGCCTCAGTTTGTCTTTAGGAAAATTAGGGACCTCATTCCTTCACAAGTTGTTGGGAGAATTAAATGAGAACATGCGAAAATCACCTCACATGGTGCTGGTGCACAATGACTATTCAACAAGTCAAATTCTCCTCCCTCCCTTCCTCTTTCTCCAAATTTCAGCTCCCTCTTGTCCACCAGCAACACAGTTCTCTCACGGTATCAGCTTTAGCCAGTCAAGGTGATGAAAATTTCCATGCCAAAAGGAAAACATACAAAACCTAGAATGTTTCCATCTCCTCTTGCAAGTGAGATTAAAAAAAAAGAAAAACTGGCTCTACCTTTTAGGATGTGCTTAAAGAGACTCCCTCTTATTCTGTCTCCTGAGTCATCCTCTCACCCTCGTCTCTATTCTCACATTGCAACAGTAGAATCTGTTGGGAACCGCCCTGACTGGTATCAGAAGCTGAAACCCCCGCCTAGGCTAAGGCTAAGGGAACGCCCTTGGAACCCGTAAGCCAGCAAGGAGACAATAGCTTATCTCCCTGGCAGGAATGCTGCTTCTGCTGCTTTATTCATAATTGAACCCCAAAAAGCTTGGTCGGTTAGCCAAAGACGGGTAAGATTCCCCAAGGGGGGAATGACCTAAAACAGGCACGATCACTTTGGGAGGCCCCCCAAAAGGACTTGGGGGGCTGCAGCAAAAGGGGGTGATGGACCCTCGCTCCTCGGCTTTGACATAACCTGAGTTCTCATCATCTGGGAGAAAATCTCCTTATTGCGTTAGTTCCCTTGCTCCACCTAAGCCTGAAACAATGACAGGGTGGTGCAGCTCTGTGCTGAAAAGGGCGGATTCCCTGGGTGATCAAGCCTAAGAAAGAACATGTAAATTACTGTGAAATCTTCTTTGTTTAGAATGCTCTCAGTTGAATGAGAGGGGTCCAAGGAGGAAGTTAGTTTGTTCTTCAAAGTCTTACAGCTCTTTGACCCTGACTCAATAGACCAGCAGAGTTCCTTGTTTTCTATAGTTCCTTACTTCCCCCTGATAAGTACTGTACTTTACCTGAATTATTATGCAAAATGAGCCCAATAAAAGCAAGTATGGAAGGTAAATCAGTGTGCTCCCCACTGGAGGGGTGGCCATTTCGTCCCTACTTCCCCACAGAAACTAGTTTGTCTCTGTGCATGTTTGTTTCTCGCGTGTTTTCGGCGAGCCATCCGCAGCGTTCCGTGGTCACTGCTGGCCGGTGACACACGTGCATCAAGAATCTTTTGAAAACACATGTGACTTTGTTATGCCCCTGCATAAAACCCCTCAGTAGCTCCTTCAAGATTCAGCTCAGGCTGAGCTACCCCCAGGAAGCCTTTTCTGACCTCATGACCCCTGTGCACATCTCACACTTATTGTATTATCTGTGTCATGTCTTCTCCAGCCTGGATAGTGGGCTATCTAAGGGGAGTTTTCCAGTTCTGCGTCCTCGGCACCTCTCACAGCACCTGATACTTAATTGATGTTTGTTGAGAAAACCAATTTTACAAAGGCAGTGCTGATCCCATTGGCTAAGGTTCTAGGCTTATTTGATTGTTTATGGGAGGGTGCTGGCCATGGTACTGAATCTTTAAGCCCTAAGAAAAGAAGTAACAAAGAAACCTCAGGACTTCTGGTCAAGATGAAGGCATAGGTAAACACAACTTTCCTCGTCACACAACCACATCAAAAATTACAACAAGACTGCTAAACAAATATCACCTAGAATCATCAGAAAATAGAGCTATATAGAAATCCAACAACCAAGGAATTAAAGAAGTCACATTCACGCAGAGGGGTAGGACAGGTAGAGACATGGAGATATGTGGAAAGGCACAGAGACCCAGCAACATGGAAGAGGTGGTCTCACCCACGTGTCGTGGATAATATTGGGAGAGCTATCTCAGGAGCAAGGGACACCAGCCCCACACCAGACCACCCAGCCCAGGGTTCCAGTGCCAGGAAGATAAGTCCCCATAACTTTTGACTGTAAAAACTAGTGGAAGTTGAGGAAGTGAAAAAAACTGAGATTCTCAAGAGTCTCCTCTTAAAGGATCCACAACGAACTTAGGACTTATGTAGACTCACTCTCTGTAGGCTTCAGCACTGAGGCAACAGCTGGAAGGGCATCAGTGGCCTACAGAGAGAAATGAAAGGGTCTGGCATCGGGGTGAATGCCAGGGGAAAGCTTCCTCCAAGACAAAACTCTAGAGGCCAGGCAGCAGCATTGCCCCCTTTCTGAGCCCTCCCTCACACAGAGCCACAGAGTCTCTGACACCTTATCAGAGACTCCATCAATCAGTTTCACACAGGTTGCCCTGACCTGGTTATTACCCAAGGTTCAGCCCCATGGAGTGCTTTTCTTCAATAGACCACACTACTAAGACAGAGAGTCAAAGAAGCTCTACCTAATACACAGAAACAAATACAGGGAGGCTGCCAGTTTGAGGAAACAAAGAAATATGGCCCAAGTGAAAGAACAGGAAAAAACTTCAGAAAAAGAACCCAAAAAATGGAAATAACAATCTATCAGATACAGAGTTCAAAACACTGGTTTGCTCAAGAAACTAATTGGGTACTTCAACAGCATAAAAGAAGACTGAGGCAGAAATAAAGGTTACATTAAGTGAAGTAAAGACAAGTTTATTAGGAATATACAGTGAAGGGGAGGAAGCTAAGAATCGAATTAATAATTTGAAACATAGGGAAGGAAAAAATATTCAATCAAAACAGCAAGAAGAAAAAATAATTTAAAAAAAAGTATAGGCTAAGGAGTCTCTGGGACAACTTCAAACATACCAACATTTGAATCATAGGGGTACCAGAAGGAGAAGGGAAAGAGCAAGAAATTTGAAACATATTTGAAAAAAAATAGTGAAAGAAAACTTTCTTAATTTGGTGAAGGAAATAGACATATAAGTCCAGGGAGCACAGAGAGTCCCAAACAAGATGGACCCAAAAAGGACCACACCAAGACACATCATTAGTAAAATGCCAAAGGTTAAAGACAAAGAGAGGATCTTAAAAGCAGCAAGAGAAAAGGAGACAGTAACCTACAAAGGAGTTCCCATCAGACTGTCAGCTGATTTCTCATAAGAAACCTAACAGGCAAGAAGGGGCTGGAAAAAGGTATTCCAAGTCATGAAAAACAAGGACCTACAACCAAGATTACTCTATCCAAGCAACGCTATCATTTAGAATGGGAGGGCAGATAAAGTGCCTCCCAGACAAGGTAAAACTAAAGGAGTTCATCATCATCAAGCCATTATTACATGAAATGTTAAAGGTACTTATTTTTAAAAAAAGAAGAAGATCAAAACTATGAACATTAAAATGGCAAAAAAATCACAACTATCAATAATTGAATCTAAGAATATAACTAAGCAAACAAGCATAACAAAAACAGAATCATAGATAGGGAGATCATTTGGAGGGTTATCAGTTGAGAGGGGGAGAGGGGAGAATGGGGGAAAAGATGCAGGGATTGAGAAGCACAATTGGTAGGTACAAAACAGATGGGGTTGTTAAGAACAGCACAGGAAATGGAGTAACCAAAGAACTTTTATGCATGACTGGGTGGAGAGGGATGAGGGGGAAAATATTGGGACAACTGTAATAGCATCATCAGTAAAATATATTTTTTAGAGAAGAAACCTCAAGTGTGGTGACAACAATCCACATCCGTCCAGATACCCTCTAAACAGTCAGTCTTCAGAGCAGTGGAGGACAGTGATCCTGGGGACTTAAGTACCAGTCCTGGCTCTGCTGTGAATACTCTGCTCAAGACGCAAAACCTTTCTGGATCTTCATTTGTCTCATCTGTTAACTGGAAACAAAATCTGGCATTTCCATGTCACAAGGTTGTTCTAAGGATAACAAAGATGGTGCCTGTGAATTTTTTGGTAACTGTTCTATAATGAGCCTGCCATGAAAGATGTCTGAGGTTCCTTACGTTTCAGTGCTCACTGATCAAGTGACCACATCTTACATCTACTCACACTGACCACTTCCACTTCCTTACCTCCAACATGCTCCTCAGCCTGCTCCCATGTGGATCCTGAAGCTATCACTCTAACAAAACAACTCTCAATAATGACTTCACACAGCTAAACCTATTGTCATTTTTTAAAAATATTTTATTTATTTTTAGAGAGGGAAAGGAGGGGGAAAGAAAGAGAGAGAAACATCAATGTGCGGTTGCTGGGGGCCATGGCCTGCAACGCAGGCATGTGCCCTGACTGGGAATTGAACCTGCTACACTACCTATTGTCATTTTTCAATCCTTATTATAGTTGCTCTCCTAGGGCCATTTCTCTTGCTCTCAATCATTTATGTCACGATGTAATTATGCACTTATTTGTGACTATTTTATTAATATTTACTCCTCAACTAGTCTGTGGACTTCAATGAGGTTAGGAATTGTATCTACTTTTGCTCACTATTGCACTTCCAGGTCCTGGCATGATGTTCACAGGGAGTGGCCTCTCCATGAAATAGCAGGAAGCAGGCAATGTGCCCAGAGCAGGCCTGGCCATGTCTAGCACTGACTGAACCACCAACAGAAGGCCTGGACCTCATTGGAAGTCCTAGAGTCAACTCCCCAATGCTAGAACACCTGCCTTGTGGGGCTTGGACCTCTGAGGATGCTTCTGTCCTCTTGAAAAACATGGAAAGGGAAGATGAGGACAGGCATGGTGCCCAGCAGCATAAGCATAGAGTCATCAGGAGGTAAGTATTGTGGGAGATTTCTGGGAACCACTGAGTCCAAATGCCTTGCTATGTGCAGAATGAAAACTAAGGCCAGAAAGCAAATGCGACCTGTCCAAGATCTCACAGTGAGTTAATGTCCTCCATAGCCCACAGAGAGCAAGAAGCAGGAAATGTGATCTCTGAGATCTCCTGGGCTCCTATTCTGGGCCATCATGACTTTTGGTCTGCCCTCTACCATAATATATGTCTCCTTGGGTTGTCATTCTCTGTTCACATATCTGTTTCCCCCTAAAATGCAAATATAGTGTCTGGTTAATCTTTGTATTCCCAAGGCCTAGCTCAATGCATGATGCATAGAAGAGGCAAGACAAGGCCTCTTGAGGAGACACTGAGTTGAAAATATTGGGGAAGTGAATGTTGAGGTATAAGAAGCCTGACTGAAAACTAGCTCATAACCCTACTCAGCTCCAGAGCCCAGGCATGAGAGATGGTCAGTCTCAGTCCTGGATGTCTCCAAGATGCAGCCTTGGGCTCCAAGGTGAAGAGCCTGATATAGATCTGCTAGTGGACTCCTGCTGAGTTTCTAGCCTGTTCATCTAGAAAGCCAGAGCCATGCCATAATCTCCAAAGAATAACAGAATTTCAGAGTTTATGATTCATCCTTACAAGTAATGCAAAGCACAGAATATTTCCGTGTTTAAAAGCCAGGGAAATTGAGGTTCTTTCATCTATTCCATAGGGATACAGAGGTTTTGTAGTCAAAACTACCAAATATGAATTCCAGCTCCTCCACTTATAACTGTGCACCCTGAGTCTACAGTGTGGATTTAGGAGGATATAGAAGATATTAGCTTTGCCTTCAGCGAGCTTACAATCTAGAAATAGTAAACAGACATATCTACAAGAACTCGAACACTGAGTAGAATGTGATTAAAATTCCCCAAAGAGTGACAAGGAAGCTCATAAGCAGCTGAGAAGAAAGCTTGATGGAGAAAACAGCCTCTCATCTGAGTCTTGAAAGGTGCATAGGACTTTAATGGCAAAAAAAAGGGAAGAACATTTTGGTGAAGGAGGGAGCTAGAAAGCATGAGGCATGTTCCTGGAATGGGAAGTAGGGCCTGTTTGACTGTAGGGTTTAAGGGATATGTGGATTATAAGTGGGAGCTGAGACTATAAAAGTAAGTTGTGGGCAAATTAAAGAGACACTGGAACACCAGTTAACCCAGAGAGGTTAAATAGCTTGTTTGAGAACACAGAACAGTTGGGGGATCTGCACCTAGACTCCAGGACTCTTCCCCTGCACCATTTGGCCTTCCTCTTCAACCCAATTAATGGCACAGTGCTGGGCAGAGGCAAGAGGCCGTCCGCTTGTAAAAGCACATGAAAAAGAAATAATCAGAATTAGTGTGGCTGACTGTGAGCAGGGGCACCCTGACAAGAAAGAAATGTGTGGATTACAGGATGAAGGCAAGGAAATAGGTTGTGCCTCACATCTCTACAAGTGGCCCGTCAAGTCCATGCTTAGAATAACTCACTTGTATGAATGAATATGACTCTTTGCCATAGGCACTTCATGTTAATACATTTAGTATCAATTAAACATCTGCATGGAAAATTGCTTTCTTCAGAAATATTTACTTTTGCTAAGACTTTTCCTGGAAAATGGAAAGGTAAATTTTAGTCCAGCTCACAAATTCTGAATTATGACAAATTGTGAATTTGTTAGCAAAAAGAAGCTGAGGTTGGAACTGCATTTGGCTGAATGAAATATTCAACAGCTTTAGAATGTTCTATCAAAATGTTCCAGCATCGCTCAGGCTCTAACAAATCAACTTATCAGAAAGGCACCATTGGCTCAGCCAGACCCAGATCCAAGGACCTGCTCAGGCATTGCCTAGCTGTGTGACCCTGTGCCCTTCACTCTGCCTCTCTGGGCCCATCTCATATTGTGAGGATAAAATGGATCAGAAAATAGATTTGGAGTCAATCACAGATCTTATAGCCTAAAGGGAAAAGACATCAAAGAAACAAAACAGATGAAATAGGATGTCCCCACTCTGCAGGGAGGGTTTCAGGCCATGGCTAGACAGCTATTTGTGTGTTGACAGGAGGCATAAAGTCACCCTTTCCTCCTGCCTCCCCGAGAGGACTCAGCTTGCCCTTTTATGAAGGTTATTTCTTATTGTTGTGAGACAGGTTACTATGTCTCCATTTTACACAAGAGGAGGCTGAAACTCAGGGAGGTTAATAACTTGTCTAAGGTCATATGGCAAAGAAATGGTAGGTCCAGATTCAAATCAACTCTTCTCTAAGGATAAAGCCTGTATGCTCCACCTCTAAATTATGCCACCTTCCACTTGTAGCTGGGTGGGTGTTGCCATGGAAACCTAATCTGCATATCTACCTTGGAATCCTGGGATAGCAGAGTCTTTCTATAATGGGGCTCTAGAAACCTTAGGGAAAATGGTAAAGGGAACTTGGGAACTGATGCTCACACACAAGTCTCAAGCTAGAAGAGAAAATAAAGGCTGTCTAAACCCAGGATGTAGCACTGAGGTGAAGACTCATCTGAGGTAATATAAAGTTGAAATGCAAAAGTCTCATTGGGAAAACAAAAGGAGCTCCAGGGTTCAGAATGTTGGGGGGGGGAGCTCCAGATCATGAATTCAAAAGCAAAGTGGATTTTGCCATACCATCTGGAGATGCTCTACCTTGGAACCCTGGAGCTGCCATTTCATGGCCACATAGTCTTGGACAAGTTGCCAGTCTTCCCAACCTTAGTTTTCCAGTTGTAAAATGGAGAGCACGTTACTTGCTTCCTGCACAAACAGCAGATTACGTATTAGGGCTGGGCCACACCCTGGTCTCCATCTGTACAAGGACTCTGAAGCGCCCCCAGCCCTGATACCCTGCAGCATTGTAACCCAGATCATTTCCTCCATCCTCCCGTGACCCCTCACTCAGGTGCACAGTCCCATGTGGGCCCCAATTGTCTGTACCATGGAACAAAAGTGACCCCAGGGTCATCATAGAAGAGGAGTTTGTCTTCCTGCCTTCCACTTCTGCAACTGAGCTAAGGAAACTCCTGCCCAAAGCCTGGGCCTAGGTGTCAGGCTCAACTCCCAGCCCAGCCACCACCAACTGTGTGGCCTTTACCAATTCACTTCACTCAGTCATTGGTAGCATGGTGATCACAATCCCTGCCCCAGAGGGCTGTGATAGCGCGACAGAAGGCCCCATCCTCAGTGCTCAAGGACAGGCAATTGCACATTTTTTGTTATGAAGAAGTATACTGACATACTCCCATTAGGGTAAAAAAAAAATCTTGATGTTCACTTTAATTCTAAGCCCCGGAGGCCTTTAGCAGGGCTGACAACTTCGTCTGGAGGATGGTAAATATTTGTCTATTTCAGTGGCGGCATTTTTCTTCTAAGGCGCTCGTGCCAGTCCCTGTGCTGACAAGTGACTTGTTTATTTATTATCCTAATAACAAATAGATTGTCAGGCCCCAAGGCTCTGCACCATAGCTGAGTTTGGGCCTGCTTCATGCCCTAGCCTCTCAGGCTCCAGCCAGCACTATGGGCCCCAAGGAGCTGGGGGCTAGCAGGGACCTGGCTCCTTCCATGTCTTTCCATTTATTCTTCATTGGTTCTATCCAAAAACTCCCCTTACAGAGCTCACACTCTGAGCCTTGCCCTGGGCCAGCCCTGGCTGCAGGGAAGAACTACACATAACCCTTGTCCTCAAAGAGCTTCCAGTCTCAAAAGGAGAAATGATGATGATAAAACAACAATAAAAACTGGGATGGGGGTAAAGGACAGAAAACTGTACTTGAACAATGATTAAAATAAATTTAAAAAAAACAATAAAGATGATAATAATACATAATAATAGCAAATATCTACTCCGTACCAGGTGCAAATACTTTATCTATACAAACTCATTTGATGTACTGACTCATTTGATCCAACAAACAAGTAAATACTATTGTTATGACCCCATGTGTCATTGTCTGTTTACCTGTCTGTCCCCATATCCAAGCTGTGAACACCAAGTAGCAGCATCCACCCTGACACAGCTCTGGAGCCCCTGGGCTCCCCTGTTGCTAGGCATGCAGTATGGGTTCCACAACTGAATGGAGCTATCCAGCCCTTCCAGCTGCAGCCTGTGGCCCGAAATCTAAAATTTTTAGCACCTGCCTCCAAGCTAAAGCCCCAGGGGAGGGCCATGCTGTCCATGTTTTCAGATCTGGGCATCTTGTAGAGAAAGCTTCTGTTACTTTCCAGAGAACAAGGCCTCCATAGCCACTGAGGCTGTTCATGAGCTCGAAGTCAAGACCTGGGAGGAACCTGCGGTGTTTGTCTGGTAGAGAAGGTTAGGGCAGGCCCATTCTCTACGAAAGGCTTCTCTGGGTAAAATTAAAAATATAACAACCATCTTGCCCAATCAGGGGCCCCCTTCTGCATCAAGTATTAACTCTTCACTTGCTGGACCGTAGAAGGTCTGATGGTCCTGTAGGAAAGGGGAGAACAGTTATTGCCAACAAGTATAAAAATATTTCAATATTTTGGCAATCAGTAGGGGTCTATTTGTACTGCCCAGCCATTAGACTTGGACACACCAATGAAAGAGACCCAAGGCCTTGTCCTCCAGGAGTATACTGCCCTGTGGGAAACTAAGTGGCCAGGTAGGGGTAAACACCAGTTACCACGCAACAAGACAAGTGCTATGAAAGAACTGCATGCAGAGCATGACAGGAGTCCAGGAAAGGAGGCCCTGGGCTGTTTAGGAAGGGGGATGTATTTTGGTTAGGCCTCAGAGCTTTGGCCAGGTAGATGAGGGGAGACTGGCACAGTAGGCTGTGAGAACAGGAAGGGCAGAGGCCTGGAACCTGGAATATGTGGGCATGTTGAGGAAGTGGGGCCAGCAAGGAATGTGGGAGGTGATGGAGGAGGGACAGGCAGGGTTCAGACTATGAAGAGTGAGAATCATAGGACCAGCCAACAAGTTTGGGGTTTTATTCAGTTGACAGAGAAAAACCAAAAGTGTTTTTTAGATAGGTGAGTGTCATGGCAAGAAAATCAACTGTGGCTCCAGTGTGGAGAGTGAGTTGAAGGGGACCAGGAGGAAGACGGGGAGGCCAAGTAGAGGTGGTTGCAGGGCCTGATCAGGGAGGATGAGGGCCAGACCAGGGCATGGAGTGGCCCGTGAGATAGAGACTGGGGAAGGTGAGGGATATGAGTGGGCAGCGTCATCTCGGGAGAACATCAGCCAGACTCAGCCAACAGAACTAATTTAGCTTCTCATTTGAGAGAACCTCAAAGGTATCTGAGAGACATGGAAAACTTGATAGGTGAGGTATTTAATCCTCACACATTTAGCCAACAAACATTGGGGAAGATTATTGGTGGGTCCCTACAGTATAGCTTCAAGGCCATGGCTATCTGAGTCACCCACTGCAATCCCCTTGAAAAAGAAAGGGGAAAGTAGCTCCAAGTCACTGCAGAAGGTTCAGTTGCTATTTATCTTTCAACAAGGGAATCTGTGGATCAGGGTGGCTCTTGAGGGCCCAGTTTTGTCTTTCAACCCATGAGAGAAGAGTGCAAAGCATGGAATCCAAAGGCTGAGTGGTGTTTCAGGCTGAGCTGTAGGAGGATTTTTGGGTCAGGGGTCCTGCTGCTGTCACTAACTGGCTGTGACCTTGGGAGAGGCAATCCCTCAGTCCTCAGCCTCTGTTTCCTTATCATTAGAGGAGGACTGTGCTGCACCTCACCTGAGGATGGCACCTCTGCTTTCTGTCCATCTTCTCCTTTGTGATAACAAGCCATCCACACAACCTCTCAGCTGGCACACAAGGGCAAGCATTTATTAAGCACCTATCGTGTGCCAAGATATGTAAAGGACACTACACACACCCCTACAATGCAGACAGAAACTATTATCATCACTTTAGAAATAAAAAAAATGAGACACAGAGGTTCAGTCTTGTTCAAGATCAAGGGTAAATCTGGGATTTGAACATGGATATGTTGAATGCTAACATGCACCAAGTTTTCTGCAAGGCCATTTAGACTCTTGGATACAAGAATGCCAATAGGACTCAGAAGGACTCAATATTCTTTGTCACATTTAGCAAACTGGAGGGCCCCTCACACACTCAGTGCTTGCTCTTTCTCCCTTAAATATATACAAACTACCTAAAGTGACACACTAATCACTCACCCTCTCTTCCTGCAAAACAAGTCTCTCTATCCAGTGGAAAATGAAAATGTGCTTATGACCCCATCTCCTTATTATTCTTAGAGTGTAGTGGTTGAGAGTTTGGGCTTTGGTCTCATTCAGACCTGTCACTTACTAGCTGTGTGAACTTGGGCAGGTCACTTAACTCCTCTGAGCCTTGAGTTCCTCACGCATAAAGTGAGGACAATGACAATTATTTCCTCCTCATAGGTTTGTAGTTAATCCACGTGGAGCACTTAGTGCTGAACCTGACCCATAATACTGCTCAATAATTATATTGTCCACAACACAGCTTCTGGAGTCAGACTGGCTGAATTCCACTTCTGGCCCCACCACTGGGTGACCAGGACAAGTTATTTAACCTTTCTGTGTCTCAGTTTTCTCGTCCATAATAGAATCTGTCTTGTAAATGGTTGTGAAGATTAAATGAGTTAATATGTGCAAAATGCTTAGAATATTTCAGGGACAACATCAGCACCTAATAAGTGTTGCCTATTATTGTAGATAACCTTCATCATCCACTATTCAACATACTACAGAGAAATCCTCATAAATGCATCCAGTCTTTTGCTAATATCCAGTACTCTATAGGAAATTGTTAGAATGAGGGAACTCAGATGGGGGAAGGAAGGAAGAAAAGGGGGATCAATTGTGAGTATCAAGGTTAAAGGGCCAGGTAGATGTTGGAAGGTTGAGAAGAAAAAGGAATTTATGGCAAGGTGCTGGCTAAGACAAAGGGAGAAGAAAAACACTCTGTCTCTCTCTACCTCTTTCTCATTATAAGAATAAAATGGAATGATGATGTGTGATAAAGGCTGGCTAACTGTTTACCAAACCCAAGTTTGGCACATGACTGGGCACATGACTAGACTACACTTCCCAACCTTCCTGTCATCAGGAGAAGTCAAATGACTGAGTGCTAGCCAATGGAATGTGTGTAGAAGCAACATGTGCCAGTTTCTGACCTGACATCTGAGAACCTCCATTTCTCTCCCCACCCTGCCACTGGGTGTAGATGAGGGTGCTTCTATAGCCATGTGTTGAACTTGGCAGGCCTACAGTCTATAAGGAGCCTGGGTCTCTGACTCACCACTTTACCAGGAGATGAAACAAGTTTCTATTATGCTTTCATGGATTTGTTTGTTACAGCACTTAGTGATATCCTAAATGATGCTAATGCTCGCAAAGAGCTTAATGCAGTGCCTGGAACATGGTGCACTCAGTTTATGGTAGCCAAGAATTCAGGAGGCCAGAAAGCCCAACAACATTGCACAAGATCATAAGATTTCAAAGCTTACATGGGTTCCAGAAAACAAGCCTTTTGTCCTCCATCTTTTCTAAACCCACAGATTCACAGAAGGGCACATCTCTAGCTCTCTGCAAAAAACAATAAATAATTTCCATCTGTCAGGGTGACCTTGAGGAATAAAGAAAATAATTACATTTAACTACCATTTTGTCAAGACACTTACTGTGCATTAGGCATTTAACTGATGGCTTTACCTATATTATCTTACTTCTTTCTCCCAAGCACACTAAGAGTCCCCATTTACAGATGAGAAAACTGAGGCTAGGAAGTTAAGCAACCTGCCTATGTCATACAGATAGTAAGTAGGTAAACACATCAGGACTTGAACTCAGGTCTGTTGGACTACAGCACCCACATCCCTAACCACTGATCTCTCCTGGGTAAGAGGATGCCCTCCAGGGCTCATCCCATGCTGATTAGCCTCATGCCAGGACCCTCAGTCAACAAAGGAAAACAGTTAGGTCTGGGGTCACAAGGGTTGATGAGATGTGTCTCAATGTAAGATTCTGGGGCTTGCCCACTCAATCATCTCTCCAGGCTCAGCCCCATCTTCAGATCCTGGGACCTGGCCATCTGCTTCCCAACCAGCATTGGTGTAGCATGTAAAATGCTGGAAAGAAAATGGAGGAAAACAGCTCAGTAACACGGGGAAGGAAACTTGCCACCCCATTCCCTTCCACCCCATGCCCAGACTCCCAGGAGGCAGCTAGAGGTTGGACCTTGGCTTTCGACCCAAGGTCACCTTCACAACAGTTCCGCCCGCCAATGCCAGGCCATGATGGATTACTGCTCGCTCTGGCTACTGTTCACTGCACAATCCAATCTAGGAGACACACATATTTCTCAATTCAGGGATTTCTTTTATTTTATGAAAAATCAGCCGGCTGCTCAGGCATGAGTGGCTGGGCTTGGCAAGCACTTGGATTTTGTGAGCCTCCTCCAGCCCTGTTGCCGTCCTGACTTCTCTTCCTTCTGCACTGGTCTACCCATTACCCACTCTCAGCCCTGTAGAGCACAGAAGAAAGAGCACAATTTAAAGAGTCAGATGGTCCTGGATTCAAGCCGCACTTCTATCACTCATTCTCTGGGAGATTTTGCAAAAGTCACTCACCCTCCCTGAACCTCAGTTTCCTGGTGCAGAAAGTGATGATGATACTACCCACACTCCAGAGTTATTACAAGGCATAAATGAGTCATGGGTGTGGAGTTCCTGGCACAGTAAATAGCTCACGAGCATCTCCTATGCACGGGAACATATTCAATTTCTTCCTTTCCATCTCTATTCTTAATCACTGCTCTTCATTCTCTGTCTCTCCTCTGCCTCCTCTCTCTTCTTCTCCCTTCTCTGCTTCACTGTAGTTTATGTCAATCTTAAAGTATCCAGAGGATGTCCCAGACTTCTCTGTTCTAAAAGTCAGAACAATTACTACCACAGTCCTTCTAAATTAAGTTTGTTCTTTAATTTTGCTTTTATCTGGACAACTGGTCTGTGTTCTGTTGTCATTAGGACAGAATCCTTATGACTCAGACAATAGTGCTTCTGAGACTATGTCATTGACTCCTGGAAATGCTGATTTCAATTGTCACTACCTTTTAAATTCTAGTGATTCATTGTTCCCAGATCTTCATCTGTTCTTTATACTTAACCCTTCTGATTTGAATGGGATACTCTTCCATGCTCAGAGAGAGAGAAAAGTATTCCCTTGCGGGAGATGACCAGGAGATTATTTTTAGCAGCCTGATCTGTCCCATCAGCCCAAGTTCCCCACCATTTCATGGATCATTTGAGTCATCTTGATGTTGAACTTTTAAATGGGCAGAAAATCAAACAGATGGGTGGTTAAATGTAAAATCAAAGCTGAATTAGTGTTGTAAGGGAAGATAAAATTGAGCACAGCCTCATAAGCATCTGTAGGTCTCCTTTTGCTGATGCCACTTTAAGAGTCAAAGGAGGTTGGTCCCTCAAATCAAGAGAGACCAGAGACCCTAGGTCAGGGAAAGCCATACCCTGAGCACTAGCACCAGCAGACAGAACAGAATCAGAGGCTCTTGGGTGCCTGATTCATCTGTCTCATGTGTCAAGACCAGAATATAGCATCTTCCCAAATATCCTTGACTCCTCAAGTGGACCTTCCCCACTCAGGCACCCAGCCATTCTTTAAGGACCATCAAATCCACCCTCCCCTCTCTGTTCCTAGTACCTCTGCCTTATTCCCATCATCTCTCACCTGGATCACTGCACCAGCCTCCTTCCTGCTCTTCCAGCAACTCCCCCCGAACCCCTCTGCACAGCAATAATGATCTTTCCAAAATGCAAAGTTGACCATGTCCCTCTCCACCTTGAAATTCTCCAATACCTGCCACTGTTTCAGGCCAGTCTGACTAATATTTTAGGCTCTGTGGACTGTATGTACTCTGTTGCCACTGCTCACCTTTGCCATGATAGCAAAAGTAGCCATTGACAGTAAGTAAACAAGTGGGTGTGGCATGTTTCAGTAGAGCTCTATTTTACAAAACCATTGAGCCACAGTTGCCCACTGAGCCATAGTTTGCCATGATTTAGACCAACTTACAGCATCCTGAGTGACTTTGACACTGCCTCACAGAGGCCGGCCTCGTCACTTGCCATGCAATGATGTTTGTGTTGCACTCCAGCCTCACAACGTGACTCAGTCCCCCAAATGGGTTGTGTTTTCTCAAGCCCCCATGCCTCCCTCATGCTGTTCCTTAGGCCCATGCCTTTACCTCACCAGTTCCTACTCATCTTAGAAAATTCTCAGTCTTTGAAGAGATATTTAGTAATAGCCGTCCAAATTGAATTTTGAGTCAATCAGATGTTCTGATAGGAAATTGCTGGCACTTTCAAGATATATTAAGAAAGCAAGATGAAAAAGATTGTGTATTACATAATTCCATTTCTGTAAAACAGGATACACACAAATGCTTGATATGCATATTGCATCTGAAATGACACAGAAGAGATGTAACAGTGGTTCCTTCTGGAGAGTGGGACTGCAGGTGAAGGGTTGGAGCAGGGATGCAGGCGTGGTTATGGAGCCTGTGCATTGTGCAAGCCCAGGAGGAGCCATATACCTAGACCACAGTGGCAATGGTGTCCCCTGGAGTTGTGCAACATAGCAGCAGCACTGGTTTTAGAGAAGATAAACCTTTTATTACTAACCCTCTTTATACTATTTGAGTTTTACAACACCATTGCCTGGAGTCTTAGAGTCATCCCTAGTTTTGAAGACTGCACTATAGCTGTTTGCCGGCTTGCCAACTGTACATCTTTGGAGGGGAGAAAGGCTGTCTTATTCATAGCACAGTGTGAATCACACCATCACAGACAAGAATAAAAGATACAGAGAGAACACAGATTAACCTGAGTTGGAGCTGAGTCTTGCTAGAGAGAAAAGCAAGGAAGCGTACTTAAGTCAAAGGGAACAGCAAGTACAAAATTATCGATGGTAAAAGAGGTTGTGCATTCAGTAGGCATTTACAGTTATATAATGAAATATACTTGATTTAATAAACAGTTTCTTGGACCTACTGTATGCCAGAAAGCATGATGAACAAGTTATGGTTTTCTGAAAAAGTCAAGTATAGGCAAGGCCAGCAGTCCAGAGCTGTCAAGTCATGGCCTTCTGTGATCCCAGTGCTCTCAGGCAGGGGAAGAAGATGAGAACAAGTTCGAATTTCCTCAGTATAAGGTAAAATGTTGTCAGCACCTTGGAAGTCAGAGGAAAGAGACAACTTCTGATGTGGGCTAGAAGAGAAAGCTTCATAAAGAAGCTGGCATATGACATGGTGTACAATGGATGAAGGGAATTTCACCAGGCAGAGATGGAACAGAGTGGGGCAGAAAGGGGCAACATCTCAAGCAAAGGAAGGGAAATAAGAGAGCTCAGGACATTCTCAGGCTGCTGGAGCATAGAACCACATTAGAGGAAGGTTATAGATGAAGTGAGTGAGGTTGGTTGGCTAGATGGGGAGGGCTTTGAACATGAGGCCAAGGATGCTGGCCTGTTTCCACGGCATTGGTAGAGTCTGGGTTTCCAGCTGACATTCTCGGAAGCTTTGGGTCATTATCCAGGACATTAAGTGGCTAATGGGCCCATCTCAGTGCCCTGTACAGCCCAGAGCACAAATGTTTTCCAAATGCTGTTTTTATCTCTTGGCAACAATGAGGCCAAACCCTCTGAGCTAAAAACCCTGTACTTGCTGTAGTTCACTCTCGTCACTACTGCCCATGGCCTAGAGCCCTAAGAGAGTTGTCTCCTCATTATCACCACCCCACCCTAGCCCGAGTCCAGCCTAACCCTCCCCCAGAAACAAAGCCAAGCCCACACCTGCTCTCTCTGACCTCATTTCTTCCCCACTAATTGATCAGAGAACAATAATAGCAGGCAGCAGGAAGACTAGTCCCTGATGGACGCAGGGCTCAGGAGAAAGCCTCAATTATTAATTCTGCACCAGCTGCTGGAGCCGACAGGCCTCCTGGGTACCCAGAAGAGTGGCCTGCGCCCATGTTGGGGTAGGGTCAGGATTGGAGAGGGGGTGGCTGAGTAATATCCAGACACATCTGGAGCCACTGGAGCAGCAGGATCTGGTGTCTGGCCTGAATGGGGAGGCCTGTGAGCCATTTGGCAATACTGAGAGGCAGGCCATTTGGAAGGCCCTGAGGACTCTCTTCTACTTCCCTTCTGCCCATGTATGACTGATGCCCTTCCTTCTGCCACTCCTTCCCGAACAGGCCCTCTAGACAAAACTAGAGGAAGAAGGACAATGGAAACCTTTCCCAGACATCCTAGCTGGATCCAAGCCTAGCACCTCCCAAGTTTTCTCCATGGTTTAAGTCTTATCCTTTTGGTTCAGAGCAAGATCTTCCTATGGAGTTTGGAGTGGTAAAAGAATTATAACTCCTCCACCTCTATCTGCCATAGCTGTACTCAGCCTCCATGGCTGACCTACCCAAGCCTCAACCTCTCCAGGAAGTCTTCCCTAACTGCTTCTGCCCTCCCTGGCTTAGTTCTCTTCTGATTTCCCTTTACTCTGAACCACTTTATGGAGTTCATAGGATTATAGCCTCTTTCTTTTGGTGTTCTTTTATGCCCATGAGCCAGCCACTGTGTCCCTATAAACTTTTCAAGGACAGGACTCTGTCTTTCCCTTGTTTATGGAAAAGGAAAAAGGCATAGAATTAAAAGCTGCAGAACAGTTTTCAAGATTGACTTCTGCCTCTAACAAATTGTGTGACCTCAGAGAAGTTCCTCAGCCACCATGAGCCTCAGATTCTCAATTTTCAAAATAAGAAAATAATAATCCCAGCCTCCCAGGTACATTGTGACGGGTCACTGGGGCTGTGTTGTCCGTGCCTGCTAACTGGGAACTCTGCCTTCCCCACTGGGTCCACTCCCCCAAACACTGTGCTTCCAGAAGAGCATATCCTAATTAAAAATGACATAAAACAATGTGTGTGTGTGTGTGTGTGTGTGTGTGTGTGTGTTAATGATTTATTGCACCCACTAGTCTGCAGACATCACTTTAGAGACAGGTTCTAACCAAGGTGGGTATCATGCTCAGCAAAGGGATGCAAAATAACAACACCTACTAAAATGCAAGTCCCAAGCAGAGAGGCTAGGAACCAGGCATGACCCTCAGATACCTTTTAGAACTCACTAGACTGCAAGGAAGAACTGTGTGATGTGGAGCCAAGGCAGCCACCCAGAAGTGGCCCAGATCCTGGAGTCATCAGACATGGGTTCAAATCCTACCTCTTCTTTGAAAGCTGCCAGTTTAGTCCTACCTTGAGGGATAATAAGAAGGGAATGACCTCTGTAAAATGCCTGGCACATAGTGGATACTCAATAAATAGTAGCTATGCATTTGGGGTTTGGGGTAGAGGTTGGGGTTTCCTTGGTCAGCTTTTATGAGGTATAATTTACATAGCATAAAATTCACCAGTTTTAAGTGTATAATTCAATGAATTTTGACAAATGTGTTCAGTCATGTAACTCCCACCACAATCATGATATGGAATGTTTCCTTCACCCTTTTCATCCCTCTTTGTTCATGCCCCTTTCAATCAGTGTCCTCTCCCCTCTCATGGCCTGTAGCAACCACTGATGACAGCTCAGTCCTTAGTCTTCCTTTTCTAAAATTTCATATAAATGGACTAACACATTATGTCATCTTTTGTGTCTGGCTTCTTTGATTTAGCATGAAATATTTGTAATCCATCCATGTTGTTGAATGTATTGGTAGCTCATTCCTTTTCATTGATGAGTAGTTTTCCGTTGGAGGGTATAACACAATTTTCTTATCTTTTCACCAGTTTGATGGACATTTGGGGTTTTTTTATAGTATTTGGGTTATTAAGAATGAAGCTGCTACAAACATTGGCTACAAAAGCCATGGTTATTATTGACTAGAATCGCAGAAAATCAGATTTGGAGAGCTCCTCAGAGATCATGACATCTAACACCTTCATCCTAAAGATAATGAAGATGACACTTGGAGGAGAAAGCTCATAGTTTAGTTCCTTTTTACCCAAAGTATGGCCCTGCATCACCTGAGAGCTCATTAAAAATGCAGAATCCCAGTCCCCTCTCCCCAACTTTCTAAGCCAGAATATGCATGTTAGCAAGATACCCCAGCTGATTCATAGGCAAATTCAAGTTTGAGCACTGGTCTAGCAAGCAAGAGAGGAATATGGAACTAGGACTAAGTCACCTGACCCCCAAGCCAGAGCTGCTTTCCCCAAGTCATAATGATTGGCCATGGAAACAGCGGGAAATGAGGGTCTGAGACTTCAGGTTCTGAAAAGCCCTTTTAATTGGAATGGGTCTGGCTCATCTAGCTAAGGGCAGAATTGCAGCTGCCTCTCTAGCCTCTTGGGGCCACGAGGCCCCTCAGTGTCTGGGTCAGCTTGTCTCCCAGACATCCTAGGTTCTTTAATTCAAAATCATAATTATTTATTTAGGTAAAAATGCTGTGGACATGAAGAAACAATGACAGCTGTGTGGCCCAGGTTGAAGGAAGCAGAAGGGGAAGCTTTGAGTTCCCAGAAGTGCTCAGTAAACTCATCTTCCACAGGCACCCCTTAACTACATTTTGTCTATTAAATAGATACATATGAACATAAGCACACTTTCCTTAAACAACTATGGGAAAGTATTTCTATTATTATTACTAACTTATATAATAAGACTTTATAATATCATTAAATGATAACTATGAATTGTTTCCAGTTTTAACAAACTATAAAATAGTCCATTGTTCTCATTAATGAGTGATGATTTCAGGATGGTAAATTTAGAAGCAAAAATAATATTGCTAGTCATTAAATTTTCTTTATTCTGCAATGGTTCTTACAAGGTGTTTCCCAGCTAAGAAACAAGCAACGAACTATGTCAGTCCAAGATGGAACATCAACCAGCAAATGCAGAGCCCAATGTCTCACACTCTAACTGGGAGGGTATCACTGATCTTCAGACATTTGCTAAATGTCTATGATGTTTTGCTACCTCAAAGCAGAGGGTAGGGAGACATGAATGAACCTTGCTCTCCAGGGGCTTATAGTCTACTGGGGTCAGGGTGAAGTATGTCTAAGACACAGATACTTCAACATACAAGACAGTCTGCCCAAGACCAGCGAGTAGTCCCAAGTGTCAGCATTCCTGTGGCTGAAGAGGTTATGCCCTACTTCCAGGAAAAAGTAAGATGGAGCAAGGCCATAGAAGAAAAGGGGAGAATGCAGCAGATAGGAAGAACAGCTTGAACAGAGGGGTGGAGGTGGAAAACACATGCAAACAGTCCTTGTGTGGCTGGAATATTACATGGAAGAGGAAATGTCTCAAGAAGAGTCCAGACATGGAGCTGGGGGCCAGCACCAGGCAAAGAAAGTAGGACTTCATCCTAAAAACAACAGAACTCATTGAAGAGTTGAGACAAATACCACATTACTTCACTTACATGTGAATATGTAGACTCTTTTAAAAGATGAACAGACAAAACAAAACAGAAATAAACCCATAGATACAGAGAACAACCTAATGATTGCCAAAAGGGTGGTGGCTGGAGGGATGGATGAAAAAGAAAATAAGTCACCGAAAAGTTTTAAGCAGGGGCTCAATATGGTCAGATTTGTAATTTAGTCTTAAGAAACTTAGAGACCCATTATATATTAAATCCAGGAAGAACCAGTCTCTTCACATGGAGTATAGCCCACATGCCACAACTACCTGGTTTGCTTATTTGACATACAGATTCCAGGTCCCCGTTGCAGGCCCAATTAATTCAACTCTCTGGGGTGAGGCCTGAGAATCTGCTTTTGTTTAAGAATGCTGGTTTTAGTTTTGTTTGAGAATATAGATGTCACGCCCCTCATTTTCCAGAAGAGGAAACTGAGGTTTAAATGGCAAATGAATTTCCCAAAGGTCACACAACCAATAAATGTCAGAGTCAAGACTACAAGACACCAAAGGGCATTCCAGGACTCCTCACTTACCAGATTAATTTGGGGTGTATTTTATTTTATTTAACGCCTATACAGTGCCAGATGCTGTGCTCTTTGGATATAACCACAGGACTCACCTACACATAGCCTCCCCAGGAGAAAGGAAGCATTCTGGTATTTTCTGCTCACCCTTCTCTACTGGCTGCCCTCCACCTCCCCTCCCACGCAGGCCACTCAACACAAACCAGCCAAGGCCTGTGAAGGATCATCCTTCATAAGGCCTTCCTGTTGTAAATTAATGCCTTTCAGCATCTGCTGGACCCAGGTGATGAGTATCAAATGAGCAGATTAGGGGTAGAGAAAGGAGGAGTCAGTCTAATTGCATTTCATGTCACAGAACACAGAGACTTCATTAAGGGTCAAATTTTGCAAAAACAATTATAAGTTCTCCTGTTCAATCTGCCTTAGCATGCCCTCCAGCCCCAGATACTTGGAATTCATTCCCACAGCTAGGCTGGAAGGAAGGGAGGCATGGAATTATACCTCCTAATACAGGTGAACCGGCTTTACATAAAGTGAAGACCTAAAATAGAGAATCAGGATTTAAATAATAATATCCAACCCTTATATAGCCCCTACCCTGTGCTGGACACCATTAGAAATGTTTTACATTTCTAGCCCTTGTAACAACCCTATGAGGTAATTACCATTATTACTCCCACTTTACAGATGAGGAAATGAAGACTGAAAGAGGTTATGTGACTGGTCCTGGGTAATCAGCTATGAGTGGTCAGGCTAGTAATCAAACACAGGAGCCTGGTCCCTGGTCCTAACCACAGTGCCAAATCCACTGTTTGTCAAGCCCTGTGCTGGGAACTGGATACAAAGAAGAACCAGAACCAGCATCAGGGGAGCGGAGTCTAGTGGAGGGAGATAGTCACTAGCACAGATAAAACCAGCACAGTGTGATAAGGGCTGGGATAGACAGAAGCTCGGGGATCTGGGAGCCCAAAGAAGACCCCCTCCCAACACAGCCTGGAGATGAAGGAAGTATCCTGAAAGAATGGGTGCCTGGGCTACCCCTTGAAGATAATCATCTGCCAGTAATAGCTCCCCAGGAAGCAGGCATTAGTGTTTCCTGTGCCTGGACCAGCTCTGGTCCTGATAATCCCTTCCCCTCCTAATTAGATCTGTATACTTCACACCCAGATCCTGCCCCTGATGAGAGAAGACTCAGCCAAGTCCCACTTCCCGGATTCTGTATATTCAGACTCTACTGAAGAGTCTCCTAAACTCCCATGGCCGTAGTGTGGAAAAGATTCTTTGCAGTAAGCTTTCTAACAAAACACAATACAAGTATGTCCCAAAACCCAAAATACAATTCTCTCTACTTTAGGATCTTCCTGGGGAAGGAAACACACATGGTAGCTGGTTTAATCCAGCCACTGGAGCCTTTTGGCAAAGAAGGTGCATGAACAGAGAAGTGGACCATAACCCCTAGACTCCTGCTGGCCTCATGGGGAGAGCAGTCCTCAACTGAGATTGGGAACGAAGAAGAGCATGTCTTGGCTGGGACAGCCTGAGCAGCTGAAAGCATCCTCTGGAGTGTGACAGCTGTGTTAGTCTCCCTCTGGAAAATTTGAATAAAGAAAAAAAGTAGAAATGGCTTTGTTTATTAGTTTGCAGGGGTGCTCCAATGCAGGTGAGACTTCCAACCCGTTTCTGAGAAAGTGATTTTATCAAGCACCCCCAGGGCTAGGTTCTGAATGGGTAAAAAGACCAGTACTGCTCCCCTAGGTAAGGCAGAAGTTCAACAGACCCTGACTTTGGCCTGTCTTCCAACCTGACTTGCATGAAGAGAGTTCTGGGCACTAGGAAACTAGGAGTTGGCTAGAAAAAAAGGAGGAGAGGTGACTCTGAGGCTACACCGAGATTTAGCCTCTGGGATCCTCACTTCCTCTGAGTCTCGGTTTTCTCATCTATGAGATGAAGCTAATTATCTGTGATAGGCTCATCCCTCCAGACCCATCTCACAGAGCTGATGAGGGAATTGGATGGCATAATAGCTGTGAATGCACTTTGTAAATGGATTCAGGTACAAATATGAGTTTACAGTAACAAGTCTGGATTTGTCTTCTTCCCAATCACTGATCCCCATCCAGGAATACAGTCATGCTTTTTGTTTGCACCTATTATTTGATTATCATGAATGTTTTTCACTTTACACCATTTCTGTAAGGTGGATTGAATAGTTATCATCTCATTCCATAGACAAGAAAGCAGGGGCCCAGAGAGGTGATTCAACTATATTCCAGACTTTTTCTTCTGCATCGAGCTCTACACAGAGGCTTGGCTTCTATACAGAAGAAATAACAATTAACATATACATTGCTTTAGTACTTTATAATTAACTAAGCATTTACACTTAGATATTTCCTCTGGTCATTCCCACAACCCTGAAACAGGGGCAAAGTAGCTCCTCCCTCAATTTTGTAATGAAACAGCTGATGCTCCTAGAAGTGAGTAGCAAGCCCAATGCCATTCAGCCAGAAAGAGAGCCAGACCTGGAACTCAGCCCTTCCAATTCCAGATTCAGTGTCTGCTTCTCTTCCTTGTTCCAAATTAACCCACTCCTGGGCAGAAATTCCTTATAGTCAGGGGCTTCAGAAATTTGGAGATGAACTTCAGCATTTTATTCCTGATCTTGATTGACATTGTCTTTTGAACAATGAGTGTGCCACTCTGTTAGATGAGCATCTCTCCTTTGCAACTGCACTAGACCCCACAGAGACTTTATCATAACTGCTGTGACACTTGAATGCACCTACTCATTTCCATGTCCTTCCTTCTACTAGTCTGGGAGACTTCCAAAGGTGGGAACTTTGCCTACCTGTCCAGTGTCCCCAGTGTTTACACAGAACAGTCTGCCATAAATGGCTTTATAATATTGAACAAGCCCCTCACGTCTCTCTGTTTCAGTTTTTCTATCTATAAAATGAAGTGGTAGGAGGTGATCACCACTAAGTGTCTTCCAGCATTAAAATTGTTTGTTTTCATGAGAATAGTGTTCTCTCTACTTATCAGAATAACATTCAAACTCCAGTGCCAGTCTGGCTCTCACCTGCTCTTTGAAGACTTGTCTAATCTCCCACAGGTATTTGGGGCTATTTCCTGTCCTGAAACCAGAGCTGTCACCCTCTGTTCCACTCACCAGGCCTTAGCTCGAACCACCTCATCCACATCCTGTTTCCTGAGTACCTGTGCCCATTTAATGGTACAGCTTATCTCCCCAGTTGGATTGTAGTTTGAGAACAGAGACATCTACACCCTTATGTTTCTTCCCCCAGTGTGCTAAATGCTGTTCTGAGTTTATGGTTAGAAATCTGGAGAGCTGGGGCCTACTCACAGATTCTTCACTGACCCTCCATATGCCCTTAAACAAGCCATTAGACCCTTGATCCTCAGTTTCCTTTGGTATAAAATGGGACTAATATTATTGCCTCCAGAATTATTGTGAGAACAAATTAGATAAACAAAAGCACTTTGTTAACTGTAATAATCTTACAAATATAAAGGATTATGTTAGTGTAATTACTACTATGGTATTGTTGCTATGAGTGTATTTGACTATGGAGGAATAGGAAGAGCACGCATATATACACTTGTTCAAAACATTTTCCAGACACTAAGATAGATTTCAGATGAAAATAAAGGTGAGCATGACACAGCCCCTGCCCTCAAAGACTTCTCTGACTACAGGAATATCCTAGTGAGAAGGGCCCTGAATGTAGAGTCAGAAACTTGGGCTTGAATTTCAGTTCTGTCACTTGGGTCAACTGTGAGGTTAGGTCAAGTCAGTTTAGCTCTGTGAAGACCAATTTTCTTTATTTATAATAAACAAGTTGGGCCAGGCCATGCCTCCCAGCTATGAGAGTCTAGGATTTCATAAACATAAGAAAAGTCATGGCATATTTTCAAACTCTAGTGGATCTGTGGCGGTGAGGAAAGTACATGGTTAACTTCTGAGTAGCTGCTGTCAAGCATAGGAAGAGCAAGTACACCGTGTCTACAGTGGGAGACACTGTCTTGGAATACCGCGTCTCCTGAGCACCAGCGGCCCTGGTCTGCTTGCGATTTTTGTTGAGGCCCGGAGGCAGAGGCTGTTTCAGCACCGTGGATAGCACCATGGTGCGGGCCCCCGTGGCCTGGAGCCTCAACAGGCCTTTTCGCGACCAGCCAGATGTTCCTGCTATCTCAGCCAGCTTAAGGCTAAAACAAACCTTTTCAACCAGAGTTTATCAGAGTTTCTAAATTACATACTGGGAAGAAATTTAATTTGTTTAATTAAGAAAGTTTATTTCATGGTAATTCAGTTTTGTTATGCTGCAAGACTTAATGTGTCCTCTGGTGGGAGCGTCTGTTATAAATATTCATTGCCTCACTCAAATACCCTCTCTCATGGACCTAATCTCCCTCCCTTACCCCACAGAGTTTGAAAATGCATCTGAAGAACACTGAGGAAAGAGAGGTCTCTCTGAGCAAGGACACCAGGCCAAGACAGTCAACTAAAACTAGTGAGGAAAGCATAGAAGGTTGGAGCTAAAAGAGACTTTAGAAATACAGTGTGCTACTCCTGCACTTTACAAATAGGGAAACTGAGGCTTGGAAGGTTAAGGGCAGGTCACACAGTAAGCCAATGGTAGAGTTGGAACTAGGGACCAAGTCTCCTGACTTCCAATCCACTGCTCTCGTCTCCCAAATTCTAAATTCAGGCTAATTTCAAGCTAACGCTAGAGATCATCTAGTCAACTTTATTACGTACAGAAGGGTATACTAAGGCCTAGCTGAGGATGACTTGCCCTAAGCCACATACAGGCCTATCTATCTCCCTCCCACTGCAGGATTCCCCAAGCCCTGAGAATCATGCAACTTCTGCTGGATCATCTCCACTGAAAAGCAGTTCCATGTTACACATGTACACCTATGCTAGCTGTTAGTAAGAGGATAAAATTGAGATTTGACATTGCTCTTCCTCAAAGGATCTTTCAGTCCAGTTTGGCAAAGGTGATAAAATGAAAGTAAGAAGCAACACAGCAGTAATGAAGACTCCTCATGCATTGTTCAAACACATTTCTTACAGTTCTCCTAATGTGTCCCATTATTTCAAGCATTTTTGTGCCTTTGTATGTTGATATTCTTCCCCAACTCCTGCTCATTCTTCTAGACCCCAGAAAATCTTCCCATGCTCTGTCCTGCCACATACTACCATAACTAAGTCCCTCTCTGCTCCACACCCCACTGGATTCTAACATCTTGTCTCATAGCAGTTTCCACACTGAACAGTTCCTTTTTCACTTGTCTGTATCCCCTCCAGGGTAAACATCTTGGAATCACCAGTGCCAAGAGCATTATCCAGCAAAGGCTAGACACTCAACAAATAGTAGCTAAATGGGTAAGTATGAAACTGATTTACTGTGGAGTTTTAGTTCACTGGGGTATAAACCTAGAATAGTTTTATTCTTCCAATAACTGCTACCAACTGTGCCCTGTTGAACCTTCCCTTTTCCTGCTGGGTAGCAGGCTGCCTTAACAAACTCTAAGTTTGAGGCCATAACTTTTCAGTCACTCTCAGTTACCAGAACAGTCTCATTTGAGTTCTTCAGAACTCAACCCTATTTATTATTATTTTATTCTTTTTTAGTATTTTATTTATTTATTTTTAGAGGGAGGGAAGTGAGGGAGAAAAGAGGGAGAAAAACATCAAATTAGTTGCCTCTTGAATGTGCCCCAGTTAGGGATGGAACCTGCAACCCAGTCACGCACCCTGACTGAAAATCAACCCAGCAACCTTTCACTTTGAGGGATGATGCCCAACCAATTGAGCCACACCAGTCAGGGTTTATTATTCTATTCTTACATTTATTCAAAGTTTTTCCTATGCCACCCATAACATTTCCTGCCCCTCACCCCTCCCCCATCTCTAACCAAGCTCAAACATCTAGCTGTAGTTGGAAGGGATAGGGTTTTCTCTGACTCATGCTGGCCCCCTTCTACTGCTCTTGTATTGGGGTGTGAGGAGGGAGGCAAGAGGTAACAGACTCCTAGTGTGACAGCTCACAGCGAGATATTCTTCTCACCTGGTTTGTTGTCTGTGGGTTCTTTATGGGTAGAGGGGAGATGCCCATAATCTTTACAGATAGAGCCCTCCCCAAGCAGTTTCTGGTGATCCTCACAGAGATTTGCTTCATCATCGGCTGACACCCCCAGTGTGGTCCCACAATTCAATGCCTCATGTTCTTATTGATGAGGTCGCTAATCTCATCTAATCCCTGTGGGTCTCCACTCAGAGGCCTGAGAACACATTCTAGATCTGACTTGGGTGGGGAGGCTGTCTTTGCCCCAAAGCCTGAAATGGAGAAACAGAATGTCAGCCTACTCTTTCCTTGGGGCCCACGTCAGGGAGGGGAAATCCTTTGTCTCCTCCAAGGGCATGGAGTGGGAGGTAGCAGCTCTTCCCTCTTCTGTCCCTCCTCTTCTGGGGGAAGAGGTCAGAGTGGGACCAGTCTTCTAAACCAAGAGCTTCTCAGCCAGCAGTGTGGCTACCCTGATTCCCAGCCTCTAAAATGTGAGGGCTTGGTGTCTTGTTTCTAAGCTGTAAACTTTAGCTGTCAATTCCTGGAAAGGAGAAAAAAAAAGGATTCACTCTGCCCCCCACCCCTTGTACACTAGTTCCTGGAATTGAGGCTAGCCCAAGAGAGGTTCAGAAAACAGTGAGTCCCGGGGGCAATCAGGGATAACTTCCTAAACAGAACATTCAGAAGATGAACCTTGAAAACTAGACAGAATTAGAATTTCTGGGGAAATAATGGTAGTCTAGGCATGGGGAAGAGGAAAAGGAATGGTTATAACATTTTACTGGATATAGCACAGTGCTCAGTCCATAGTGGGCACTGAATAAATCACATGAATTAAACTGCTCCACTTGCAGCTGAAGTTCTCTCTGGAAAAAAATAAAATTGCAGGGACTGTGCAGCCAGACAGACTGAATTTAGATCACCACCCTCCCATTATTTTCACATCTTCAGAAAGTCATTTGACTTTTGTGAGTGTCTATTCCCTCATCTGGAAAAATATATATAATAAAACCATTTAGAGGATTTTTTGAGTATTAACAAGGTGCATGGCAACACTGTAGCTGAGACAATGTCATGTGGCCACCAAATAGGTTTATTTTCCTCCTGGGCACACAGCTTGACTTCCCTTCCCAATTCGCATGAGGAACCATGGGGCTGAATTCCAGGAAATGGAATGTGAACAGGAGGCCTACCGATGCCAGCCTTGGCCCTCAGTCCACCATGCACTGTCCATGCTTCTCTCACCCCTGTCAGGGAGGCTGCAAAGGGTCCAGGAAAGAAAGGTTAGAAAACAGCTGCTTCCAAGAGCCACCTGGCCAACCTGTGACTATGGTGGTCAAGAAATAAGCCCTTGTTGTTTACCCCACTGAGATTTAGAGATTGTGTGTTCCAACAGCAAGTTTTAATACCTCGAAGAACATACACATAGGAAGCGCTTGGTAAATGTTGGCCATTGTTTTTAACAATATTTTGATAACTTTAGTTCACAGGCACTTTGTATTTCTTCATGTAATTGATCCTCACAGCACCCTTGTGAATGGAATACAGAGAAGAGAGCTTGCTGCACTGTTCTATAAATGAGGAACCTGAGATCAAGACATGCTGGTGAATAGAGGTGCCTAATAATCACACACAAGGAAGGACATCACATGACCAAGGCCAAAACCCCAGCTCAAGCCCCTCCTATGCTGCTGGACCCCATATGCTTGTTTTGCTGGGCCACACGACTGGCACCAGCACCCTGGCATCCATCCAGACTAGAGGATGAAAGTAATCTAAGGGTCATGGGCAGGACATGAAGAGTTAGTGAGTCCTGACAAGGCCTGTGCATGGGCAGGCACAAGATACCTGCCCATGCACAGGCCTAAAACCAGGTGAGATAACGGTGTCACTGGTTCAGAAGATCATAGGCTGCTGCCATGGAAAGGACTCAGAGATAGATTCTAGTTCTGGCTCGGCCACCATCTGCTAAGTGACTTTGGGCAGGTATCTCAGGACTGCAACTGAGTCAAAGTCTATGGGGAACATCAGAACTAAGAGGTTAGCTTTGTTCCAGGTCTGGGGTCCCCAGGGTTGCAGGGTGGGCAGAGAGTGACCCACCTCTGGGAGACCTTGGGAACCCCCTCAGAGGTCAGATAAGAGTGCTCCAGCTCCACCCCCACCCCTCACAGCTGCTTATGCTCCAAAACCCCAGTCAAAAGGCATCTGTCACCAAAACACGTGGCCCACCATTCCAGCAGGGAGCAAGATCTGGGAACAAATGGTGTTTTGTCTAAACAATTGTTTCCAACAGCAATTCCCTTTCCAGGATAGCTTTTTAAATTATTATTATGTTTGTTCACTAATTAAGTTGAGACACATAAATATTTGCAATGTACAGATAACAAATGCCTCCATCTGAGGGAACCAGCTGCCCTGACACTGCCAGCCCTGGTGACTCTCCACCTGCAAGGGCCAGCGGGACCCGAAAACCAGAGAGAGACTATGAAGACCCAATACAAGATCCCCAAGAGATGGGAGGGACTTGCAAAAGGTCACACATAGATCAGAGGCAGGACCAAGATGAGATTGCAGGTGATCTTGACTCTGAGAGCAGTATCCAGCTGATCACTGTTACTGGTATGAATATCATTACATTGTCATCACAGTGGTTAACATTAAGACAGACTTAAGTTGAAATCCTGATTCTATACTTTCTAGCTATATGCTCCTCTTTTTTGTAATTTTTAGTTTATTTCTATTAAAGTTTACATGCATTATTTTGTATTAGTTTCAGTGGTAGAGCATAGTGGTTAGACAATTAGGTCTCAATTTTCTCATCTGTAAAATGGGTGAAAAATTTCCATCATCTTGGGAAAATCAAATGAAAAAACTTTAAGTAAAGTGCCTGGCTTTAGTAAGCACCTGATTATTCTTTTTTAATATAAATCTTTATGTATGTTTTATTTTTTATTTTTATTTAATTTATTGGGGTGATTTATAAGGAATTTATAAAACTCAACACCAAAAATACAAACAATCCAAATAAAAAATGGGCAAAGGATCCGAATTAGATACTTCTCCAAAGAGGACATACAGGTGGCCCGTAGACATCTGAAAAGATGTTCCACATCACTAATCATCAGAGAAATACCAATTAAAACCACAATGAGATATGACCTCACACCTGTCAAAATAGCTATTATCAATAAATCAGCACTCGATTATTCTTAATTAACATCTTAGAATAAATGGTGAAGGTCTCAGAAGAAAAACTAGCATTGCGGGAAAGAGCACAAATCTAGAGCTGGATTGCCAGGTCTCGAAACCAGCTCTACTAGTTTTGAGCTGTGTACCTTTAGGCAAGCAACCTAACTCCTGGAGCCTTGGTTGCCTTCCAAATGGGGATGATGGTGGGATTGCAGGGCCATACAGTAAGTACTGTAAAAGTGATAGTGATTATTATTTCCAGTCCTACCACACTCCTGTTCTCCTGTTTAGCTTTTAAAGAATTTTCACATCAGCCTCTCATTGTAGCCTGGGAGGTGAGAGGGCAAAATTATTTTACCCAAGCAGGTTCAGGGAGTCCTAAAGAACTTCCCAGGTCACACAGTCAGGAGGTGGCAGAGCTAGGGCTGGAACTCAGGATTTCATACATGAGTCCTGAGCAGTTCCTGGCCTCTGACAACAGCTGGCCTCGCCCCTCTCTACCAGCCCCACTCCAGTCACATGCCAGGGCCCCAGTGGTTAAAAGTGGGCTGTGAACCAAGAAGATCAGTGAGAATAGATAATGCTGCATGGCTAGCTTCTAAAGTGGGCAAGGGAAAGAGACAGCAATAATTTTAACAGGTGATTGATTTCACCTGTAGGGCCATTAACTTAATACCTCCCACTTGGTTAGGAGAACAGCCGAGATCAGCTGCAGGTCGTTGCAGCTTGCTGCCTCTGCTGCAGAGATTAGAAAGAAGAGGGGGTCTCCACCAAGGAGGAGGCCCACTGACCTGGGCAAGTGTGAAACAAGGAGACACTCACCCTCAGGATCATGCAAATGCCTTCCTAAATTTTGCAACCTAGGCAATTCATCTTGTCCTAGTCCTGACCCTGAACTGAGAAAAGACCCTAGACTGGGGTGGATGACCCCTGAGTTCAAGTCCCAGCTCTGCTACTTGCCAGACAATTTACCTAGGACTCTAATTTCACCACTTCCCAAAATGGGGGTGTGTTTCTCTACATTGAAGTGTTGAAGGGTGATGTGAGGACTAGATGAGAGGTACTGAGCCCTCATGGTGGACGGCAGCCTTTGTGACCACCTGTTCTGCAAACAAGATCTGCTTTCCTCTGCCCTCAAGGTCAAGACAGCCTGAGCTCACCATCCTCCTCCTTACACGCCCCTCTCTCCGCAGCCCAGCCTTCATATTCACACTCAGTTCAGCCCCTACTCCCTTGCACAGGCTGCTCCTCCCTGCTTGTCTTCACTCTGTGCCATGAAAGCCCTCCCCTTCTCATCCCTGACTGACCCAGTTTTCTGCCTCTCCTTCTCTAACCACAAGCACCTCCTCACCTTTCCCCTTTTCCTCCACAAGACACACAAGACCCCCCCTTTGCCCCCAAACTATTTTCTTGAATCTCCAGCAAGAAGGGTGTTATAAACTGAATTGTGTCCCTCTAAAATTCATATGTTGAAGCCCTTGTCCCTAGTGTGACTATATTTGGAGATATGACCTTTAAGAGGTAATTAAGGTGAAATGAAGTTGTAAGAATAGATGGGATCCTAATTCAATAAGAGTGGTATCCTTATAGAAGAGGAAGAGAAACCAGGAGTACTCACACAGAGGAAAGGGCATGTAAAGACACAGTAAGAAGGTAGCCATCTACAAGTCAGAAAAAGAGTCCTCACCAAAAACCAACTTTGCTGACACCTTGATCTTGAACTTGCAGCCTCCAGAACTATAAGAAAATAAATGTCTGTTGTTTAAGCCACCCAAAATGGGTATTGTTTTAAAGATTTTATTTATTTTCAGAGAGAGGGGAATGGAAGGAGAAAAAGAGGAAGAGAAACATTGATATGAGAGAGAAAGATTGATCGGTTGCCTCTGGCACATACCCCAACTGGAGACAGGACCCACAACCCAGGCATGCACCCTGACTGGGAATCAAACTGGTGACCTTTGCTATGCAGACGATGTCCAGCCAACTGAGCCACACTGGTCAGGGCCCAGTTTGTGTATTCTGACAGCCTTAGCAGTCTAAGATAGAGGGCCCATGTAACATTTCATCTGTGACCTTGAGTGGTCACTTCCTTTCTCTCAGACCATTTCTACATCTGATAAAAGAGTCAGCTCCACTGAAGGAAACTCAGGAATGTCTTCACAAAAAAGGTGATACTGAAAGCTGAGTAGGTGCTAGCAGGAAGGGTAAATCCAGTAGAGTGAGGGAGTCCAGAAATGCCACAGGGGTTTAAAACAGCCCATCCTGAACTGCCAGGTAAGGTGTGGTCTCAAGGAGTCACATGTGATAAAACTAGAGTGGCCAGGGCATGGGGGGCATGGTGAGGACACACAAAGGTCCATGTCCTTTCTGCTGAGGACAGAAGGAAGCCACTGAAGAGTCTTGAGCAGAGAAGTAGTATGGTTTGTGTTTTAGCATGTCACTCTGGCTGACATGTAGAACATGGGTTGGATGTGCACAGAGGAGAGCGATCTGGACTCTCTGACAGAGTGGTAGTAAGGACTAGTGCAGCAGGAAGAGGAAGAGTGTGAGTAATAGAAGGATGATGAATGGACCAGATGTGGCACTGTGGGGGAGGGGCAGGGACACTGCACCCCATTCTCTTCTTGGGCAGCTGCTGGGTGGGGCTGGCTCAGGGTGGAGTGGAGCCTACAGGTGTGGAGGTGCTTTTACACATTGGTGCTAGGTATATAACATGTGTTCAATAAATAAATGTGTGAAGAAACAAAATAATAAGGTTATCACCTTGGCCACACCTTTGGTCTAAAATGGCAATCTCAGCTCTCCATCATGAAAACTGGTGATCCTCCCCTGCCTACCTCTTTGACCCTCCCCACAAGGCACCTCCTGTGTGCTATGAGAGGGGTGCTTTCCCTCCCAATACTTCATTTAGTCCCTACAATGACTGTCCTAGGTAGAGATATCAGCCCCGTTTTAGAGATGAGGAAACGGGCTCGGAGAGGTCCATCAACAGGCCCAAGGCCAGCCAGGCCAGGCTCCCTCACTCCACCCCACATCTTCCTGTTTCCTTGAAGGCTGTGAACTCCTCACCTTCTATAGAAAACAAGAACAAATTCCTGGAAGTCATCTGCTACACCATTTGGCTGGAAAATATTTCTTTTAAAAGATATCCTGTCATCTTCTCCTTTTTTCTTCATATTTCAGAGTCTTGGGCCACAGATTTTAATTTAATCTGCTGGAAAATATAGCTCGTATCCTGTCACTCTGATCTGGGGCACAGCTCTCAACCACAAATTATTTCCACTTCTCATTAGGAATATCCATTCATCACATCCATTCTGGGACCCAGTTATTCCTCCATGAAACATATAATTAGAATAAAATTAGAAATTCAGAATATCAGAACTTCCCCTGGCCTGCCCCTTCATTGTCAGATGGAAAAACTGAGGTCCAGAGAGGGGAAGGGACCGGCCCAGAGTCACACAGCTGCTCAGTTTGCAGAGCTGGGACTTGAACCCCAGTCTCCCAGTTCTCCATTCATTTCTCTTCCTGTAGCCCATGCATACTCTAAATGAAGTGAAAGAGTCACTCTTCGGTGGTTCAATTCACTGTCTCCTTTGCAATGGATTCTGTATGGTTTGATTCCTGAGGTTCTGAGCTGTCCACCGAATTCTCCCTCCTCTTACTTACTTCTTGGGTTGGGGGGGACAAAAAAAACTATGTAGCAGAAGCACATGCCGACACCATGGTAGGAAGAGCCTGAGGAACAAGAAAAGGTGAGTGAAAAGAGTTGAGGCAGTTGGGGAGAAAAAAGACAGGAGCCAAAGATCAAAGAAACAAGTAAACCCTCATTTTTGAACATCTACCCTTGGCAGGCACCTTGCTGGAAAAGGTGTATTCATTTCTTCATTCAATCCTCACATCAACCCTGTGGGGTGGGGATTATTGCTACAGTCAACCTCTGGATCCACATTTTCCATATCCACAAATTCATCCAGCCATGGGTCACAAATAGCATTTTCCGCCCTCGATTGGGAACATGCAGATGCAGAGGGCTGGCAGGATGCATTGTTCTGTGCCATTTTCTATAGAAGACTTCAACGTCTGTGGATTTTAGTATCTGCAGAGGGTCTAGATCCAACCCCCCGCCCCCACCGGGACACCTAGAAACACCTGTATCCACATTTTAAAGATGAACAAATTGAGACTCAGAGAGCTTAAAGTCATCTGTGCCAGGTCACAGTGCTGCCTCTGGTGCAAGGGGTCACAGTGTGTTTGCCTCAAATGCAGCACTCAGACCAATACACCAACTCTCCTCGCCCACCAGCTGTGCACCCTTGAGTGGATCTTTCCCCGCTGTAGCTCAGTGGCCCCACGTGTGGAATGAAACAAGTGTAGCTCTTCTGTTGGAGAGATCTAAGGTAATGTCAAATGATAAGAAGAACAACCAGAAGGAGGCAGGGAGCACTGGGGCCATCAACAGAAAACTCTGCTCATCAGAGCAGAGGTGGGATTTTGTACATTTCCACTACCACTCCCCACCCTGCCTTCTACTTTAAATTGACTCAAGCCCTAATAGATTTCTCCTGGAACTCTTGGAATGTCCCCTCACCAAGAATGGGGCCTCTGATGGGCTTCCCCTGCCCTGCACATGGTCCTCAGATTTTTGAAGCCCTAACTGCCAGCCCAGCAACAGACTCATGCCCTCCCTTCCTGCTAGGGAGGCCAGGAAGGGGAAGGGCAGGGGTTGGAGAAGCCTGGGTCTCTCCCACATGCCAGGTACTACAATTTCACCTTCATCATGATTCAAGTGTCTGCCCTGTGTAAGGCTCTATACAGGGACAGAGAAAACACAAAGTTGTGGGGAAAAGTTAACCTAATTGAGCCTCAGTTTCCTCACCTATCAAATAGCAACAAACTTTCTCATTTAACCCACACACAGCCCTATAAAGTAAGTATGATTGTTTACCCCATGGAAGTTCTGCCCGGTTTGCAAGAGGTGATCAGTAGACTGGAATTGATTCCAATTTACAGAGGTGACAAATGCAAGAGGATCCCCTCTCTCTTCCCCTCCCTCTTGATTCCCGCATCTACCCCAAGGCCCAATGAAGAGAGTGGAAAAGTTTCCCCACCCCTAGCAGTAAGTAAAAAAGAGGGCTTCGTATCTTCCATACAAGGGTTTTCCCTAAAGTCTGTGAGAATTCAGACTTAATTATTTTCTGGCTCACCAACTCTAGGAGAGTGAGATTCCGTGATTCTGTGATTTTGCCAAGAGGCCTCCCAGGCCGGGGCTGGAGGTGGGCTCTGCTGGCTCCCACTGAGCAGCAAGGAGGAGCAGGCAAAGGAGCCCGGGGGCAGCGAATACAGCCTTGCCGATCTGTTGTATCATTGGACTCGCATCTAGCTCAGCAGGCAGCAGAGCCTAGGTGTTCAATAAATACGTGCTGAGTGAATAATGTGTTTGTCAGGATTACAAATGTTGGAAACCCAGTTGAAATTTGCCTAGATAAAAAGGGGAAGGATACTGGGGTATCTCTTATGACTGAGATCCACCTGGGCCTCAGGGACCATAGAAGTCAGGGCCTCAAATGCCACCAGGCCTCTCTGTCACCCATCTTGTCCTCTCTCCACATATTAGCAGCATTCCATCCAAGAAAGAAAACTTCCCCCACATGGCATGAAACATGAGACCTACACCTCCAAGCCTCACATTCAACTACTCCCACCATCGGAAAGGATGTAGGACTTTCTTCCCTTTATTCCAAGAAGCAAGCCCTCTGTCGGGCCAGTGGAGTTAGGGGCACACTTCTAGCCAGATGGGTGGGATTATACAGCACAGACACTATTCCTAGAGGGGGGTCAGGCAGTTTCTCCTATTGGTGACTATTCCAAAGAAAGTTACATGAGTCTTCCCACCACACAACAGAGCACCGTATAGTCCATCTTCACTGTCCCATTTTCCTAGTTGGTGCTCAAAACAACCATGATTGGGAGCTGTGGGAGAGGGCTGTTCTTCCCTGTTTGACAGATAGAGACACCAAGGCTAAGAAAGGTTAAGTGGGGCCCTAGGGCACACAGTGGTTGCAGGACTGAAACCAGACATCGTGTCTTCTGACTCCTAGTCACATATTTGATGAGTAAATGGATAAATCAAAAACAACAGTAATAGCTGCCATTTACTAAGTGCCAGTCCCTTTAGATAAATTATTACATCTAATTCCAACTGCCCTGTAGATATTATGTTCACTTCCATTTTATGGGCGAGGAATTTGAAACTCAGAGCTGTTATGTGGCTTACTCAAAACTAGCTCAGAAAGGACAAAGCCAGGATGGGTCTGTGATGCCTCGGATGTGAAAACCTGAGCCTTCTCTTCTGCCACAAGCTGCTGAAAGGCCATATTACTAGTTCCATGTAATTTGGGAAATGCCAAAAATTCCTCAAACCAAAGCCCTTCTCCTATTTGCCATTTACAAATTCATGGTGTTCTTTCCAATTAAATTGTATTTCTGCTCCTAAACAAGTGCATATATACCAGGGAAAGGGTAACACCTCTAAGCCAGTGGTTCTCCAAGTGTGTCCTGAACCAGCATCACCTAGGAACTTGTTAGAAATGCACATTCTAGGGCCCCACCCCATACCTACTGTTATGAGTTGAATTGTGTCCCCCTCAAATACATAAATACATGTGTTGAAGTCCTCACCCCAGGACTCAGAATGTGACTTTCTTTGGAGATAGTATTAAGGTTTAGTGAGGTCATAGGAGTGGGCCCTAATCTGTTATGCTTGGTGTCCTTATAAGAAGAGGAAATGGGGGCACAGACATAGAAGTGGGAAGACCATGTGAAAATACCAAAAGAAGATGGCCATCTACAAGCCAAGGGGAGTGGGCCTCAGAAGGAACAAACGCTGTCAACACCTTGGTCTCAGACTCCTAGCCTCCAGAAGTGTAATGACATAAATTCTCTTGTTTAAGCCATTCCCGTTTGTGGTACTTTGTTATGGCAGCCCTAGAAAACTAACATACCCACTAAATCAGGAATTCTGGGGCCTACCAGTTGGTGTTTTAACAAGCCCCTTAGTTATTCTGATTCGGGTTTTCACGCTGGAGACAGCATGTGCACTGAAGTGTGAGAACCACTGCTGTAAGGCATAATCAGATGTTTATCTCTCTGCATTGCTAGGATGTGTGAATGGATGTCTGGACCCTGCTTCTGCTACGGTTCTAGGCAGGTGGGGGCAGCCTGCCTGAGAGAAGGAAGTCAAATAGGGAGAGAAGCAAAGATGAAATATGAAGAGGGCAAAGAGGAGGAGAAGAAGAGAGAGAGAATGCAGAGATTAAACGAAATGGATGACAGTGTTCCAACGCATAGAAGGCCATTCTAAGATAACCCTGGCCAGCTCATTCCAAAGTTTTGACACTTAAAAGTCATCTTTGTCAGTTTCACATCTGTAAATAGAGTGTATGCTCCCAACAGATAAGGCCTGGTTCATTTTCCTTATATGCTCCACACCATGGAGCCCTAGGACCATGGAATAACGCATATCTTCTAAGTAACTGTTGCTTGATGAAGTTTTTCAAAGCCACCCACCTTTCCCATTCCCATGGCCATGGCTGAGTACTGGCCTCACCAACTCTTGCCTAGAGCCCTGCAGTAACCCCTCACTGGTTTTCCATATCCTACCTCTCTTCCTCATTCTCCCACCACCCTCCACCCCACAGTGGAGTGAGCCAATTAATCTCCTGGCACTTGCTGACCACATCACTTTCCTAATGAACATCTTCCAGTGGCTCCTCACTGTCTTCACATCAAGATCAAGTTCACTGGCTCATCATCTGAGTCCCTGCCCCAGGCTCAAGAGATGAACTGGGATGGCAGCAAGGAAAAAAAAGAAACCACACCCCTTAGGCTGACCTTGACCACCTTGAATCCTCCAGAAACTGCCAGACCCAGAAAGAACTTCTTTGAAAAGCATTACCTGACTTTTTCACTCTCAGTGTCTCATTGGTAGACAATGGAGTCGTACAGAGTCTACATGATATATGACATTGCAACAGATTTAACGGAGCAGATGTGAGAATTCAGATCTTTCATCTTTTAAGCTGGACATTAAAGAAATTTGCAAAACTTTAAAGTTTCCACCCTTTTCACTTAATTTATTTTGTCTTAGAAACCATAGTTATTTTTTATTTAAAAGTTATGATTGAGGTTAAGAATGAGGTGTAGGTAAACATGCCTCCTTGCACAGCTATAGCAAAAATCACAACTACACTACAAAACAAATATCATGCAGAATTGTCAGAAAATCGAGCTGTATGGAAGTCTGACAACCAAGGATTTAAAGAAGCCACATTCATCCAGGCACGTAGGAGGGGCAGAGTTGCAAAGATGCAGAGACACACAGAGAAGCATGGAGAGGTAGAGAGGTGCAGAATGCAGAATGGCAGTCCCACATCCATGTGAGGTACATACCAATCAGGAGGGATACCTCAAGAGCAAGGGTTCCCAATGCCACACCAGACGACCCAGCCCAGGGTTCCAGCACCAGGAAAATAAGTCGCTATAACTTTTAGCTGTAAAAACCAGTGGGGTGTGGGGCAGTGGAAGAAAACGTGGGATTCTCAAGAGACGCCTCTTAAAGGGCCCACAATGGACTTGGGACTCATGCAGACCCACCCCCTCTGGGATTCAGCACCAGGGCAACAGTTGGAAGGGCACCAGTGGCACATGGGGAGAAAGTGAACTGACTTGCAACAGAGCAAGTGCCGGGACACAGCTTCCTCCTGGACAAACCCCAGAAGCCAGGCAGTAGCATTGTCCCCTCTCTGAGCCCTCCCACACACAGAGCCACACAGTGGTGATATGGGTTGCCCCACCCTGGTGACTACCTAAAACTCTGCCCCATACAACTACGGGTGAGCTTTTCTACAATAGGCCATGCTACTAAGACAGGGAGTCAAAGCAGCTCTACCTAATACATGAAAACAGATACAGAAAGGCTGTCAATTTGAGGACACAAAGAAATATAGCTCAAATGAAAGAACAGAAAAAACTCCAGAAAAATAACTAAACAAACTGGAGATAAGCAAACTATCAGATGCAGAGTTGAAAACGCTAGTTATCAGGATCCTCCAGGAACTCACTGAGTACTTCAATGGAATAAAAAAAGACCCAGGCAGAAATGAAGGTTACATTAAGTGAAATAAAGAAAAATTTACAGGGAACCACATTGGAGGGGATGAAGTCACAAATCAAATCAATAATTTGGAACACAAGGAAGAAAAAAGCATTCAATCAGAATAGCATGAAGAAAAAAGGATTTTAAAAAACGAGGATGGACTAAGGAGCTTCTGAGACATCTTTTAATGTACCAAAACCTGAATCCTAGGGGTGCCAGAAGGAAAAGAGGAAGAGCAAGAAAATGAAAACTTATTTGAAAAAATAATGGAAAAAACCTTCTCTGATTTGGTGAAAGAAATGGACATACGAGTCCAGGAAGCACAGAGAGTCCCAAACAAGATGGACCCAAAAAATACACCAAGACGTATCATAATTAAAATGCCAAAGATTAAAGATAGAGAGAGAATCTTAAAAGCAGCAAGAGAAAAGGATACAGTTCCCTACAAAGGAGTTCCCATGAAACTGTCAGCTGATTTCTCAAAAGAAACTTTGCAGACTAGAAGGGACTAGAAAGAAGTATTCAAAGCGATGAAAAGCAAGGGCCCACAACCTAGATTATTCTATCCAGCAAAGCTATCATTTAGAATGCAAGAACAGATAAAGTGCTTCCCAGGCAATGTAAAACTAAAGGAGTTCATCATCACCAAGCCATTATTACATGAAATGTTCAAGGGGCTTATTTTAAAAAAAAAGATCAAAACAACAATGAACATTAAAATGGCAATAAATTCACAACTATCAATAATTGAATCCAAATAACAAATTAAGCAAACAAGCAGAAGAGGAACAGAATCATAGATATGGAGATCATTTGGAGGGTTATCAGTTGGGAGGGAGAAGGAGGAGACTGGAGGTAAAGTTGCAGGGATTAAGAAACACAGATTGGTAGGTACAAAATAGACAGGGGGATGTTAAAAACAGTGTAGGAAATGGAATTGTGAAAGAACTTACATGTGTGACCCATGGACATGAACTAAGGGGGGGATTACTGGAGGGAATGGAGGTACCAGGTGAAGGGGAACTAAAGGGGGAAAATTGGGACTATAATAGCATAATCAATAAAATATATTTAAAAAATAAAATAAAACTTACGATTGATGTTGCCTTGGCTGGAGTATCACCCTGTGCACCAAAATGTTGTGGGTTCGATTCCCAGTCAGGGTACATACCTATGTTATGGGTTCAATCCTTGGTTGGGATGCGTACAGGAAACAACCAATCAATGTTTCTCTCTCACATCAATGTTTCTCTCTCTCTCTCTCTCAATTTACCCCTTTCTCTCTCTCTAAAATCAATAAACATATCCTCGGGTGAGGATTTAAAAAAATCATGATTTATGTTAACATGAATTCATTATGTCATTTAAAATAAATTAATAAATAAAATGTGTATATTTTCCTTAGTTTTAATTTCTAATGTGGTAAATATGGATAGGTACAACTCACATACACAAAAGTTCTTTGGGATCCCAAGACAAAAATGTTTGACAACCAGTACCTTAGATAAACTCTTGCACATATATACCAGAGACAAAAATGAGGATACCTGTAATAGCGTTATCTTAGCGAAATATATGTAATGGCAAAAACTGGAGACAATTTAAATGTCCACAAACAGAATGGATAAAGTAAATCATAGTATACTCACACAATGGAATATTATGCAGCACTGAAAATGAATGGCCTATAGTCAAAAACAACAGAATAAATCTAGAAACATGCATTGAGTAAATCAACTCAGGTCACAGAAAACAACATAGGTCATGATATCATTCTTATAAAGCTCAAAAACAAACTAAGCTAGACATTTTTCAATTAAATTTACTGAGTTAACAGTGGTTAGTAACATTATATAAATTTCAATTGTACAACTTATAATACGTATGTATACTCTATTGTGTGTTCACCACCTGAAGTCTAATCTCCTTCTGTTGCCTTGCATTTGACCCTCTTTATCTCCTTTGCCCCCCCCTTTAAACTAAACATATTTTGTTTTAAGGACACATACTCATATGATACAACTTTGGCCCTCTTGGGTGGAGGCTGAGGGAGGGCTGAGATAAAGGAGGAGCACATTCAAGAGGAGCCATCACTGACAACCTTCCAGTTCTTAAGCTGGGTGGTGGCTGGTGGGTAGTCATTTTACGATGGTCTTCATAATCATATGTATAGTACATACATACTTTAGTATGTATCATATATAATATTAAAAAGTAACGTAACCCTAGATGAACACATCAGTACCCAGACTCTGGTTTCTAAATACTATTTCCCACTAAAAACAAAGGGAGGCAATAGATGAGTAGCATTTTAAATGAGGAACTTGTTGAAGCCCCTTTTCACCCCAAGGCCTTGGAAAAGGGGCTGATGGCAGTTCTGAGACAGGAAATGTACAAAATGGAACATCTTGTCATCTTAGAAAGCAAGGACGCCAGCAGAGATGACTGAGGTCACACCCAAAGGACTCAAGAGCCAAGGTGAAGAGGCTCCCATTTACCATAGAGGGGGTCATTCAAGCAGCACTAGCAAAAAGAAAATGGATTGAAACACATCACATACACTTAAATCCATGAGTTCATAATGATACAAAATAATCTTATTGGTCTTCTTTGGATAATTGTAGGGAGTCAACTCAGTTTAAAAACTAAAAATAAATCCTGCCTTTCTGATGTCAATGGTACCTCAGGGTATCCAAGTAGTTCATGAGAGGATTTTAGTCTTTATAGAAGTCTAGCTAATGAGCAAAAACAACTGACAGAATTAGAATATCACTATTGTGCAAACCCCAAAAAAGTAACAGGTCCAGACAATAGTCGTTGGTGTCTGGTCTCAGCAAAAAGGCCTGGCAGCCATTCTTGTGTCTCCTGATAAATGTTCACCCACCACCTCTGAAGTATTCTTGCCCCCAAATCAAATCTCATGAAGCTTCTAGCTTTAACTGCTGACAAACAAAAAACACAGGGGGCAGATGAACACATCAGAGGACACCGTGGGATGCAGCCCGCAAAGCCCGCGTGTGAGGACAGGAAGACCAGCCCTGCTTCTTCCAGGGACACACAGCTGGAGGAGAGCGGGGGGAGGGGTGCCCTCCAGGCCAAAAGAGGCTCAAAGGGTACTGTCAGCCAATTGCAACCTATGGAACTTCCTTGGATCCCAAATCAAGTTATAGAAGAAATAAAATTATGTCTTAACCCAGGAAATTTGAACACTAACTGTATATTGGATGATATTAAGGGATTTTTTTTGTTATTTTCTTAGGCATGGTAATGATATTATAGTTAAGTATTTTTCTTGTGCTTAAATGCACATAACATAAAATTTACCCTCTTAACCATTGTGAACTGCTCAGTGGTACTAAGTACTTTCATAATGTTGTATGACCATCACCACTATTCATCTCCAAATTCTCCCATCTTGTAAAACTGAAACTTTATACACATTAAATAATAACTCTCCATTCTCCCCTCGCCCCCAGTCCCTGACAACCACCATCCTACTTTCTGTCTCAAGGATTTTGACAAGTGTAGGTACCTCATGTATGTGGAAGCATACAATACTTGTCTTTTTGTTACTGGCTTGTTTGTATAGTTATGTACTCTAACACGTCCTTATATAGATATGGTGACATGCTATCTGATCCTTGCTTCAAAATACCCTGGAGGTACGGCAGGGCGGGGAGAGGGGGCAGGAGGAGACAGAGCAAGACAGGCTGAGAGCCGATCCGACCCGTTGAAGCTGGGTGACAGGCACAGGGGGGTTCACTGTTCTCTCACATATCATTATCTCTGCTTCTGTATGAGTTTGAATTTTCCACAATAAAGCTTTTTGTAAAGAACAAAGGCAAGACAAAGATATTTCCAAGCAACAAAAGAAAGATAACAAAGAAGCAGGAAGGGAAGACAATCGCTCAGATGGAGGCTGGTGGCGGCCTGGAGAGCCGGAGAAGCAGTCTGGGAGGAGCCCGGAGGAGGTGGGGTTCACCCACACCGGCTTTGCGGAGCCACACTCCCTTCATTCCAACATCCACGCAGAAACAGGTGCACCTTGGAGAGATCATCTCTGGGTCGTTTAAAGAAAACATCAAAACTGAGCAAACAAGCAAGATCCAACCTGCTGCAGAGAGCCCCAGCCTCGAGCCTCCTCCCCAGGAAAGCAGTTGATTGTGTCTCCCCTGTGTTTCCTGTCCATAAACCATTTCCCCATCTGACAAGCAGTTCTCCAAGTCCCATGGTGATTCAGATGTGATGCAGCACTGGGGACCTTAGAAACCACCAGAAAAGGGACTTTGGCAGGGGGCCAGAAGGACTTCTCAGAGTAGACACCTTCACTTCACCTGACCCACCAAGCATGGAGCTAATCATGGTGGAGCCACTAGCAGAGCTCAGGGCTCAGGGTCCTCAGCTGACAGAGCCAGGCTCAGGAAGGCAATAGACAAGCAGCATTTTAAACTGGTAACCTCCTGGAACCCCTTTTCAACTTGAGCTGATTCACAACAAATTGCAACTGATGTCTCAGTTGATCCAATAAAGAGCTTTGGAGCTTAGACGTCCCCTCAGAATTGTCCCAGTTTGAGACAAGAGGATTGAGCCCCTCTTAAGCCAGTCGTTGGCCACCATGATCCCCCACGATGAAGCCTACACTAGGGTGGGGCAGCTCCCCAGCCAAGCGCAATTTCCAGCATGCCACCAGTAACCAACATTCCCAGCAGCTGGGGGATAATGTGTCAGCCCTGGAGAGGGGATCTAAGCAAAGCCCCATAGAATCCACTATGACAGACCTGAGTTTGAAACTGGCTCCTGTCACTTACAGCTGGGTGACTTTTGTGGAGATAATAACAGCCTCTGCTGCTTACTAGATGTCAGGAGTCTTAAACAGGAAGAGAACTGTCTGGATAAAAATGGCAGCTGGAACTTTAATTCTTATCTTCTCCCCCTCTCTACAGCCCCCTCCCCTTAAAGTAACAGTAGGGAAAAGAGAAGATATAAACCCAGAGGGCAGGAGCGAAGGGAGAGGAGTCTTAGTGGATGAGACAGCCCAACAAACTTCTCTGAGATTGAAAGGGGATGGAGGAGTGAACGGCACTTATTTTGCAGAGCAAAACAAGCCACAACACCACCTAAGTGCTCATGCTGCACCACCAACAAATGAGCACTCTCAGAAATGCCACACTGCCCATGCTCTCTGCAGTCTTTATGGGCTGAAGACCCTTGTGTGGCAGGATGCCCTTTGGAATGCCCATTCACATCTCCTCCCGTTAATCCAGCCGCTCTCCCAGGAATAATTGCTTATTCCCAAACCCGCTTATGCCCATTATACTTGCTTTAGTAATTATGGGATTCAATTTAATATTAATAAACCAATAAAATACGATTGTGAAAGGGGAGTTGTTTTATGAAACCAGGATGAGTGTCTTGACTCAGTGAAGGCAGATTGCTATTTTTTTTTAAATGTTCAGATGAGTTACAGATAAGTGACTGTAACAGATTGGGAGGAAATTATATAAATCTAGAAGGAGCCTACATTCAGATTGTTCCATAAGCTCCTTTAAGTTTTAACTGCACTATAAGGAAGCCAAACCAGAAAATGGTAGACAATGCTTCATGCACTGAGGTTTGTTTGTGCAAGAAAGACCTTACAGAATCCTAGTTAACAGAGCCATACTCAAAGAAAAAGAGATAGGTATTTATATGTTTTAGGTTAAAATGAAATGCTTACAATGTATGTTTCATTTGTTAATGATTTCTTGCTTGAAACAATTTTTTTGATTAACTAAAGTTAACCTAGTTTCTACTGAGACAAAACCTGCAGATGCAACAATGAGAAGAAAACCAACCCCTCGAGGAGCCAGGAAGGGAGCTGGGAGGTAGGAGAAGAGATTCTGAGGCTGGAAAGGGCTGAAAACAGGAGGATTAACTGAGAGTCTGCCTAGGGGAGCAGTCAAACCCCACAGCCCTCTTTCCTACTTGGGGAAGAATGTAGCTACATAGGGAGGGATCCCCAGACCTATCACTCCATGCCAAGCTAAGAACTTTATGTATATAAACTCAACAGCCCATAGGGTAGTATTTTTATTAGGTCTAATTTACTGATAGGAAACTGAGGCTCAGAGAAATTAAGTGATTTTTCCAAAGTCATACAGCTAATAAGTGACAGAGCTGAGATTCGAACCCAGGTAATCTGGCTGCAGAATCCATGCTCTTAACCATATCCATCCTGCCTTATTGAAGAAACAAAGCAATCCCAGAAAAGGGAATTCCTCTTGTTGATATTTATGTGCCCCCCAACAAAAAGACCAGGCCCGCCCTAGTCTACCCAAGGGGAAACTGGCCCATCTGCCTTCACAGGACGTCCAATACCGGTCAGCTTCTTGGATCCTTATCCTTAACTATGGACAAAACCCTAGAACCACAAAACATTAGAGAAATCTCCAACATGAGGAGTGACAAAGAGCCAGAGAGAGACCACAATAAACCAGCCAAACAAAGTGGGGAAACTGGAGGAGGGAGAGACAAGTCAGGGACCAGGAGGAGAAAAATCACTAAGTAATATTCTCAGAGAGATAAAAAGAGGCTGTATCGATGTTATGGTAGGGGTGGAGAACAGGTTTAATAAGAACTCCTGGAAATTAAAAATATGATAGCTGAGATAAAAAATTCGACAGAAGGATTGGTACATCAATTCAAGGAAATAATCTAGTGGACAAGGACAAGGAAAATATGAGAAAAGGGCAAAGAGGCCTGGAAGATCAGTCCTGGAGATCCAAGATCCAACTCATAGTAGTTCCAGTGAGGAAACAAAGAGAAGGAGATTATTAAAGAAAAAATAAAGTTTCACTGAACCGAAAGATACTAGAATCTAGATTAAAAAGGGCCACCCAGGGCTGAGCACAATGAATAACAAACCCACCAACATGTCACATACATTGTGAAATCCCAGAATTCCAAGGATAAAAGAGAAAATTCTTTTAAAAATCCAGAAAGAGAGAGAGAAAAGTTACATCTGAAAAGGAATCAGAAAACACAATGTTTGTGAATGGTAATGCTAGACGCAGAAGGCAGTGGAGCAGAGCGTGGTTAACCTGAAGGAGAATAATTTCCAGCACAGAATTCTGTGCTTAGCTGAATTATCGATCAAGTGCAAAGGCAAAATATAGATTAGGTCAACATCTACGAAAATTCCCCACCCCTGCCCAATTTCTTAGAGTTTTCCGAAAGAAGGGAGTAAACCAGTAGAGACAAAGGACCAAGGAACAGGGGCACAGAGAGACAATCCCTGCAGATGGTTGGGTGGTGCAGCCTGCAAGGAAACACCCCGGGGAAAGGGAGCCGGGACGGAATATGGGACATGGCAAAGCTTCTCTGGGATCAGGGGTTTGGGGCGAGCAGTTCTGATAGAGCTTCCGGTGAGATGAAGAGCAACATTTTCTCAATAGAAACGCTGATCACTGAGTTACCTAAAAATAGTGCTCCAGATATATGCTGGGCAGACGGATGGGGTCGGAAAACAGCTAATCCTTATTTATTCCAACAGGAAGACAATAGATAATGTCTGAAGCTGATAAATTAAGAAATAGCTGTATAAGCATATTACTTCGAAATATGTAGGTAAACATCAGAAACACAGATAAGAATAGCTAAAATGATTGCAACAAGGATATGGAACTGTAAAGATGGATTGAACGTGCAGGGTATGGCTATTTTTCAATAAAAGACTGGATTTGCATTTGGCCTTGGGACTCAGATTTTCCTAAAGCATTTTCACATGCAACATCTCATGGGCTTCTTCAATAAACTCACTTGCAGAGACAGGACACTGAGGCCCAGAACAGGGGCGGTGACCTCTCAAGGTCACACAGCAAGGCCTGCTTGGTCCTTCTTCACCCCTATTCTCACCCCCACCCCCCACCCCAAGCTCCAGAAATCCGTTGACTCGTTCCACCCCAGCCGCCCCAGACCGCGTCTCCGAAATCCGCTCCACAACAGTCCCGTGGGCGCGGCTGGGCTCAACCAGACACTGCCCCTGCGCCGCCGGTCGCTTCCCCACTGTCCTTGGAAGGGCACGCGGGGAAGCCGCGCGCGATGCGGCAGCGCCCCCTGCTGGACCCCAGACACTTTGCTCCCAGACAGGCAGCCAGCCCCGGCTGTGCTACTGGAAAGGGGGTTTTAAAAGAAGGATCCGACCTGGGCTGGTCCGACTCTGAACCTCCTATGACCCAGGGACACTGTAATGACCAAGGAACCCTCTCTAGAATCGCTGGATGCTATTCTAGCCGCTGTAGCCTCCTCCTTGGACAGACCCTGGGGCTAGATCGGGTGATGACCTGCCCAAGGCCACACGATAGGTGATAGGTCCGTGGTTCGGGACCCAGACCTTCTATGGAAGCTTCCAAGGAGCCTAAACCTCCTGGTGCCTAGAGTCCCTCGAACTGGCATCTTAGGCTTTGGGGAAGTGGCAGGGACAAGGCGCGGGAGCAGGTTGGGATCCCTCCCCGTCCGCATGGACCCCTGGGTGACCTTGGGCAGGACCTCTCCCCAACTCCGGGGAACCGGGGAATCGCAGCAGATGTAGGGGCACGACCTCCAAGGGTCCGCACCGAGTCTCGAGTCGTGCTCCGAGCTCCCCAGCCGCTCACATAAGGCGGCAACGGTGGCAGAGACTGACCCCTGCTGGCCGAAGAGAAAGTCGCCGCGCTGGACCCCCACCCAACCCACCACCACAACTACCACCAGTACCACTGCCCAAGCCGCTTGAAACGGTGAGACCAGGTGAGACCCGGTGAGACTGGGTGAGACCCTCCAGACCAACTATCAGCCGGCTGGAGTCCCTCGCAATGCGATCATACTGAGAAACAGGCTCAGACGGGCGTGGACCCATAGAAGAGGCCTGAACACACTTCTCAGCTGCAGGTTTCAAATAAGGAGAGACCTCTACCTGTACCTGCACGAGGCGGCCACATCTTCCAATTCGTCTTCACTAAGAGCAGCGCCGTGGGGTGATGAAGGGCCTTGACTCATACCTCTGTCCCTGCTCAGCTGTGTGACCTTGAGCAAGTTATCAAAACTCAGCCTCGATTTTTGCCACACAAAGTGGGGATAATACCTATTGTATAGGTTTTGTATGCAAACTCATTAAACCATATAGCAACCCTGTCATGAAGTAGATAGTTTTTATCCCCATCCCACAATGAGGGGCAGAAAGATTAACTAATTTAACCAAAGTCACACAGGAAATAAGCGGTGGGTCTAGGACAAAAATCCAGGGACTCTGCTCTCAACCACCATACTATACCGGGATGGTAACAGAGCCCATATTATGTTTGTGAGGATCTTATGAGTTGATATATGTAAAGTGCTCAGAACAGAGCCGGACAAGGGTAAGCACTAGGCCAATGCTACTGTAATTGGTCACTGAGCATCTGTTGTGTGTCAGGTCTGCCCAGGTGCCTTGGATACAGCCGTGAGCAGGCTGACCCAACCACTGCCCTGGTGAAGCTGCGGGCCTAGAGAGACCGGCAGCAACCAAGCCTGAAGCATGTGCAGGGTGCTCTAAGAGTCAGAATCCCAGGCCAGGGAGTGGCCCAGACCCATACACAGCCACTGACCCTGTGCCAACTGAGAAAAGTGTTAAATAGAGGCAGGACAGTCCCAGAGTAAGAAGCAAATACCTCAAGCCAGGGCTGAGGAAGGCACTCAGACAAGGCAGCTTCTGGGCTGAGCCTGAGGGGAGGGGGATTTGCCTGGCAGAGGTGATAGCCGGGCGGAAGGTGCCCTCCCCATGGGCAACTGCCCTCCTCAGCCCCACCTCTAAGTCTTCAATGCCCCATCTAAGGCAGGGAATCCCCCGCAGTTGAGTTCGGATTCACAAGTTATGTTGGTTGAGAAAAGCAGTCCCATAACTCAGAGGAAAAATTGCATGAGAGCTGGGGACCCGAATGAGGCCTCATGCTAAGGAGGAGCATGCTAAAGGTGAACTTCAGGAGGCAGACAACTCAGCCCCACCAGAGGTGAACAAGAGGCTGGAAAGCCACGGGCAGCACTGGAGTACAGGGAGCGTGGTGGAACAGGCAGACTTCTGGTTCCTCCCATAGATAAATAAGATTGCTCTTTCAAAATGTCCTTGTTCCTGCCACTCAGAGAGCTAAGTGGATACCTCTGCTCTCCCTCAGTGCCAACCAGTTTAATCAGAGTGCTTTCCTACTGGCTCCTGATTGCAGCCCGAGCTTGTAAGAGAAGGGAAATGATCTTCTCTTACATTTTAAAAATGTAAGAATGACGGGTAGGCCATCAAATTTCAGCCGCTGTGCCACAAGAGTTTTTAAAACATGCAATACCTGACTATTTAGTCAGGGGCACTGACCTCTTTTCCCCTTAGATTGCCGAATGAAACAATGACAACAGCCAACAGAACAATAGCCATTTAGTGTGAATGAATCAAAATGATACCTTTTTTGTCAGATCAGCAAAAAATATTTACTGGTGTGCTTCAAACTTTTATTAACTAGTTTATGGGTACTGTGAGATGAAAAAGGTTGAAAATCCCTGGGATAGGAGGTGGTTCTGTGACTTCAGGGCCATCTCGTGGAGAACAGGCAGGAGAACTTTCTAAGAGAAGGAAAAGGAACAAAGGTTTGTTGAGGGCCTCTTTTTGAGTGAGGCCTCTTAGTGGGTGCTTTACCTCTGTGGTGCGTTATTCTTAATCCTCGTAGCAGCCAAGTGAGGTAGAGGTAGGATTTGCTTTCCCCCATTTTACGTGTGATGGAACCAAAACTCCAGAGATGGCATAACTTGCCCAAGGTCACAGGGCTGGTGAGTTGCAGAGGGGAGATTTGAACCCCAGTCTGGGTGCCCTTAGAATGGGAACCTTTCCCACCACATTCCAGGGCTTCCTTAGAGAGGCCCCATGGGAAATGAGGGGTGGGGCAGGGGGGCAGGGCAGGAAGAAAGGATGGAGGAGCGGTTTTTGCCAGGACCACCAAGGCAGAGAACGCAGGTTAGGAGCCCACGTCTTCACGAAAAGTCTTTGTTTTCTCCCCAGGCCACACAGAATCAGCAAGACTGGGACCTCCTGCCTCTGCAGGGTATTTTTAAAACCACCCACCTCTAAAACTCCTCTGTTTCTGTGCTTTAAAGTTCCTCTGAAAAGTTGGAATATAAATTTGCCTCTCTTTTCTCCCAGACATATGCAGAGGAGGAAAACAAAAAGAACACATATTTTCTGAGCAGAAATTTGGGACAGTGACTCCTCCAATCCTCATCTGATGGCACAAAGATACACAATAATTAGGTGTCAGGAGTAATCTATGGCCACAACAATCACGACAATAGAGTCATCTCTACAAAGGGGAAAAAAAAGTGCTTTCCTCCCAGAAGAAAATCTGACCAGCAGGAGCAGGGGTGGGGGTGGGGGGTGCGCGCAGGAACCATGGCCTGCAGGAGGGAGATGCAGCGGCCCATGGGGCAGGGGGTGGACGAGGCCAGGGCAGGGGTGGTGCCAACAAAGGAGAGAGGAGGTGGCACAAGGAGGACTGGATTTGAGCCCAGCCTCCTGGTTGTGACACCCCTCACAGTGGGTGACCCTGGAGGAAACTGTTTCCCTCCTTGGAAGGGGTTCACTGGATGTGGGGGTCCTGGAGTCCTCTGAGGAGGTTTCCTGAGGAGTGAGGCTAGAGCTGGGCTCTGAGAGATGGGAGGAGATGGATGAGCACAGAGAAGCCAAAAGATCTTCCAGGCTAAGAGGCTGGCCAGAGCCAAGATGTGGAAGGGGGGAAATCTGCCTTGAGGATCCTCCTGAAGGGAGAATTATTTTTAAGGCTGCATCATTCCAAGCCTTTTACTCTTTTATTTCTATGAGAGAAAACTGATGGGTGGGTGGGTGCTGTCTTGCAGGTCCTGCGGCTGACATCCCCTCTCGGTAGTGTCTCAGGTTAAACTACAGAGGCATCTAGAGAGGGTCATTGTCTGGCCCAAGGCTCTCCTAGTCATATGTGGCAAAGCCAGAACTGATCCCAGGGAGTCTGGCAGCAAAACTTAAGCTTTCCACCACTGTACCATATGCCTCTCCAACTAATGTTTTTGAGCCCGGAATAGTTCTAGGTACCTCACATATATTGTCTTTTTACTTTAAAAAATTAATGTTTTTTGCCCTGGCTGGTGTGGCTCAGTGGATTGAGTGTCAGTCTATGAACAAAAGGGTTACTGGTTCAATTCCTAGTCAGGGCACATGCCTAGGTTGTGGGCCAGGTCCCCAGTAGGGGGCGTGCAAGAGGCAACCACACATTGATGTTTCACTTCCTCCCTTTCTCCCTCCTTTTCCCCCTCTCTAAAAATAAGTAAATGAAATCTTTTTAAAAATTAACAATTAAAATGTTCAGCTTTACTAAAGTATAACTGACAAATAAAATTTTAATATATTTAAAGTGTACAACATATCAATTTGATATATGCCTACATTGTGAAAAGATTCCTCCCCCATGTAGTTAATTAATATCCCCCACCACACATATTTACCTTTTGAGGGGTGAGAACACTTAAGTTCTACTCTCTTAGAAAATTTCCATTGTATAATAAAGTGTTATCAATGATAGTCACCACTTATACATTAGATCCTCAGAACTCTTTCACCTTCTAAATAAAAGTTTGTACCTTTTTACCAACCTCTATCTATTGCCTTCACCCTAGTGCCTGACAACCACCATTCTACCCTCTGTTTCTTCGACTTCAACTTTTTTTAGATTCCACATATAAGTGATACCATGCAGTATCTGTCTTTCTGTCTTGCTTATTTCACTCAGCATAATACCCTCCAAGCCATCCTGCCAGTTGTCACATCTTAACAGTTTCATCAACCTGCCACTTGTCACAAATGGTAGAACTCCCTTTTTAAGGCTGAATATTATCCTGTTGCAGGTGAATGCCTTTTATTTCTTTTTCTCATCTGATTGCCATGGCTAGGACTTCCCATGCTATATTGAATAGCAGCGTTGAGAGTGGGCACATATTTCTTGTTTCTGATCTTAGAGGAAAAGGTTTTAACTTTTCACCATTGAATGTGATGTTAGCTGTGGGCTTGTCATATATGGCATTTATTATATTGAAGTACATTTGTTATATACTTAATTTGGTAATAGTTTTTACCATGAATGAATGTCACATTTTGTCAAATGCTTTTTCTGTGTATATTGAGATAGCCATATGCTTTTGATCCTTTATTCTATTAATGGGGTATATCACATTGATTGATTTGCATATGTTGAACCATCCTTGCATCCCAGGGACAAGTCATATTTGATTGTGGTGAATGATCCTTTTACTATGTGCTGAATTCAGTTTCTATTACATATTGAGAACTTTGCATGCTTATTCAATAGGAATATTGGCCTGTACTTTCCTTTTCTGGCTTTGGTATCAGGGTAATGTCAGTCTTATAAAATGAGTTTGGAGGTATTCCCTACTCTTTGATTTTTTGGAAAAGTTTAAGAAACATTGGCATTAGTTCTTCTCTAAATGTTTGGTAAAATTCACCAATGAAGCCATCTGGTCCTGGGCTTTCTTTTGTTGGAAGATTTCTGCTTACTGATTCAATCTCCTTATTGGTAATTGGTCTGTTCAAATTTTCTTTTTTTCCAGATGTAGTCTTGGTAGGTTGTATGTTTCCAAGAATTTTTTCATTTTTTCTAGGTTGTTCAGTTTGTTGGTATATAGTTATCCATAGCAGCCTCTTATAATATTTCTGTAGTTTCACTTGTAATGCCTCCTTTTTCATTTATAGTTGTTGTATACAACTCTATACAACAACTCAACAACTACAAATGTATACATTTAGGGACTGTCTCTTTTTCCCTTTAGTTTAGCTAAAGGTTCGTCAATTTTGTTTATCTTTTTTAAAAACAACTCTTAATTTGGTTAATCTTTTCTATTGTTATCCCGTTCTCTGTTTCACTTAGTTCTACTCCACTTTTTATTATTTTCTTCCTTCTATTAACTTTGGGCTGAGTTTGTTCTCTTTTTCTAGTTTTGTGAAGTATAAAGTTAAGTTGTTTATTTGAGATCTTTCTTTCTTCTTAATGTAGGCATTTATTGCTATAAACTGCCCTGTTAAAACTGTCTGCTTTATCCCCCCCACACACAGAACCTCCTTCACTGTCAACATCCTGCTCTGAGTGGGGCATCTGCTCAACCAACGACCCTGCGACACATCGTTATCACCCAAAACCCATCATTTATATTAGAGTCCACTCTTGGCATTACACATTCTACAGCTTTTGCCAAATGTATCACGACATTTATTCACCATTACAGTATCACACATAGTAGTTTTCCTGCCCTAAACATTCTCTGTCCTCCACGAACCCTAGCAACCACTGATCCTTTTAGTGTCTCCATAGTTTTGCCTTTTCCAGAATGTCGTACAGTTGGAATTATACCGTATGTAGCCTTTTCAGACAGGCTTCTTTCACTTAGTAATATGCATTTAAGCTTCTCCTATGTTTTTTATGGCTTTTCAGCTCTCTTTTAGTGCTGAGTAATATTCCACTGCCTGCATATACTACAGTCCACCCATTCACCTACTGAAGGACACTTGGTTGCTTCTGTGTTTGGGCAGTTATGGATAAAGGTGCTGTAAATATCTGTTGCAGGTTTTTGCGTGGACATAAGTTCTCAACTAATTTGGAGAAATACCAGAGTGCAATTTCTGTGTCATACTTTAGGAGTTTGGTTAGTTGTGTAAGAAACTGCCAAACTGTCTTAAAGCGACTGTACCATTTTGCATTCCCACCAGCAATGAATGAGATCCACATCCTCAACAGCCTTTGGTGTTGTCAGTGTCCTAAATGTGGGCCATTCTAACAGGTGAGTAGAGGTATCTCGTGGTTGTTTAAATTTGCCATTCCCTAATAATACATGATGGTTAGCCTCTGTCCATATGCTTCTTTGGTATCTACATATCTTCCTTGGCAATATGTTTGTTTGGGTCTTTTACCCATCTTTAAATTGGATTGATCATTTTCTTGTTGTTGAGTTTCGAGTGCCCTTTGTATAACTTGGGTAATAATCCTTTATCAAATGTGTCTTTTACAAATATTTCCCCCAGTCTGTGGCTTGTCTCCTCATTCTCTTGACCGTGTCTTTCACAGAGCAGAAGCTGTTCAAACAGAGCCCAGATTATCAACTGTTTCTTTCACAAAGCCTGCATTGAGTGCTATATGCAAAGTCATCACCATACTCAAGGTCATCTAGATTTTCCCCTTTGTTTTCTTCTAGGAGTATTACATCTCTGTATTTAACATGTGGATCTATTGTCCATTTTGAGTTACCTTTTTTTGGAAGGTATAAGGTCTGTGTATAGATTCATTTTTCTGGATATGTACATCCAATTGCTCCAGCACCATTTGTTGAAGAGAGTGTATTTTCTCCATTGCATTGCCTTTGCTCCTTTGTCAAAAACAATTGACTATATTTAAGTGGGTCTATTTCTGGGCCCTCTAGTCCATTTTATTGATCCATTGTCTATTCTTTTGTCAGTGCCACACTATCTTGGTTACTGTAGCTTTATTTTACCTGGGAATTTGGGTAGTGCCAGTCCTCTAACTTTGTTCTTCTTCAGTATTGTGTTGGCTATTCTGGGTCTTCTGCCTTTCCCTATAAACTTTAGGGTCAGTTTGTCAATATCCACAAAATGAGTTGCTGAGATTTTTATAGAGATTACATTTTATCTATAGATCAAGTTAGGAAGAACTGACAATATGGAGTCTTCCTATTCATAAATACAGATATTTATATTTATTTAGTTCTCTCCATTTATTTAGTTATTTGATTCCTTTCATCAGAGATTTATAGTTTTTCTCATATAGACTTTTCACATATTTTGTTAGATTTATACCTAAGTATATCATTTTGCCAATTGCTAATGTAAATGGTAATGTGTTTTAGTCCAAATTCCACTTGTTAATTGCTGGTATATAGGAAAGTGATGGGATTTTGCATATTACCTTTGTATCTTGTAACCTTGCTATATCACTTAGATGGTTCCAGGAGACTTTTTGCTGATTCTTTTGAATTTTCTTATTTTTTAATGATTTTATTAATTTATTTTTAGAGAGAGGGGAAGGGAAGGAGAAAGAGAGGAAAAGAAACATCAATGTGCTGTTGCCTCTTGTACACCCCCTCCTGGGAACCTGACCCACAACCCAGGCATGTGCCCTGACAAGGAATCAAACCAACAACCTTTTGGTTCACGGGCCCACGCTTAATTTGAATTTTCTACTTAGAAGATTATGTTATCTGCAAACATAAACTGTTTTATGTCTTCCTTCCAAATCTGTATGTTTTTTATTTCCTTTTCTTGACTTAGTGCATTAGCTAGTACTTCTGCTATGATGTTGGAAGGCAGAGGTAAGAGTGGATATCCTTGCCTTGTTCCTGATCTTAGTGGAAGGTGAGTTTCTCACCATTAAGTGTAATATTAGCTATAGGATTTTGTTCTTTAGCAAGTTGAGGAAGCTGCCTTCTAGTCCTAGTTTACTGAGAGTTTCTATCATGAATGGGTACTGGATTTAGTCAAATGCTTTTTCTGCATCTGTTGATTTGATCATGTGATTTACTTCTTTGGTCCACTGATGTGATGGATTACATTAGTTGATTTTCTTTTTTTTTTTTAGATTTTATTTATTTATTTTTAGAGAGGGAAGGGAGGGAGAGGGAGAGGGAGAGAAACATCAATGTGCGGTTGCTGGGGGTTATGGCCTGCAACCCAGGAATGTACCCTGGCTGGGGATCGAACCTGGGACACTTTGGTTCCCAGCCCGCGCTCAATCCACTGAGCTACGCCAGCCAGGGCTGGATTACATTAGTTGATTTTCAAATGTTGAACCATCCTTGCATACCTGAGATAACTCCCACTTGATCATGGTATACACAAACATCTTAATATTTTAAGCTATTTTTATGTGGAGATTTATACATATAAAAATAGGGAGCACATTGAAACTGCATGTCCCTATCTTCCAGTTTCATCAGTTATCCACCAGCAGCCAGCCTTGAATCACCTATGTTCTTACCCATTCACCCTCTCCCCAGCAGGGTGTATTTTTATAGTCAAATTCCATTCATTTCATTTATAAACATTTCAATGTCTATCTTCAAAATATAAGGTTTTTTCTCTTTTAAACAAATAAACTTTGCTGGATAGAGTAATCTTGGATGTAAGTTCTTGCCCTTCATCACTTTGAATACTTCTTCCCAGCCCCTTCTTGCCTACAAGATTTCTTTTAAGAAATCAGCTGGTAGGCTTATGGAACTCCTTTGTAGATAACAGTCTCCTTTTCTCTCGTTGCTTTTAAGATTCTCTCCTTATCTTTAATCTTGGATTATGTAATTATGATGTGTCTTGGTGTTTGCTTCCTTGGATGAACTTCTTTGGGACTCTCTGAGCTTCCTGGACTTCCTGGAAATCTATTTTCTTTTCCAGATTGGGAAGTTCTCCTGCAAAGCTATCATTTAGAATGGAAGAGCAGATAAAGTGCTTCCTAAATAAGGTCAAATTAAAGGAGTTCATCATCACCAAGCCCTTATTATGTGAAATGTTAAAGGGGCTTATCTAAGAAAAAGAAGATCAAAACTATGAACAGTAAAATGACAACAGACTCATTGCTATCAACAACTGAACCTAAAAACAAAAATAAAAACAAACTAAGCAAACAACTAGAACAGGAACAGAACCACAAAATGGAGATCTCATGGAGGGTTATCAGTGGGGAGGGGGAGGGGGAGAATGGGGGAAAAGGTACAGGGAATAAGAAGCATAAATGGTAGGTACAAAATAGACAGGGGGAGCTTAAGAATAATGTAGGAAATGGAGAAGCCAAAGAACTTATGTGTGTGATCCATGGACATGAACTAAGATGGGGAATGCTGGTGGGAAGGCAGTGCAGGGTGGAGGGGAATAAAGGGGTGAAAATGGGACAACTGTAATAGCATAATCAATAAAATATATTTTAAAAAGAAACAAATAAACAACCTACCTTAAAATTTTAATAATTTGGGGTACCATTACAAATTCAATCAGCACACAAATATCTGTAAATAACTTTTTATTACTGTTTACAATGCATACAGAAAGTGCACTAACCATAAATGTATAGTTCAATGAATTTTTACAGACCTCACCACCTGTGTTACCAGCTCCCAGATCAAAATACAGAATATGACAACACCCCACAAGCCTCCCTTGCCACAGAGTAATTCCACCGTTCTTCAAATTCTAAGATTTTCAGAGACAAAATCATGCAGACTCAGGCCAGCCTGTGACTCTGTGACCCCAGCACTCAGATGAAAGCAACTGAACCAATCCCTCAATGATGCTCCCATCAGTTCAGTTCTTAATGCAGATTCTAAAGCATTCCTTGTGCCCTTTCAGCCTCACACTTGACCTCTCATTTTACAGATCAAGAAAATGAGGCTTGAAGAAGTGGCATGACATGTCCAGAGTCGCACAAGTAGTTGGTAGTCAAAAGAGAGAAAGGAAGAAAGCTGAGGCCCAGAGAGGTTTGGTAACTTCCCCAGGACTCACAGCTGGTAAGAGGCAGAAGCTGGGATATGAACACAGGTCTACTGGAGTCTACAGCACAGCACCCCCACCCCACCCTGGGGCCATCCCTCCTCCAGAGTCTGAGAGTGAGCGTCATACACTCTCACTGACGGCTACCCCAACCCCTTCCAGAGAGCATGGCCACTCAGTTCCTCAGTTTACTTCAACATGGTCCCTGAGGTCTGTGGACCAGAAGGAAATTCCCACCTTCTGTACCTCAGAGGCAGGCAGAGAGAAGGCAGGGAGAAGAGGGTCTCCAGAGCACCACCTGACATCGCCCTCCCCCTCCACTCCCCCTCCCTCCCTTCCTGTTTATTCTTCCTCCCCTTCCCCAGCCTCCCATTCCCTCTCTGGCCCCCACCATTCCATCCTTCTCTCTCCTGACCCCCCCTCTTCTCCCTCCCCTTCCCACTCTCTCCTCCTTCTCTCTCCCTGGGTCTCACAGTGACCCCACCCACCATCCCTATTGACAAACTTCCTGATCCCCAGTGCCTTCAACAAGTGTGGGGAGATTTTTAATTTAAAGTCAAGCCTCAGATGAGAAAGACAAAGGAGAAAGGCGGAAATTAAAGGGGCTCCTGCACCAGGGGCTGGAGCTGTCCCCAGGTCAGCGCCAGCAGGGACGTCACTCTAGACACTGTAATTTGGTTTCTTATCGCCGATGACCTGTGACCAGCCCTCCCGAACACCAGGGGGGAGAAAAAAAGGAAGGAAATGGGATGAAAAACAGGTGTGGGAGTAGGTCCAGGGTGTATGAGTAATATCACTTAATTTTAGCCATCTCTAATTTTCCGTCTTGTCATGGCATGCAATTTCCTCTTTCCTCCCATTCACATCCCCAGCTGAACAATGATTTTCAAAATAGTGGCTTGTTCTGACTTTATCACATAATAAACCTGTGGGCAGCACACTTCCCCCATGGGAGACACCGAATGACAGTTCCCTGAATGCAACAGGAGATGAGTGGCGCTCGTCACCTTTAGCTACATGGCCTTCAGTAAGTTGTTTAGCCTCTGTGGGCATCAGTTTCCCCATCTCTACAGTGGGGGGTAAAGAGTAGCCACCTTCTAAGCTTGATGGAGGTTAAAGGAGTGAATGCGTGAAAGCCCCTCTAGTGACAGACACACAGAGTGCTCAGTCAGTGCTAATTAACATAATTGTGCTGAGCAGCATCCCCAGCTGCCGCTCAGGACTATCTACAGGAAGCACCGGCCCCCGCCACACACACACCCCCGGTGGTTGCAGAGCTGCTGTCTCAACACTCCCAGGTTTCTCCTGGGCTGAGACCGCAGATCACCTTGTATACCCATGGATTTCACATGTGCAGCTTGCCTGGGGCACTCTTTTTTTTCTTTCTTTCTTTCTTTCTCCTTTTGGAGAACTGCGTATCTTCAAGACCCACCTCAAATGTGACCTCCTCTGTGAAGCCTTCCCAGCCCCTAGACCACTGGCCCCTTCCTGCTAAGCATGTCCCTGGCAGGTCGTGCTGAACCTTTACTTGAGGAAACCGAAGGGCACTCCAAGTCCAAGTGTTTCAGTCCGTGCTCAGCCACTTCCAAGGGCCGGTGATCAATACTTATTCCCTGCATAGAGTTCAAATGTGAAGCTGCAGGAGGACGGCCAACTTTCCACCACAGGCAGTTACAGAGGGCCCACTGAGCACCAAGGACCAAGGACAGAGACCTTTTAGTCTATAGCTGAAGACTTAGTTATGTCAAGAGAAAGTCTGCATCTCAGACTTTCCAAACCTCACAAATGTCAGACGTTCGGGAGAAAGTGGACTCCCTAGCCTCACCCCTAGAGTGCCTTTCTTTTGCTCAGCCTGGCTCCTCAGACACACACCGGGAAAGAAAACAGAAATGCAGCAAACCAAATCTACATTAAACCCAGCTGTCACCAGAGGGGATAACATCCAGCATTTATGGAGCATCCATTGGTTGCTGGAACTTTCCTCTCCTTATTTCACATCTTCCCTATAAGGCAGGGACTATTATTCGTTCCCCGATAAGAAAGCTGAACCTCAGAGAGGTGAAATGATTTTCCAGCATCAGTGGCAGATCTGAGGCCGCAGCCCAGTGCGTCTCAGGCGAAAGCATGTGCCTGTCTCTCTGCAGGCTGCCTCCAATCCAATCCCCTGATGGGGAGCCATCCTGTCCTTCATGCCCCCTCCCTTCCCTTGACTGGACTTCCTCCTGACCTTCTCTCCCTGTCTCAGGACTCATTCGTACCCCAAGGTTTTTTACGAGCTCACCCTGAATCAGAGACCAGCTGTCCACACCTTCTGCCTCTGCAGCAGCCACAAGGAAAGAACTCCCCTATATTCACAGCTCTCTGACACTGAGGCCGCCTCTAACACACAGGTGTTTGAGCTAACGACCACAGACTTGCTGGCCAGGGATTCAGTGAGACTGCAGGGAAGACTTCGTGAGCAAGAGAAGTGTCTGCTACACATCATAGCAGCTCCATAATGGGAGGCTGCCGTAGGGCTGACAACAAGACAGATACTAAATTTCATCCCCATAATACTCAGGTTTAAAAGGTGACAAATATTTTAGCCTTCTATCTCAGGCTCTCTCCATTCTTTGGGATCACATCCAACCTGAAAAACCTCTCCCAGATCCCTAAGGCCTTCCCACCCCCCACCCCCCACCCCCTCCCCACTCCCGTGTTCTAACTGTAACAGCACGTAAAGCCCGCCTCTGCCGGGCCTGCCATCTCTCCCCAGCCTACCCACCTGACATGGGAAAGATTTTATGCAGCCGCAAAGGTGTTGGCTATTTAGATGGCAACTCAGGTAGACTGCTTAGTATCTAAACATCTTTCATTCGGAAGCCTCCTACTCCAAGGGACAGAGGGATGGCCCAGGGACTGCACAAGTGCACAGTGACGGAGCCTGTCTTTTTATTTTGTCATTTACATAGAGCCAGTGCGCAGTGTAGATGGCACGGTGGCCCTTGCAAACGAGCGCTAATCTGCAGGGAGCAGGCATCACTGGAGGGGAAGGCCATCGGGGCAGAGGGACAATGAGGCCATGAGACCCCAGCCTCCTTCTCTCGTCCCTTGGGGAGGCTTATGATTTCTGTCCGGTGGCATCCAGAGCTTTCCAGCTGCCCGCGCCGATGCTGCCAGCCAGGAGGCCACTCGAACACTCCGCCTCTGTAGCCGCTGCCCTCGTCCACCTGGGCTCCGGACCAGACTAAGGGAAAGACCTGGGGACTGCTGTTCCAACCCCAGCTCCGACAGCCGATGGCTGGGTGGCCTCAGGGAGGAAACGCACCCTCTCTTGACCTCAGCTTCTTCAGGGGTGAACTGCCTGGGCACCGGGTAGCGCCAGTTCTCGTTGATGGGTCCCAATGAGCGCCTGCGCTCTCCTCTTCGGGAAGCTGGGAAGCGTGTCTGCCGGAGGGCTGGGCTGGAGGACGTTTCAGGGCCCCTGCTCAGAAGCACTCCCCTCGCCTCTCTCGGTTCCTCGCTTCCAAGATGACTGAGGAAAGAAGGAACCACGATCGATCGTGCCAAAAAAGGCCACAGCACGTGTGGCCTATTTGCTGCACCAGCTGCACCCGGTGCCAGCCCAAGGACAAGGCCACTGAGAAGATCGCCATCCGAAACATAGGGGAGGCGGCAGCCATTAGGGACATTCCCGGAGTGTGTGTCTTCCACACCCACGTGCTTCCCAAGCTGTGCGTGGGACTGTTGACACGTGACTTGTGCCACTCACGGCAAGGCAGTCAGGAGTCTCTTGTGAAGGCTGGAAGGACCTAACAGCCCCACCCCGATTTAGACCTGTGGGTGCTGCCCTACGACTCCACCAAGCCCCTTGAAAGTCCTTGAGAACTGAAGAAAAGTTCTCTGGAAAAAAGTAAAATGGATATTATATACTTAAAAAAATAAGTGCTCACCCTGCCAGCTGGCTCCAGTGGTTAGACCCTGGTCCCGAACAACAACACGAAAGTGCTTCCCTCCACTGAAAGCCAGTGACCAAGCTGCCTCCCACCTCTCGGGGACACTCTCCCCAGGGGCCAGGGACAGTCTTGGCCCCCTTTCTTTGGTTCAGTCCTTAATATTGGCTCCTGAAGCTCAGGATTTCTTTGGTGGTCTTTCCCCAGAAGGTCAGTGCATCTCTGTGAAGACCAGAACCCTGGCAAGCCACCCTGACCCCAACGCCAACACGCACACAAGACCACCGCTGACAGACTGGGTGCTCCCTAGGGCCAGACCCGGGTCTATGGCATGTACAGGACGTAGCTCATTTATCCCTCAGTGTAGCCCTATGAATAAGCAGCTGCCTGTTACAGATGAGGAAACTGAGGCATAGAGGAAGGAACAGCTAATTCCGTCTGAAGAAATAAAGGAAGGCATCCTGGAGGAGGTGTCTTGAAAGCTCCAGTTTGCCAAATAGAGAAGGGGAGGGTCTTCTGTGCAGAGCAGACAAGGTTCCACGTTCCCCCTCGCCCCGACCCCCACCATCTGTGAAGCCTGGAGGCTGACATGGTTGTCTCTAAAGTTCAGGTGCAGGCCGTGTGCACCAGGCCCTGGCAGAAGCAAAGGTTCTTTTCTACATGCCCATTCGCTTATCAAGCTCATGCAGGCTGAACACACAACCTCCCCCAGCAAAGCTGAAGCATAAATTGCTAAAAGTTTCCTTTGACAAGAAACAGGCTCTATTCTTAATTCCATGGAAGCAACTTCCACCCTCTCCTGAGGGGTGCCCCGGATCCTCAGGCCACAGCTCTGGCTGAGCCGGCGGCAGCTGCTTTATCTGAGGAGAAACAGCCTGCCCACCTGGCAGGCACAGTCAGAGGACTGGCCCAGGGAGAAGGGCGGGCTGTGCAGGTGCAGGCAATGGCGGAGAGAGGCCCGCTTCCTGCCCACCACTTCTTCCAGCAGAGAAAGGAAAGGGGGCTGTCGTAAGAAGCCTGGGCCTGCCCACAGGATGGGGTCCTCAGCCCCACAGTTAGAACAACGACAACACTAGCCTGTTACATGGGCAGGAGAGGCAGGAACCTCAGCCACAGGGTGTGACCACAACAAACAGTTCTATGCCCCTCTGGCTAAAAGCTGAGTTTGGGGCCTGGACCACTTGTTAGGGATGCTAAGACCCAGCTGCAGGGCTGGAGGAGGCAGGGGGCAGGAACTGGTGCCGATGGGAGATAATGGGGAGAGAAGGGGACAGGGTTCCACCAGGAAAGCTTCCCACCTGCCTTCTCGTCTGCCCCAACCTCCTGTGACCGCTGTCTCCTGATCACTCCTAGCAGGTACCTGAAAGTACTAAGGTTTTGTCACCTGCCAAATTAGATAAACCCTGAAATCTCAGTGGCTTCACACAGTGGAAATTCAGTTCCTGCTCACATTCCTGGGTGGACAATCTCCCATGTGCTCCTTCAGGGACCCAGGCTCCTTCCACACAGTGGCTGTTCCTGCCAGCGGGTCCTTGGTATGCTCTGTGTTCAGTCAGATGGAAGAGGAAAGGGTGGGAGGGTCCAGTGGAAGTTTCCACAGGCCCCTACATCACTTCCACCCTTTTTCCTTGGCCAAGGTCAGCTTCATGGCCACACCTAACTACAGGGAGGCTGGAAAAACAGTCGTATGCCCAGAAGGAGAAGGAAATGGGTTTGGTGACCAACAAGCCAGGGTTCGTCATTGCAGGTCAGCTCTTGGCATGAAAAATCTTAGAACTTTAGGATCATAAACCCATAGGATGTAAGGACCCTGAATTCAGAGAATCCTCCACGTATGAAATCTTAGAACTTTCAATTCCTATAATCACAGAATCTTGAAATAATGCAGCCATGGACTAAAGAGCTGGTTGAACATGTTCAAGTCCATCAGACTGTAAGTTGCCTGGCAGGGGGTGGGGCGCGAATCTCCCGCAACTGTGCACCCTCAGCACCCACCACACTGACCGTTAGCGTACTGGTGCTAGTAGTGGGCGCAGAAAGGGATGTGCTGCCTACTGTGTGCCAGGTACTGGCCTAAGCACTCTGAATATTTAAATTCACTTAGTTCTCACAACAACCAACCCTATGAGGTAGAAATATTGATTATCACCCCCAATTAACAGACGAGAGAATGAGGCAGAGAGGTCAAGGAATTAACGTGGGGTCAGCTGGTAAGCATTCAATAAATACTCATTGATGTGGAAACGTTGAACTAATGGGAATTGCTCCCTAAATATGAGTTTTCCTTTCACATTATCTCTCAGCCGCGAAGGAGAAAGACAGTGAGCTGTCAGAGTTCAACGGAAATATAACAGAGACCCACAGAAGGAGAACAATTCGCGGTGCCCTTCGCTACCCAAACTTCTGAAATGTGTTCCCATCACAACGGGACAATTGACAGGGCCTCGTTAATTTTGGGGGAGGGGGTTATAGTCGGTCTGCGGAGGGATCTGTGAAAGGGCTTACCCACCCCTCGCGGAGGTTGGCCTTGCCGCCTCCAGGTAATCGGCAATGAACCAGACACCCCACACAATTCACTTCTACATCTGCAACGCGCTGACAGTCTAAAAATGCCAGCCTCCTCCTTGTGTGTCAGCTCAAAGTCACTGGCGACATCTGACGCAACTCAGAGATGAAAGTAAATCCAGTATTATCGCTGACTAGATAACCACAGGCCCAATCAGGGGCCCCAGGCCCCAGAGCAGGAGGGGGAGAGAAGGCAGCCCAGCAGAAAGGCAGGGGAGACAGCTCCAGCTCCCGCCGGAATGAGCCCGCCTCCAGCTGCTCACGGACAGGAGACTCCAACTTACTGGCCTGTTCTGCGTGTGGGAACAAGGACTTACAACCACCAAGGCACCTGGTCAGGCCACAGAGGGCTGTTTCCCCTCTCTAAGCCTCGTTTTCCCACCTGTTCGGGGAAGAGGGGCAAATTACTGTCTTCAGGGGAGGACTGAGGCCACTCTGATGTTCAGCAATTCACTCAGTCAGCCCCTATTAACCCAGCAGCTCTTATGTGACAGGCACAGGTCTAAGTGATGGGGACACAGCACTCATTCAATCATCCTCTTCACCAGACTGTAAGCATCATGAAGGTAAACCCCAGCTGTCTTGCTCACCTTTGTATCCTAGCCCAGGCCCACATAGGTGTCCAGTGAGAATGAGTGGGATGAATGCACGAATGAATGACTGCCCACATGTCTGGCTTCCCACCAGCCTGGGAGCTTCTTGGGAGGCTATACAGTCCTCAAAGGCAGGCATCAGTTATCACATATCTCCTGGCGCCCAGTTCCCAGAAGGTCGATGACAACCTTGGTGCATACTGTGCCAGTCCCCCCCAGCAGATCAGTGACAACCTTGGTACACACTGTGCCAGTCCCCCCCCCCAAGCAGATCGGTGACAACCTTGGTGCATACTGTGCCAGTTCCCACCACATGAGATGCTTTTCAGTGGCACCCAGTGTGAAAAATACCTCCACTGTGGGAACAAAATTAACATCACCACTGAGAGGCAGATGGACACTGAGTGCCTCCTGGTGTCACCCTGAGAAGGACACCACGTCACTTATGCAGTGTTCTAGCCACAGGTGCAGCTCCTGAACCTAATCAGAACAATACCTCAGACAAACCCCAAATGAGACACAGTCCATTGAGAAAGGAGCAGGGGCAGGGCACAGACTGTATCTTCAAAAATGTCGTTGTATAAGACAGAGAATGCTGAGGAGCTGTTCCAGGTTATGGAAGATGAAAGCAATACTGACAAGTAACACCATGTGGGATCACATACCAGAGGGAGAAAATGATGTAAAGGACATTACTAGGTCAATTGGCAAAACAGGAATACGGTTGGAATTAAAGGGGGTGTTAGGATTGGTTTCTATTGCTGCTGTAACAACTGATCACAAATTTAGAGGCTTGAACAGCACACATTTACTTAGCACATGGACACCTTCAGGGGCCCTTGTTCTGGCTACACAGTCAGTAACTGAGTGATACGTTCAGTAAATGATACATTTACTGAAGTTGTGTTTATGCAAGAAAATGTTCTTATTCTTCCAAAATATATACTGAGGTATTTACAGGCCGAGGGCTGCCCCGTGTGGCAGCTGCCACTCCCTGGTGCTTCAGGAATCACAAACAATATTCAGAGACAGAAAGGGAGGGGGAATGATAATCTTATCATTCATTGTCACAAACGTGACAATTTACAACACTTGACTCTGGATTAAAAGAATATGGTAATCTTTCTGCTATACTTGCAACTTTTCTACAAATTTGAAATAATTTTCAAATTGAACGTGTACATGCCTGCGTGTCTACTGGATTCTCAGTAAGTGAGGCTGCTGCAGAGCTGAGAGAGGAGACTCCCTGTGTCTTGGTCCCATGTCACCAAACAGATCGAGAGCTCCTCAGGGGCTCCCCATTGCAGACGAGAGAAAGGCTGTGTCCTCACCATGAACTTCAGGCCCCTCTGTGACCTTCACCCTCTTTCTCTGACAATCTCATTTTTCATCTTTCATCTATTCCTTAACACCTGGTTGCTCGCCAGTCTGCAAAACCTCATCATAATAATTGCTCCCTTTGTTACGCAACTGGTGTGTACTGGGCCCAACCCCTTGCCACTGCATTTAATCCTCACAACAGCCCTTCGATTTAGGGACCGATAACTCCTCTGACAAAGACACAAACACCCTGAGAGGCTACATGACTTGCCTAAGGCCACACAGCTAGAGCCAGACTTTAAGTCATGTCTCATTCTAAAGGCAGGCTCTCTTCCACATACTGCCCTGCCCCACCCTCTGAGTACTGATTCAGTAAATACACACTAAGCACTCACTTGGTGCCAGCCACTGGGGTACAAATGCAGTCAACCCCACTCTCAGCCTCCAGGCGTCTACAATTTGGCCACAGAGTCAGAGCCAGGGCTGAGGCAGGGTAAGGAGTAGGGGTCAGGGTCAGTCAGGTTTCCAGAGTCTGGCCCCTGAATCTCTGAGCTGAGTGAGCCTCTGCTAGAAGGTTATCCTGGAGTCATGGAATTCGTACATGCAAAGAGGAGAAATCCTTTCCACCCCGCAAGATCCTGGTGTCAAACCTGGCTTGGGTTTCAGCCTGCGCCCTGGAAAAGGTGCCACCGACAGTTTTCTTTTTAGTCAAGCCTCTTCTGCCCTCTAGTGGCAAATTCAGAGATGACAGAAGGAAAGGATTCGCTCAGAAGACGGAAAACCCACCATAACTGAGCCTTCGATTAGCCTAAGGTCTGTGAACTGATTTCCAGGCCTGCACATGGAGAGGCCTGTGGTTGAGGCTCCAGTTTGGCAAGGGTCATTCTGCTTCACCAGGAGAGGACATTTTTCTCAAGTTTTCTCAGAACATATATCGAGCCCAGAATTTATCCCCAGACAGAGAGAGCCCCGTGGAGGCTGTGAGCCGTGGTGGTCACAGCCCAAGCCCGCCCTCATCCGCAGACTGAGTTCAGACCTTGGTTAGAGACTGGACTCACCCCACCAGTCTGCCGCCATCCCCCTGCCTGTTCCCCAGTTGTTAAACACCACCACTACGGAAAATTAAATTCTACGCATGCACAGTTAGATAAGCTGCGTAGAAAAACAAAGGTGATGCACACTCAAAGCGTATTACTTGCTAATTATTGTCTTATCTTTTACTACTCTCTATGCTCTTGAGGTTATTTAATCCACTGCAGCTCTATGACATAAATACTGTGTGATGATGTGCTACTGCGCCTCTCCCCCCAAGTCTGTGTTCAGGGACCTCACATTGGTTGCTTGAAATCGGCCACAGTGAGAGTATTTACACCACACAAATTGTCAAACGGGACAAAGTCAGGGTTGAGTTATTGTTTCATTGAATGTCTAGACGAGTCAGCAAACAACAGCCAACACATTATTTTTGTACGGTCACCTAAGAATAACTTTGCATTTTTAAAGGCTGAAAAAATAACAAAGACGAATATGTAACAGAGACCAAATAGGCTCACAAAGCCTAAACTATTTACTCTCTCACCCCTTACAGAGTTTTCTGACTGCGCCTCTAAACATAAGGAAGTGATGTATAAAATGTTAACAATGCAGACTATGAACATGTCAGGTCTGTAGCTGTTACATTGTAAATCACATAAAATATTGAGGAACTATTTCTCCAGCATTTGAAAACTATTCTCTAATGCAAAAAAAAAAAAAAGTCATTCACATCATTGACAAACAGATTAAACTCCAAAATATGTAGCACTGAAACTGAAAGGGGTTTAAATTTTATGAGTATAATTTGTGCGAGGTTTGGGAGATAATTTTAGAGAAGAACATCTATCAGATTTAATGACAACAAATTTACATGGAAAAAAGAGCAGATTGGAATGCAACTCCAATTGTCAAATTGTGTTTGAAAGGCAACCATCGTTAGCTATATCAGAAATATATCAAAACATTATGGAGGTTCTTCAAAAAATTAAAAATATAACTACTGCATAATTGAGCAGTCTCACTTCCAGATAGACAGGGTCCAGCAGAAGTAACACCTGCTTGAATGGTTGGTAGGGTAATAATATGGGTGTAATCCCTTATAGTTCTAATTTGAACAGTTCACCTAAAATGTCATATGTTGTGGTTGAGTGTGATATTGTTATGTTACAGAATGACACGCTTATGATTTTGTAATAAAAGGGGTGTTATTTGTGCCAGACCCTGTATATTAGGTAAATTTGGTGAAGACTAGATGGGAATTCTTGGAATTTTTCTCTAAGTCTGGAATTAGCCTCCCACGACCCCCTCCCCCCCCAAAAAAAAACAGTGAAAAGAAACAAGTTAAAAAGCTGATGGGAAACTGTGCACACGGGTCATGTGTGTGGACGGGCGGGGGTGGGGGGTGCAGTCTGCCTAGGCGGTTTCACTGGGCACTACCCTCTCCCCCAGTGTCACCTCCCAACCCCTGCCTGCAGGTGCATGCCTGGTCGCCAGGGGCTAGGAGCTGAGTGGGGCAGGTAAACGGGCCCTGTGCTGGGGATTCAACATTCAGGACACAAACTTTCCCTTATTCTGCTGTTTTGCCACCCACATGCCCCGCTCTCCCCTCCAGGCCAGAGACCTTCTCTAATCTCCTGCCTAAACTGGGGCTGGGGGAGTGGTCCTCTGGCCGCAGGGGGAGGAGTCAGGGGGTCTAACTGCTCTCTGTTCTCGGCCCCACCTGCTTCTGGAAGTGCCGAACCTTTCTGAGTCCCTGCTGTACATAAATCCAGCTGCTGGCGTGGACCCACGGGGTGTAAGATCCAGCTTTCCCACGTCTATTGAGTCAAACGCCTGCTCTCTGCTCCCAGCTTCCCCAGTGCTGCTGCGGGTCACCTCCTCTCCTGTTCTCTTTGTCCTTGTGGCTTCACCATTGTAATAAAATCCGTGTGCTGTCATTTCAGTAGAGTTTCAGAAAATACCCTGTGTGTCCTACGTGTCATCTTTAATTGGAAGTCCTTTGCTGTGTTTTCTTTTTTTTTTTTTTTTTTTAAGATTTCACTTATTTATTTTTAGAGAGGGAAGGGAGGGAGAAAGAGAGAGAGAGAGAGAAACATCAATGTGCGGTTGCTGGGGGTCATGGCCTGCAACCCAGGCATGCACCCTGACTGGGAATCGAACCTCTGACACTTTAGTTCGCAGCGCGCGCTCAATCCACTGAGCTACGCCAGCCAGGCCTTTGCTGTGTTTTCTAATCTTTCTACAATGATCACACATTTCTTGTGTGATTTTTAAATATATTTAAGCACACAAAAGAGTTAAACATTGTGAAACTATATCAAACAATTTAGAAATAGATTGCTCATCATATTTCTGATGGGAGGATAACTAAGTTCTGAGAAGGGGCTGCATAGTATAAGAAAAGTATCTGGAGGCGTCTGGATTTGAACCTGAGCTGCCACTCACTGGCCCTGTGCCATGAAGGCGAATAAATTCCTCTATGGACGCATTTTAACTTTTGCTTACAACTGTTACAGAGGGAAAGCAGCGGGATGTATGGGGGAGGGTGCGCAGGGGTAAAGGAGGCAAGGAGACCATCATCCTTCTGGAGCTCAAATGTCACCGAATTCTAGAGGCAGCAGGGACTCTCGGGCACTCACGCCAAAGCTCTACTTGGGGCTGAGGCTCAGGAGAGAGCGAGACAGCGACGATGGCTACGAGGGTGGAGGGGAGACAGTGGCGGGGGCGGGTGGGGGGGTGAGGGTCCACGAAAACCGAGGTTACAGCCAGGCTTCCGGCCCCTGCACCAGCACGAGGTCAGACAAGATACAGGGGTTTAGTCAAAACGAAGGCTCAGTGCCAAACCCACACCCTCTCCGGGTGGATGCAGAGAGCGAGCCTCCAGCGCGAAAACCACATTTCCGTGCCACAGCACTCACCTCCTGCTGCGTCCTCAGGTGCGCCGCGACCCACGGAGGGGCGGGAGGGGCGGGATGGGCCGGGTGGGGGCGGTCCACGAGGAGCGTGCTTTCCGTATCCGGCCACACGGGGGCAGCAGAAGACAGGCAGAGAAACCGTGAGGGTCTTGGAGAGGAGGTGAGAGAGGGTAAGAAACGGAGAAAGACCTGGAGAGGACTAGATAATACATAAAAAAGACATGGCATAAAAATAAAACCGGTTGGGGAGACCGACAGACAGACCCTCGGTGACAGCGAGCCTGGAAGCCCCAGAGCTTCACAGGTGCCAGGTGCTGCTGGCTCACGTAGGGACATATGGTTATGAGGCCACTTCACAGATGAAGAAACTGAGGATGAGGTATTCCAAGATCAGCCGTGAGGTCACGGAATTGGCACTAGACCGTTTACTGGCTGGGTTTTTCGACTTCTCTGTATCTTGTTCTTTACCTACCTCATAGGGTTGAAGTAAGAGTTAAATAACTTATGTAAAGTGCTAGAGTAACACTCAGCACATAATAAACTCCATGAACACCAACTATTGTTATTATGTGTTTGTTGTTGAACCCTCACAGCATGATGAGGGGCCTTTGGTTTCCAAGTTTGTGGAGCACGGCTGAAAAATACTCTCCCGTGTAACAGTGGGGAAAACTGAGGCTCAGAAAGACTGTATGACTTGGCACATGGATCTGGAGCCAGGAAATACCAGAGCCAGGATTCAAAATCGGGCCTTTTGACCCTTTCTTCCAACATGCCCACTGCAAAGCCTGATGCCTGGCCCTGGGCTGGGGGCCCAGTGGTGGGCCCTCACCGCACTTTACACTCAAGCAGCTTGTTGATGGGAATCAAAGCACAGAGCTGGACAGCGGCAGCAGGTCTGGTGGACATGGTCACTGTTCTTGTTAGGGACAAAGAAAGGAGATTTTGGTCTTGCTCACTTCCCACACCCCTAATTTCTAGCCTGTCAGGACATCTGGACAGTGAGCACACCAAACAGATGGCACAGCAGAGGCACACGGTGGCATGGCGGGGGGGGCTGCACCTGGTCTCCAAAACCTGGCCTCCGATTGCAGCAGGTGCCCCTCAGTCAAGTACTTAACGTCCTTCCCCTGCCCCACCTTCTTCCTTTGCAGAATAGAGATAACAACGATCCTTTCTTCCTCAAGAAGGCAGGTGGGAGGGTGGAGGGAGGTGACCAATGCAAAGGGCCAGCCTGGCACACAGGATGCTCCAAGGAAGGAGTTATGTTATTTCTTCCAAAAGAGGTACAGGGTTATTTTAAAGAGTAAAAGAAATGATGAGTGTTCCATGTCTCAGATACAACAGATACTCAGTAAACGAGACTTAAATTAGATCTGCTGCCAGGCTCTGCAGGGTTGAAGGCCCCCATGGGAAAGTGTACACCCCACACAGGTAGGCCTTCTCAGCCAATGATAACTCAGAGACAAAACCCCTCACACCTTTCAACTACACCCCGTAAGAAAAACATGAAGCCTTTGTAGCGAAGTGAGATTTGGAACTTCCTGGTTAGCCCTTGCTGTGCCCACTGGTGGCCAAATAGTCTTCTCTCCTTATGCACCATCCTCACTCTCAGCAGGTGACTCCAGACCCTGCCTCACAGTCAGCCATGGCCCCAAAACAAATGGCTCCCAGCTTCTCCCTGCACCAGTCACCAGCATCCCACACCATCCTTGACAACAGGCAAACAATGCCAAGAAGTCAGTGTTCTGATAGCACAAAGACTGGCAGCACCAAGGAGAGCTAACTCATCCTGCCGGGGCCTGGAGGACTCACTGGAGGAAGTGTCACTGAGCTAAGTCTTGAAGTATAGGAAGGCATTTGCAAGACCTAGAAAAAGAAACGCATTCTAGACAAAGGAAAGTGCGCACAGAAAGATGGGTTTATCCCTAGATATTTTATTTTTCTTTTTGCTGTATCAAATGAGATTTTTTTTCTTGATTTCTGCTTCTGTCATTTCATTGTTGGTATACAAAAATGCCTTTAATTTCTGGATATTGACTTTGTATCCTGGTGTTTTGCCAAATTCATTTATTAGGTAGAGCAGTTTTTGGGTGGAGTCTATAGGATTTTCTATGTACACTATCATGTCATTTGCAAACAATGACAGTTTTGTTTCCTCCTTTCCAATTTGGATGCCTTTTATTTCCTTTTCTTGTCTGATCGCTGTGGCTAAAACTTCCAATACTATATTGCAGACTGGTACAACCACTATGGAAAACAGTATGGAATTTTCTCAGAAAACTAAAAATGGATCTGCCTTTTGACCCGGCAATTCCACTGCTAGGGTTATACCCTAAGAACCCTGAAACACCAATCCAGAAAAACCTATGCACCCCAATGCTCATAGCAGCACAATTTACAATAGCCAAATGCTGGAAGTAACCTAGGAGCCCTTCAGTAAATGAATGGATTAAAAAAACTGTGGTACATTTACACAATGGAATTCTATGCAGCAGAAAGAAAGAAGGAGCTCCTATCTTTTGCGACAACATGGACGGAACTGGAAAGCATTATGCTAAGCAAAATAAGCCAGGCAGTGAAAGACAAAAACCATATGATCTCACCTTTAACAGGAACCTAAAGAACAAAACAAACAAACAAGCAAAATATAACCAAAGACACTGAAATAGAGAACAGGCTGACAGTGTCCAGAGGGGAAAAGGGAGGGAATTTCAGGGGAAGAGGGGAAGGGTTTACAGGAACAAGTATAAAGGACACATGGACAGAAACTAGGGGGGTGGAAATGGGAGGTAGTTGGGGAGGGCTGGGTGGGTGGGCTGGGATGGGAGTAAAAGATAGAAAACTGTATTTGAGCAATAATAAATAAAATAAAAGAAGAGAAAGATGGGGAGGTGTGAGGATGGGTCTGTTGGGAAACTACAAAAGGCTTGGTGTGGCTGGAACAGAGGAGAGGGCTCAGAAGGGAGGAGGGGCAGGAGGGACAGAATCGTGCATTCACACCTTCCCAGGACTCAGTTTTCTCCTCAGTGGTGTGAATGTGATATGGTTCTTGTAAAGAAAAATGCAAGGGAAGGTCTCTGTACAACATCTGGCATTTCACTAGCCCTTGGGGAACAGCAGCTACTGTATGCTGAGAACCATAGGAAGTCAGTCACTCCAGTATCTGAAACGACACAATGGCAAGGTCAGCTTGGAACCTTGCAAGATGCCAGGGAGGAGGTTGCTGTGAGCAGAAGGGAGGTGTTGGCTGCCTGGAGTCCTCATTCTCTTGGTCTGCTCTGGAGGTCACCTGCATATTTTCCAAGCATGCCAATAGCTTCTTATGTCTCTCTGCCTGAGAACTTCCTATAGCATTAGAGTCTTCATAGCCGTGCGCAGGGCAGGCCAGAAATGCTTCAGAGTCAATGCCCCAGGAGCAACCCTCACACAAGAAGGACTGGGAGTCAGTGGGTAAGACCTCCTGCTTCCTGGCCATCAGTGGGACAAATCCAAGGATGTTCCACTCAGCCTCAGAGGGTCCCCAGTTGAACAGGGCTCCAAGTGATGCCAGAGAAAACCCTCTCACTAGGCTAGCTTTTGTCAGCTCTTCTCCATTTCTGTCTCATTCCTGCACTGCTTCACTATGCCTCTGTAGGGTCACCTCCCAAATAAACTAGTAACACCCAAAATCTTGTCTCAAGGTCAACTTTGGGAGAAACCCAAACTAAGTAGTTGGTAATGGAAGTGACCCTGGAAAGCAGATCTAGGAGAAGATTATAGAATAAAATCACTAACTAGGAAGGAAGAAGAAGAAGAAGGAGGAGGAGGAGAAGGAGAAGAAGAGGAGGAGGAGGAGGGAGAGGAGGGGGCGGGGGGAGGAGGGGGGAGGAGGGGAGGGGGAAGAGAAGAAGAAGAAGGAGAGGAGAAGGAAGGAGAAGGAGGGGAGGAAGACTTTCTGGTGGGAGGTGGGGTGTTTGTGCAGCATCACAATGAATGGCTCTAGCTGTGAGGGAGTGGGCGGGTAACACATGGAAAGGAAATCAAAGGCCTTGAAGAAAGAGAATCAGTCAGGCTCCCCTAAGTCTACATAACTCAGGGCACATTGAGAAAACTAGAGGGTCTCCATAACACAATGTTTAAAAACTTATCTCCTACAGCTGGAAGGCAGACTGTGCCAAAAATCAGCCTAAGATTAGATTGTAAGCATGACTGAGTTACAAAAGAGGCTGAATCCACAGCCCCAGTAAGTCCTGGGCTAAAGGCAGAGCCCCATAGAGCAGAAGTGAGACTTGGCATTCTGACTGGAGAACCTTAGACATCCCTCTGCACTCTCCTGAGCCCTGTGGGTGGGCACAAATGCCTCCCTTCCCCTCATAGAGGAGCACAGCTTCCCATTGCCAGGAGGCCATGCAAAGTCCTCCCCTAAGGCAAATGCCTGCCAAGATCACAGTTGTTTCCCACCTCCCCTTAGCCCACCCCACCCCACCTCTCACGATGTGTAGACCAAAAACTACAGTCTGCTCTCAGCACGGTTCCATGGGGAAGTACTTTACGTGCATGGGAGGTAACATCATTCAGCAAAGCTGCAGGAACTAATATATACCAGGAGGAACTGGGAGGTTTTTTTATGAGTATATCTTGAGAGTGCTGGGCCATGGTAGAGGAAGAATACAAGGCTGTACAGGAAACCATTTATTCAAGTGGGTGCTTCTGTCACTCAAGAGTCCACTTCCTGACAAGGACGTTCGAAGTCAAAGCTACTCTTAACACATTACTGAAATGGCTCCTTGAAGCTTGGAGATGACCATGGCCTACAGTAAATGGAATAGAAATACCACAGCTGCCTTGGCAGAGTATTGTGGAAGAAGTTAGAAGGCTCAGGGAAGTGGGCATGCGAAAACGGATCTATGATGCAAGACCAGACAGCCACCAGTTGACGGAGTTCTGTACAAGCGCAAGAGGACATACTCTTTACTAACTGGATGTGCACTGTGGAACAGTAAGTGGCTACTGTGAGACACTCGGTGGTGACTTACTTTCCTCTGTAAACCAGGCTGATGGGAGAGAGTCATCTATGGGATTGGGCTACCTGGTTTCGATGGAAAGATGGAATTCTGAAGAATCAGAGGCCAGGTGGTAGCTCTTAACCATCAGGAGCGAGGTGAGCATTATGGGACCAAAACTGGGATGGTGACCAGAGATGCTGACCCGCAGAGCTAAGTGGTGATGGCTAGTGGACCACAGTGTTTCCAAAGATGAGCTAGTTGGACAGGCATGTGGAGTGTTGACTGGTAAACCAAACATTATTAGGAGCTTGGAAACGGAAGACTGACAATCAGTTGCCACAAGGGAAAATCATGATTCCCGGCTCCCCTGGGTTGTAGACTTGAGCCAGCTCTCAGATCAAGTCCATTGACTGAAGGAAAAACCAGGTCTGTTTGAGGAAGGACCCAGTCATGCCACAATGAACATATACAAGGCATATCCCCTCCTTTCCCCAAAACTAAGTGTGTACTGGAGAAAAGGGAACACCCAATCTTCTTGGGAGCATTTATGTGAAGCACCTGAGTGGGCACTCTGTCCAGGAAACCCGATATGCCATCTGGGCTCCTTTGTTGGACTGGGGCTATATGAGAGCCAGATGATACATGAGTCTTGGCTTGAGTCCGTCTGACAGTGGGTTCCTTCCTGCGAGAAAAGGTCAAGTGAGAGCACCTGAAACTGTACCCTGCTCTGACCAAGAGAAGGAATCAGATCAGCACTACATTATGGGTACAGAAGGGACCAATCAGTGATGCAAACCCCGTGACTCCTACCTCTGTTGCTCTGCGGCCACTCTATCAGCTTCACCTGAAGAGGTTTACAACAAGCAGCTGAGGAAAAGGAGAGGAATCTGCAATGAATCACATATTAACATCCCCTTTATATAAAAAAATATTTCCAATAATAAATATGAAATAAAAGGAAAAATAACCAGATAGAAAAGAAATATAGACAGCTAAAAGTTTTTGTCAAAACTTTCTATGTATAATCATGCCATTGAAATAAAAAAAAAAGAAGTATTACAATACCAAAAAGGAAAAAGGAGAGACAAAAGCTTTCTAAATACATTAATATAATTTTTGAAAAAAGGAGGAACACTGCCCTGGTGGGTGTGGCTCAGCTGTTGAGCATCATTCTGCAAAGCTAAAGGTCGCTGGTTCAATCCCTGGTCAGGGCACATCTCTGGGTTGCTGGTTCAGTCCCTAGTTGGCACGAGTGGGAGAGGCAACCAATTGATGTTTCTATCCCTCTCTTTCTCCCTCCCTTCCTCCCTCCCTTCCCCTTTCTAAAAAAATAAAATATTTTAAAAAATAAAAAAGAGGAAAACCTACACCCTGTTGATCTATTGCAATGATGAATAATAACAATAAAATTAGTTTTTAAGACTTAAGTTTTGCAAATTTGCCAATAACTTCATCAAAATTATCTGCTTTCCATTCATGTTAAATAGACTAAATACTAACATAGTATAACATCAATCTATCTTTACTCCTTTCTATTTCAATTCTTAAAAGTCTCATTTTTACAAAGCAACCCATACATGATTGGCAGAGATTCTTAAAAACCTATTTCACAACATATTTCAGAAATAATACTACTGCATGTTACTTTGTTTTATGGGATGAATTCTTCCCTAGATTTCACTGGTCTCCAGAATCGAAATTTTACTCTAGAGTGTTTTCACCATTCATCATGTTTGGTAAAAAACCTCCATTTTTATTCTGCAAAATCAGACAAAATGGCTGAATGGTAGCAAATACTGACATTATCAGAGTCATCGCTTTAGAATCAGTATCCAGTTCTTCATGGAAATGATCAAAGCATCCGGGCATTATCTTTTGACTCCTCTGGCATCTTTCGTCATTTCTCCTGGTGTTCTTCTAAATCTGATTCTCTTTTTTCTTTGTAAATGTCCACTCCTTCCACTTCAGGTTGTGTAGTCAATGGCCTTCTCCAGTTTCTGTGTGCCAGCCTTCTAGCCTGAGCTTCATTACACGTTGTTCAAGGCTTATTCTAGCTCCTTGCAAATATTTTAGTTTCTTTTTAACCTCAACTAAAATTGTACATGAAATAATAAAAAAATCATATGGCACAAAAAACAAAGGATGAGTTTATTCTAGGCCCAGGCTTTCTTTTAGATTGCACAGTATTTCAGAGGTTTTCATGACCTTTCAAAATCTGTCCACACTGTGCGCACAGCTTCATTTGCCTCAGACTTCTGTTTCGCTGATGTACCAACCTTCTGCAGCATTTTAATAGATAAGGTGATATTGAAAAGAATGGATAACTTTTTTCCAAAGTTTAAAAAAATCACACATTAATAAGCATTTTCAAAAGTGTGAACTCTATGAAAGTTCAGAAAAAAAGATTGTACAAGGCACAAATAAAGATTAAGGATTAACATCTTAAATTTTTACCTAAAATGCACCATACTTATCAAACAAAAATACTACACCTCAAGTTTCACACTTAGTTTTACTGTTTTAAATTTTAAACACACAAAAATCTCCCAGAGGTCACAGACAGTAACGGAATTAACTCAAGTTCTGAGTCTTTATTTTTACCCTCACTTCACTGTTATCATGCATTTCAAACCTGCTGTTTAAACACAGGAATATGTAGTTCCATGGACACTGGAGTGATAACAAACTGTGTCATATGCAGGCTCCAATGGTCCCCAACCTTTACAAGCTTACTCTTGAACCAGATGCATGGAGCTGAGTCCGCATACACCAGGGGCTGACTGCATGACTTGGTTTCCTCTGAACCATCTTCCACGCCGAATACAACGCTTATTAAAGACTAAGTAATGAAACCGTGATCACTGGGTCCTGGTCCCCGATAAGACACAGTAAGCACATCCCACCCCGTTTCTCCCACTGTCACAGCAAACATACAGGAAGTCCCTCCCAGGAAGAACACAGGGAGCAGCTGTCTGAGGAGCCTGAGCATAAATGGCAGCAGGAGGGTGGGGAAAGGAAACTAGAAACTGAAGAAGCACCAACCCAAGGGTGAGTTTCCTTGTTTTTTATTCCTTCAGTATCATCCACCTTAGACCTAACGGCAGCTTGAAACCCAGAAGAGCAAACCCAGAACCGTATCATTTTAATGGTGAAAGACGGAATCTTTCCCCCCTAAGACAGGGACGAGGCAAGGTTCTCCACTCTCGCTCCTCCCATTCAACATGGCGGTGGGAGTAAAACTGCCCTTGCTTGTATGTGACATAATTATTTACACAGAAAACCTGAAGGAATGTACCAAAAAAAGCTCCCATAACTGAGTCAGTTTAGCAAAGTTGCAAGATGCAATGTCTGCATACAGATATCAAATGTCTACCTATATAATAGGAAATTTTGTAAATAGCACTTAAAATTGCCCTGCCCCAAATGAAATACTGTGCTTAGGTATAAATCATATAAAATATATTCAGAGTCCATGTACTGAAAACTATGAAGTGCCAGTGAAAGAAAAAAAAGAAGATCTAAATGGAAGGAGAGACATATCATGTTTTGGGGCTGGAATACTCAATATAGTTAAATTTTCAATTCTCCCTTGAAATTGATATTGATCTGTAGATTCTACACAACTCTAATCAAAAGTCCAGCAGGAGTTTTTGCAGAATAAACAAACACATTTTAGAATTTATATGGTGAGCCAAAGGAACTAGAATATTCAAACCAATTTTGAAAAAGAAGAATCAAATTGGAGGATTTATGACACCTAATTTTATTTTTTTAGTTACATTTTACTTTTAATATTATTTTGTATTGGTTTCAAGTGTATAGCATAGTAGTTAGGCAATGGTTTATTTTACAAATTGTCCACCCCCCAGATTTCCAGTACCCACCTGGCACCATACATACTTAGCACAATATTATTTATTATATACCTATGCTGTACTTTGTGTGACTATTTTGTAACTACCAATTTGTACTTCTTAATTCTTCACCTCTTTTGCCCAGACCCCTAATCCTACTGCCTTCTGGCAACCCCCAGTCTGCCCTCTGTGTCCACAAGTTTGTTTCCATACTGTTTGTTCGTTTATTTTGTTCTTTAGATTCCACATATCAGTGAAATGATATGGTATTTGTCTTTCTCTGACTGGCTGATTTCACTGAGCATAATGCCCTCTAGGTTTATCCATGTTGTCACAAATGGCAAGCTTTCATTCTTTTTATGGCTGAGTAACATTCCATTGTGTAAATGTAGCACGGCTTCTTATCCACTTGTCTGTTGATGAGTACTTTGGTTGCTTCCATATCTTGCTTATTGTAAATAACGCTGTAATGAATATAGGGGTGCACATATTCTTTCCAGTTAGTGTTTTGGTTTTCTTTGGATAACTCTTCAAATGTGGAATCACTTGGACATGAGGCAGCTCCATTTTTAATTTTTTAAAGTATTTTTATTGATCATGCTATTATAGTTTTTCTAATTTTCCCCCCTTTATCTCCCCTCCACCCTGCCCCCCCAATCCACTTAGTTCATGTCCATGGGTTGTACATACAAGCTCTTTGAGTCCTATGTTTCCTATACTAATTTTTATCTCTCTCCATCTATTTTATGCCTACTAATTATGATTCTTCTTCCCTGTACCTTTTCCCCCCATTCCTTCCTTCCCCTTCCCCACTGAAAATCCTCCACGTGATGTCCATTTCTCTGATTCTGATCCTGTCCTGGTTGTTTGCTTAGCTTTTGTTTTCATTGTTTTTCTTTGCTTTTAGGTTCACTTCTTGGTAGTTGTAAGTTTGTTGTCATTTTACTGTTCATACTTTTTATCTTCTTTTTCTTAGATAAGTCCCTTTAACATTTCATATAATAAGGGCTTTGTGATGATGAACTCCTATAACTTGACCTTATCTGAGAAGCACTTTATCTGCCCTTCCATTATAAATGAAAGCTTTGCTGGATGGAGTAATCTTGGATGTAGACCCTTGCCTTTCATGACTTCAAAATACTTCTTTCCAGCCGCTTCTTGCCTGCAAGATTTCTTTTGGAAAATCAGCTGATAGTCTTATGGGCAATCCTTTGTAGGTAACTGTCTTATTTCCTATGGCTTCTTTTAGGATTCCGTCCTTATCTTTAATCTTGGGTAACTTAATGATGATGTGCCTTGGTGTGTTCCTCTTTGGGTCCAACTTCTTTGGGACTCTCTGGGCTTCCTGGACTTCCTGGAAGTCTATTTCCTTTGCCAGATTGGGCAAGTTGTCCTTCATTATTTGTTCAAATAAGTTTTCAATTTCTTGCTGTTGTTCTTCTCTTTCTGGTACCCCTATAACTTGGATATTGGAACGTTTCAAGTTGTCCCAGAGGTTTGTAAGTCTCTCTTCATTGTTTTGAATTCTTGCTTCTTCCTTTCCTTCTGGATGGATGCTTATTTCTTTCTTTTGTTCCAAACTGTTGCTTTGAGTCCTGGTTTTCTTCCTGTCACTGTTGGTTCCCTGAATATTTTGCTTTATTTCACTTTGCGTGTCTTCCATTTGTTCTTTCATTTTTTGACCAAGTTCAATCAAGTCTATGAGCATTTTGATTATCAAGCCTCTAAATTCTCTATCAAATAGGTTGGTGATCTCCTCCTCGGTTAGTTCTCTTTCTGAGGATTTGCTCTGTTATTTCTTTTGGGCCACATTTGTTTGTCTTGGCACAGCTGATATGTTGTAAGGGGGCAGGGCCTTAGGTGTTCACCCAGGCAGGGCAACCCTCCTTGCTGTGCTGCAAGCTGCTGATCTGGTTGTTCTGGTTGATTTTTTCTTTAATTCTTTGGTTGTCGGAGTTCCATGCAGTTTGATTTTCTAGTGCTTTTAGTTGTTTATTGATTTCAGATTGGTTGTTATCCTCCTTTTGGTTGTGTGAAGAAGCAAAGGGTTTCTACCTACACCTCCATCTTGGCCAGCCATTTTTAATCTTTTGAGGAAATTCCATACTGTTTTCCATAGTGGCTGCACCAACCTTCATTCCCACCAATGGTCCATGAGGGTTCCTTTTCTCCACATCCTCACCAACACTTGTCAATTGTAGATTTACTGATGATAACCATTCTGGCAGGTGTGAGGCAATATCTCATTGTGGTTTTAATTTGCCTTCCTCTGATGATTAGTGATGTTGAGCATCCTTTTACACATCTACTGGCATTCTGCATGTCCTCTTTGGAGAAGTGCCTATTCAGGTCTTCTGTCATGGCACCCAGTTTTAATATTTCCTATAAAGCTACAGTAATGAAGACAGTGGTATCAGCATAGGGCTAAATATATAAATCAGTGGAAGAAAACAGAGTTCAAAAATAGATGCACACAAAACATAGCAATTTGATAAAAGTGCAAGTACAAATCAATAAAGAAAGGATACCCCTGGCTGGTGTGGCTCAGTGGACTGAGCACAGGCCTGTGAACAAAAAGGTCATGAGGTCATTTCCCAGTCAGGGCACATGCCTGCATTGTGGGCCAGGTCCCCAGTTTGGGGTACACTTGATCAATGTATCTCTCATGCATTGATGTTTCTCTCCCTTTCTTTCTCCCTCTTTTCCCCTCTCTCTAAGAGTAAATAAATAAAATCTTTTTAATTTTTTTAAAAAATAAAGGATAGTCTTTTCAACAAATAGTGTTGGAACACTTGGCCATTCATATGCAAAAGAATGAATTTCAACCTAAACTTCATACCTTATACAAATATTAACTCAAAGTGGGTCATAAATCTAAAGATAAAATGTAAACCTATTAAAATTTTAAAAGAAAAGATAGGAGAAAATCTTTGTTAGGCAAAGTGTTTGCAGATATGATGCCAAAAACACAATCCATTAAAAATTGATAAATTGGACCTTATGAAAATTTAAAACTTTTGGTCCATGAAAGATACCGTTAAGAGAATGAAAAGACAAGCTAAAGACTGGAAGAAAATCTTTGCAAATTACAAAGAACTTATATCCAGAATATATAACGACTGTTCAACATTTGACAATGAAAAGAAGAAACTAAACCCAAGGCAAATAGAAGGAAGGAAATAAGAAACTATAGAATGGAAATTAATGAAATAGAGCATAGAAAAATAATAGAGGAAACAAAAAGGAAGTTTTTTTTAAAGATTAATAAAATTGAGAACTTTCAGCTAGCCTTTTTTTTTTTAAGAAAAAAGATCAACTCCTGTGTACAGTGCAGTGCTATTTACAATAACCAAGACCTGGAAACAAGCCAAGTGCCCTTCAATAGATAAATGGATAAAAAAGCTGTGGTACATTTACACATTGGAATCCTACTTGGCCATAATTTTTTTAATATTTTACATTTTGCAACTATATGAATGGACCTGTTATGCTAAGTGAAATAAGCCATAGAAAGACAAATACCACATGATCTCACTTATATGTGAAATGTAGTGAACAAAAAAAACCTGACAAATTAGAAATAGAGGCACAGATACGTGAAACAGACTGACAGCTGTCAGAGGGGAGAAGGGGTGGGTGGACTGGATGAAAGGTGGAGTGATTCAGCATCACATAGACACCAGTGTGGTGATAGCCAGAGAGAAAGGGGGTGAGGGTGGATACAGGTGGACAAAGGGGGAAAAATGGGGACTGAAAGAGACTTGGCTTGGTGCGATGGACTCATGATGCAGTATGCAGATGATATTTTAAAAACTACTAAAATCAGGAATGAAACGGGACATTACAATTGGCCTTACAGATTTCTTAAAAGGATTTAAGAGAATATTGTGAACAAGCATATACCAACATATTAGATAATTTAGATGAAATGGACAAATTCCTGGAAAGATGCAAACTATGGAAACTGACTCAAGAAGCAATGGAAAATCTGAATAGATCTATTACAAGTTAAGACATTGAATGAGTAATCAAAAAACTACTCACAAAGAAAAATCTAGGCCCAAATGGTTTCACTGGTTAATTCTACCAAACATTTAAGAAAGAATCAATACCAATTGTTCACAAACTCTTCCAAAACATAGAAGAGGGAGAATATTTCCCAACTCATTCTACAAAAGAAGTATTACCTTGATACCAAAAGCAGACAAAGACATCACAAGAAAGCTACAGACCAATATCCCTTATGAATATAGACACAAAAATTCTCAACAAAATATTAGCAGAGTGAATTCATCAACCTACAAAAAGTATTATACATCATGACCAAGTGGGATTTTCTCCAACAATATAATGTTGGTTTAAAATCCAAAAATCAGTGAATATAATATACCATATTAACAGAACAAAGAACAAAAGAGTATGATCACTGCAATTGATGCAGAAAAAGCATTTGACAAAATTCAACACCACTTCATGATGAAAACATCTAACAAACTAGTAATACCTAGTAACACCTAACAAAACAGTAATTCCTCAACCTAATAAACAGAATCTACAAAAATGCACAGCTAACATTATAGTTAATGGTGAAAGACTGAATGATTTCTCCCTAAGATCAGGAAGGAAAAAAAAAAAAGGTAACCTTGCCTCTCTATTCACCATTTTATTGGAGATTCTAATCAGGAAATTTAGGCAATGAAATGAAATGAAAGTCATCCAGACTAGAAATGAAGAAATAAAACTATCTCTGTTTCTAGATGACATAGTCTTGTATAGAACACCCTAAAGAACCCATTAAAAAATCAGTTAGGACTAACAGATGAGTTTGGCAAGAGTACAGGGTATAACATCAATGTGCAAAAATTGAAGGTATTTCTATATACTTTTAATGAACAATCCAAAAATTACATTAATAAAACAATAAACTTTTTAAAAAGAAGTATAAAACTTTTACTGTGGAAACCACAAAACTTTGTTGAAAGGAATTTTAAAAGACTCATATAAATAGAAAGATACCCCTTGTTCATTGACCGGAAGACTTAGTGTTATGATGGGAATATTTCTCAAATTAATCTACAGATTCATCAAAATCTACACCAACTTGCTCACTTTGTTGAAATTGACAATCTAATCCTAAAATTCATATAGAAATCAGTAGACACAAAATAGCCAAAACAGTCCTGAAAAAGACAAACAAATTCGAAGGACTCACACTATGCAGTTTCAAAACTTACTACAAAGCTACAGTAATCAAGAGAGTGTGGTACTGGCATAAAAATAAACATAGATCAATAGATAGAACTGAGAATCCAAAAATAAGCTGTTCCATTTATGATTGAGTTTTGCCAATTGCTAAGATAGTTCTAGAGGGAAAAAAATCGCCTTTTTGACCAATGGTACTGGAAGGATTAGATATCCACATGCAAAGGAATGAATTAGGGCCATTACCTCACACATATACAAAAAAAATCAACTCAAAATGGATCAAAAACTCAGTATAAGACCTAAAACTCCCTGGCTGGCGTAGCTCAGTGGATTGAGCACAGGCTGTGAACCAAAGTCGCAGGTTCGATTCCCAGTCAGGGTACATGTCTGGGTTGCAGGTCATGACCCCCAGCAACCACACACTGATGTTTCTCTCTCTCTCTCTCTCCCTCCCTTCCCTCTCTAAAAATAAATAAATAAAATCTTTAAAAAAGACCTAAAACTCTAAAACTCTTTGAAGAAAACATAAGTGTAAATTTTCATGACCTTTGATTAGGCAGTGGTTTCTTAGATATAACATCAAAAATGCAAGCAACAAAGGGAAAAAGCATAAAATTGTACTTCACCAAAATTAAAAACTTGTGCTGCAGAAGACACCACCAATTAAGTGAAAAGACAACCCTAGAATAGGAGAAAATACTTGCAAATTACCTAGCTAACAATGGACTTATACATAAAGAATTTTTACAACTCAGTAACAAAAGATAGCCCAGTTAAAAATGTGTAAAGGACTTGAATAGACATTTCTACAAAGAAGATACTCAAGTGATCAGAAAGCACATGCAAATATGCTCAATATCATTAGTCATTGAGAATATGCAAATCTAAACCACACCGAGATCCCATTTCCAAAAGACAGATAATAACAAGTATCAACAATGGTGTGGAGAAATTAGAAGAAACCCAATAACACCACTGGTAGGACAGTAACATGGCTGCAGGTGCTGTGAAAAACAATTTGGCAGTTCCCCAACAGGTTGAACATAGAATTATAATATGATCCAGCAGTGCCACTCCTAGGTATATATCCACAGAAAATGAAAACACATGTTCACACAAAAACTTGTACACAAATATTCACAGCAGTATTATTCATAACAGTCACAAGGTGGAAAGAGCTCAAATGACCATCAACAGATGAATGGGTAAACAAAATGTGGTCTACCCACGCCATAGAACACTATTCAATGACAAGAAGGAAGGAAGTACTGGTCCGCACTATAACATGGATGGATCTTGAAAACATTATTCTAGGGGGGGGAAAGACCACCTTCTGTTCAATTCCATTTATATGAATTTTCCAGAACAGACAAATTTATAAAGACAGAAAGTAAATCAGTGGCTGTAACAGGGTTGGAGAGTTTGGGGCAAAGGGGTAGTGTCTGCTAAGGGGTACTGAATTTGTTTTGGGGGTGATGAGAATGTTCTAAATTTGATTCTGGTGATGGTTTCGCAACTTTGGGAATATATTGTAAGTCATTGAATTGTACACTTTAAATAGGTGAATTGCCCTGGCTGCTGTGGCTCAGTGGATTGAGTGACAGCCTTCAAACCAAAGGGTCACCAGTTCGATTCCCAGTCAGGGCAAATGCCTAAGGGGTGCATGAGAGGCAACCACACATTGATGTTTCTCTCCCTCTCTTTCTCCCTCCCTCCCTCTCTGTCTAAAAATAAATAAATAAAATCTTTTAAAAGTAAATAGGTGAATTGTATGGTATATAAATTACATGTCAATAAACCTATTATTTAAAAATACTCAACTGTAAAAAAACAATTTTTAAAAATGTTTAAACATGCAGTTCAGCAAAGATAGATGGATGCAAAATAAATACATGAAAAGGGGTTTAAGGTGATTAACCATTGGGGAAATGCACATCAAGCCCACAGTAAGATACCACTGCACTACTCTTAGAATGGCTTTTTGTAAAAAAAAAACAGAAAGACAAAACAGGTGCACTAATGTGGCAGCTGTCATATGTTGCTGGTGAGAATGCAAAACAGTATAGCCCCTCTGGAGAGCAGTTTAGCAGTATCTTATAAAGCTCAACATTTATTTACCACATGACCTAGCAATCCTACACTCAAGTGTTAACCCTGGACAAATCAAAACATACAACACTACAGCCTGTTTGTGGGTGTTTATAGCAGCTCCATTCATAACCACACACACACACACACACACACACACAATGCCTTTCAACAGTGAGTGGAGTAAGAAATGGTGGGACAGCCAGGCAGTGGAATACTACGCAGCAAGGACTGGGGATGAATCACTGACACAGGCAACACCTTCGATGAACCTCAAAGGTATTATGCAAAGTCAAAGAAGCCAGGCTCCAAAGCCTACCTACTGAATTATTTCATGTGTGTAACATTCTGGAAAAGAAGAAACTGTACAGACAGAGCGGGTCAGTGGTTGCCAGGGGACAGGGGCTGGGGAGAAGTTTTGCTTATAAAGGAGCAGCGCAAGGAAGTCGTCTGGAGTGAGGAAATGTTCCGCATCTGATTGTGATGGTGGTCCCACAAATCTGCACGTGTTCAAACTTCTCGAAATGCACTATGAGAAAGGTCCATCGTGCTGTATGTGAACACAAAAATAATCATTTCAGGTAGTCCACAGATATATTCCATAGACATATTTGTATGTGCATAGACCGTACATGCGCGCGCGCGCACACGCGCACTCGTAATTTAACTACAACGGTCAAGACTGCCTCGCACTTGGACCGTCAACGAGAGTTTTTTGAGGTGACTAGCACTTTAAATCCCTCTGGGATTGTTTAGAATTGTTGGCCGATGGTGATCATTTCAAAGGCAAACCAACTCATAGTCGATATTACCACTGTTTTAAATTCTCCGCGAACCATGAAGAGGTTCTCCTCTGAAGAGGATGGCTCCCTTGACCCTACCTCTGGTGTGCCACTCTCTCCTGCGGTTCCGGAGGGAAAGCCCTTAGACTTTGAGAAACTGACCCTGGGAGACTGCAGTCAGTCCAAGTGATAATAAGGTGGGACTCTGACAGAGTCTGACGTAGACCACCAAACCCTGGTGTGCGCACACTGATGGTAATTGTGTGTGTGTGTGTGTGCGCGTGCATAAATACGTAAATGAGTAAGTCCCCAGTGGGCACAACTCTTGATATGTATTGGATATCAAGTAATATAAAGGAATTTTTTAAATATTGATTTTTTTTTAGAAAATGTCTCATGTTTTAGAGATGCATTCTGAAATATTTCCCAGTGGCATTTCACAATATCTGTAATTTTCTTTTAATTCTTCAATAAAAAATTAGGCAAAGCAAATATGGCCAATGTTAATCATTATTGAAGTTATGTGGTGAGTATAAAGATTTATTATACTCTTCTCTCTACTTTCTTATGTTTGAAATGTTTCACAATAAAAAGTTTTCAATATGAAAAATGCATCATAAAAATCCCAGAAATATTGAGTCTCTTAGTGCCAGAGCCAGCGAAGCCTCATCCTGATGAGACACTGCAGCCCCGACACAGTACCTCCCAACGACTCTGAGTCATAGCCTGAAGGGTCCCAGGTTCTTGCTCCTTGGAAAACAAAAGGGAAAAGCAAGTAACATGTTTTATAAACCCTCCACCCGAAAATGCTGAAAACAAGGATTAGGGCTGACATGGACAAACTTTCAGCTGCCTGGAAGGCTTGGTTTTCCAACAGGCTGGCCCTCTTTGCAGCAGAGGCCTGAGGACAGCTGCAGGGAGGATGTCAGCCCTCTCTTTGTAAGTCAGTATGAGATGGGTGTCAGTCAATTGCAAAGTAGAGAGTCTTTTCATACTCCTTGGCCTATAAGGCAAGGACATAAGGGGCCACATAGCTTTCACTTCGGCCTCTGGAACATCTGCCCCTGGAAACCTGAGTCAACACTAAGGGGTCTGATGCCCTGAGGTTGCCACTATGGAAGGGCCACTCGTAGTGCTTCAGGCAGTGGTCCAGCTGAGCCTGGCTGTCCTGGCAACTATGCAAAGGCACCAGACACATGACTAAAGTCATCACCCCACAGACCAACAAGGTCTACCAGCAAAGTACCACCAAGAGATCTCCGTCACCACTATATGGAACAAAAGAATGACCCAACCATACCAAATTTTTGACCCACAAAATCATGAGATAATAAAATTATTATTTTTACGTCACTGGATTTTGGGGTCATTTGTTACATAGCAACAGTTAACAGTAACAGGAAGACAGAAGGTGTGACTTAGGCTGGGCTATGGCAGATGCAGTTTTTACTGGGGCCTGAGACTTGAAGAAAAAGAAGTCACTTGACCACATACACAAAGTGCAAGACCTTGAAAGGGACCGGTAAGGAGGACAGGTCCTGAACGTTAAGCTCCATTGGTGTCACTGGGCCTTGGGAGGGGTGAGAACGGTCCTCAATGTGGAGGAAAAGGAAAGGGCTTTGCAGGCAGAGGGACCTGCATGGGCAAAAAGCAGGAAAGTCCATCGTCTGTTAGGTGACTCTGAGGAGCTCAGTGTGGCTGGAAGGCAGGAGCATTAGGGAGGTGGGGGGGACAAGTGGGAGAGGGAAGAAAAGCCGCTAAACCTGAATCTTCAGAAGTAAAGGGAGTGGACAGGTTGAAAGGGCCCTACCTGTATGGGGGGGCAAGGGGATGGGAGAGGACCCTGAAGTTTAAGCCTCACTTCACAGCTGCCCAGCGTCCTGCCCCAGGACAGTGACCTTTACAAGGTGCCAAACTTTAAGAGAATGATTGTAAGAGACTAGCCTTCTTGGCATGAACAGAAATGGTGCAAGACCGAAATCCAATGTCTGCTATCTCAGCACATGTGCAGACCTGTGCGCATGCACGGGCGTGCACACACACACACACACACACACACCCTGTAGCCTCCACTAAGGGAGTCTTGTGTCCTATGTGCCAGCAGAGGAAATACTGGGCCACCTCATTCCTCCCAAGGCCCTGCATCCACCCATAGGCTGACTCCTTCTCCTATTTGGTGCCCACACCCAGAGGCCCAGTAAGTCCCTCAAACTCTGCATGTTGAACATTGAACTTCTTTCCTCACCCTCCAATCTTGCACCTGCTCCAGTGGCCCACAGCTCTAAGTGTTGCCAGCAATGAGTCGCCCAGCCCAGACACCTGAGATTCAGCGGTGAGTCCTCCTCCCGGCTTCCCCCCAATGTTGGATCAATGATGGAGAGTCTGGCTCCCAGCAGTTCTTGAAGCCAACCTCTTCTTTCCATGGACCATCTTTTGGTGCTGCCATCTCTCATGGCTCCTCCTCAGAGGGGTTCAGCCACCCCCCTAACAATCTCTCCAGTCCAAATGTGCACATCAGTCACCAGGCAATGCTCTCTGAGGCTCCTTCACTCTGAAGCCCAGGCCCCTTACCCTGGTGCTCCAGTTCTCCATGACCTGACCTCTGACTTCTGCCCCACATCACAACCTGCCCCTCTCTACCCACTGCTCCACAGGCGCCCTTTACCCCCTCACCAACTCCCTGCCCTGGGTCACGTGCTGCCCCTCACCCCTGGGACTCCGGTACAGCCTCACCTTCTCTCAGAAGCACCTCCAGAACCTACTCTCTCCCATCTGATGACCCTTCTCTGTGGCCCCTCGCTCCGGGCAGGGCATCACCCACAACTTGTGACATTTTAGAGGATTTATAAGCAGAACTTGCTCCAGCCACTCAATCCCTCTAAGGTGTTTATACTCCTCTGTGAAATGGGACAATAGCCACACCAATGGACCTGAGAGTGAACACCTAGTAAGCAGGCAATGAGCTAATAGCTTTTTGCACATTATCTGACTTAATCCTCACAGCACCCAAAGAGGCAGGCACTATTATTATCCCCTTGAACTGAGGAGGACACGGAGGTGAAGCACCCTGCCTAGCTTCCCTTTCCATGGGCAGACCTCCACGACCCTTGGGGCACAGTCAGTGCACCCTCCTTGGCTGTTCAGTGGCCGCCGCAGCCCTGCCACCCTGGGAATCTGGAGAGGGCAGAAATGATGCCTGTTTTGCACACTTGTGTATCCCGAGCTCCTAGAACTGGGTCTGGCTCACAGTAAGTACTTAGTAAATATTTGCCGACTGAAGTAATCCATGAATGAATAAACCCAGCCAGCAATATAACCTGGGTTCCCTGAGCAGGATCCTGGGTAGAATGTGTTTAGTACAGAACCTGGCACCCAGTAGGCACTCAATAGTGTACAGCTGCTGCTCTTGTCATGAAGAGGAGGATGAGGAGGAAGAGAAAGTTATTTAAACATAAATACCACCGGGTGAGTCTGTCTCCCCAACAGCTGGAGCCCCCCTCACGATTCAGGCCCAGGTCCTCCCAGTGCCCTGGCCAGGCGGGGTCCAGCAGGCAGGGGACAGTTCGGGAATACATGTGGGTGGTAGACACCCCATCCCACCTTCTCCCTGCAGAAAAGGGGTGATGTTCCTGCCTCTGTCCTCACCATCAGGGGTGCCAGCATCTCCCGTTTCAGGCCCCTCCCACCCACCTCTGAGCTCCCCAAACCAGAGGTGTCTACTGATCATCTGTCCCCTACACACACTCACACACACATGCACACACTCCACACTGCCACCTAGCAACCTGACATGAGCCTCTTGGGTTCTGATTCTGGCTCCTCAGCAGAGCCTGACGGTGGGACTCTGGGAGGGTCACTGTTGTTCTCTGAGCTTCGGGCTTCCCCACTATGCAGTGGGCCCTGGGGTCAGGGGCCTGGTAGGGGCAGGACTTTGCCAGGCATCAAGGCTGTGACTGACCTCCTTGGGCTTCCAGTGCACCCGGCCAAGGCGACACCCTGGGTAAGGTTGAAGGAACCCAGGAACCCCACTACTCTACACCCTCGAATTTCCACCACTGGAATCACTCTGACCTCTACTCCAGGACTCTGGCAGTCGGGGGCTGAGACCACAGCCTCTCTGGGCTGCAGGGGCCAGCTGCCTCCTGCTCAGGGCCACATGAGCACATGGGAGGGGGGTTTGGCAGAGTCCCCGCTATCCCAGCAGAAAGCTCTTCCTGAGAGGAGGAGGACTGGGCCCACTGGAACAGTGGAGGGGAGAAGAGACCCAGAATACCTGCATGGTTGGTCAGGTGTCCCTAAACCACTGTGGACCTCAGTTTTCCTCCTCTGTGAAATGGAGCCGATAATAAACAACTCACTGGATTCTTTCAGGTTTGCTGTGAGGATGAACTAAGATACAAAATCTACGAAGCTCCAGATACTTTTGAGAGTGGGTAACACGGACCCACAGACCGTGCCCTGCTTGAGCACCAGCAGGAACCGAGGAGCTCCCAGGAGACTCAGTGCAGGTCCCTCCTGAAACCAAGAAACCCAAACCCGTCTTAGCTTTGCTGTGGGCGGGAGGAGGGCAGAGGCTGGGAAGCGGGCGGCTGGAACCCGGGCTGAGAGGGGACGGTTGGCCTCCCGAAACCTGGAGGGGGAGGAGGGCGAAGGAGGCTGGAGAGGGCGGCGTAGCAACGAAGGGTAAGAAAGTTCACACTTCCAGATGCGCCCCGCGCTTTCTCCCGCCTGCCCCCTTCCCTCTGGCCGACTCTCCCGGTTCCCTTCTCCCCTCTCCCTCCGCTCTCCGTCCTTTCTTCTCGGCCCACCGCTCCCGTCCCCATCTTCCTCCTCTCGCTCCTTCTCCCCCCACTTCCATCCACTCCTCACCCTCGCACTTTATAACCAAACAGCCAAACCCCTTTCCAATTAAAGTGGAATTAGGCAACTCAATCAAATTAGCTCCCTATTAAAGCCCTTCTTTATTAAACCGTTTTCTTGTCCTGCTATTAAGTTTCACCGCCTGGCGGAACTCGAGCCGGCCCCAGAAGTTTACCTTAGGATGTCGCCGGGGCCAGCCTAGGGGAGGGGGCGCCCTGTTTCCCAGAGAGGGGAGTCGCCCGGTCCGGAGCAGACGGACCCAAGGAGAAGGCGGCCGGCCCGGAGCTCCGCTTGAGCAGGGAAAGGAAAGGAGCGCGGAGTGAGGTCTGGCTGGAAGGAGCGTCCGCACCTCCACTCTCGGGTGACACCGCCCCGGGCGGGAGCAGCACCCCGCTACTGAAATAAAACCCCCACTAACACCCAAAAATAACTGTGGGAGATCGTCTTCTCGCGTAGCCTTCCTCCCCCCATCTGCCGCCTCCGTCTGCCCTGGTCCCAAATCTCTCCGAGAAGGGAGGCGCGCAGTGTACCGCCCGGGCCGCGCTCCCATCGGCTCCCGGGGGCGGGGGGGGGGGGGACCCGAGCCGGCCGGGACCCTCAGGCGGCTGGCGACCCTGCTCCCGGCAGAGACGAGGCAGAGACAGCGCCAGGGCCGGGCGGGGACCGGGCTCCACGCGAAAGGCGACCCCGCCAGAGCGCGGGCGCCCAAGCCGGGGGTGGTGGGGACACCGGTCCCCCCGGCAGCGCAGCGGGCGCCGCTGCTCCGGGAGTCCCAGCCTCCCGCCCCTCCGAGGCGCCCTAGAAAGCGTCCTCGCCCCGCGACCCCCGAGGGTCACAGCACCAGCCGGACCTCGGTCAAGGTTCTCCCTGGCACCGCGGCTCCAGCAGAGGAAGTCAAGACTTTTTCAATCCCGCTTGCTGCCCCAGGAGCGGGACGGGATTCGGTGTCGTTTTCTTAGAAAATAACATTTATTTCTAGCTCCTGTCTATGCAAAGGAAAACACAAAGTGAGCCATTCTCTGCAGCAGCGGTTCCCGCTGTCCGCGCTCCCGCGGGAGCGTCTGGCGAGTCCCGGGAGGAGGGGGCGGCCCCCGGGCGGGCAGGTCCGGCCCAGTCGCGCGTCGCTCCGTCCCGGCTTCTTGCGCACCTCCACCGCCCGGTGGAGAGACACCCGCCCAGGCTGGCGGGGCGGGTGGGCAGGATTTGTCCCCAGTTTACAATATATTTTGTCTATAAAAACCTGATGAGTACAATGCGCGCATAGTCTAATTTTTCCATTTTTCCTTTTTTTGCTTGTTTTTGAATTTTTTCACGTTAATACCGAGGTCACCTACAGGTTACAATTAATAACTTAGAATTCCATTTTATAACATTATACACTGGCCTGTATATATATGTATAGAGTATATATAGATTTATACATGTGTAAAACACTGCACCAAGGAAACCCATGCTGATCGGCTTAAGCAACAAAGAGAGCGACAAATACCGCAACGAGGAAAGTGCACTGTGGAACTTGTCTTTTTTTACAACTTATGTCGACATACATGTGTGTCCCAAAGACTCGACTCAGTGCCAAGAGATTTATACATCCTAAATTTATATTTGTTAGAGCAAATATTTAAAATTCTTTAACGGGAGGGGAGACAGAAGACAGACTCTCAGACTATGCCGCCATCCACTTGAGCTCTGGGGAGGGCGGGGTGGGCGCTGCTTCGAGGAGAGGCAGGAGGGCGCGCTCCCTTCCGAGGGAGCCCCTGCTTTCGGAAGGACGGCGGAGCCTCGGGGAGGGCTCGGGGCTGGGACCCGGGCCGCGCCCCTCCTCCGAGAGCATCTACGACCGTAGCTGCTCCCTTTGGCTCAGCTTTCCCCACCCATCCTTCAAAACAAAACTGAAAACCACCGTGGAGCGAGAGGACCCCAGTCGGGGCGCACAGGGCGCACCGGACGAAAAGGGGCCGGTGGCCCGCGGGGACGCGCCTGGTCCCAGTTTGGGGGCCGCCCGGGGCGGGTGCCCCGCCTTACTGCTTCTCAGGCGCCCCGTTGACCATCGGCCCGTACAGGCCGCCGCCGTAGGACGGCTCCTTGTGCACCGCAGCGGCGGCCGCGGAGCGATCGCGCATGAGGTCGCTGAAGGCATAGTCCACGGGCGGGCGGAAGCCGAGGGTGGGCACCAGGCCGGCGGTGGAGTACGGCGCCATGAAGGCCAGGCCGCGGCTGTGCGCCGCTGCCGCCGAGTAGGCCAGGCGCAGGGGGCTGAGGCCGAGCGGCGCGCCCAGCGGGTAGGCGCCCGCGTCGGCGCCGAAGTGACTGGCGTTGGGCTGCAGAGGCGAGAAGGCCGAGCGGCTGCTCAGCGAGCCCAGCGTCCCGGGAGCCATGGCGCCGGCCAGCAAAGGTCTGTGGTGCGGCGGTGCGGTGGGGCCGGCCTGCAGGGGCGCGGGCAGCCCCGGGCCCCCGGCAGCGGCGGTGGCGTCGACGCGGCCCGGCCACCCGTCGTCCACGGCTGCTACGGCACCCGCAGCGACCTTGTCGGAGGGCGCGGCGGGGCCGAGGCCGGCCGCCAGGCCCCCGCGGTGGTGGTTCAGCACCTGCTCGATGGCCTGCACCACGTCGCCCCCGCAGCCCTGCAGCACCAGCTCCAGGACGCCTCGCCGGTGGCCCGGGAAGACGCGCGTCAGGATGTCCAGCGGCGTCCGCTGCCGTGGACCCGGGCCGCCGCCCAGCCCTGGCGCTGGCGCGGCCTCTGCCTCTTCTCTGTCGGCCTCCGAACCGGATTCAGAGCCCAGAGGGCTGGCGGAGCCCGGGCTGTCCTCCTCGCCGCCGCCTTCGGGGCCAGCGCTGCCCGGGCAGCTGCCACCTGCCTCCTTGGAGGCCCGGGTCAGAGGCGACCCTGAAAAGGACTCGCCATCGCCGTTCTCGGAACCCGAGCCCGGCCGCACCTCCGGGGACGACGTCCCGGGGCCCGAGTCCGCGCCGTCGGGCGATAAGGGCTTCCCGGGTGGCAGCGGCGGGCTGCCCGGACGGCCTGCTTGAAGCAGCGCCTTGGGGAACAGGTCGAACTTCTGTAACTTGGCCTCTGGGAGCGGAGAAAATAGAATGTGAGAAACAGTTAGGAGTGGGGAGGCCACCACACTCAGCACCCCAGCCATGTGCATCTCAGGTTCGCTTCCCAGTGAGCCCCACGACCTTCATTCAGGCCTCCTCATTCTTTTGGCCCCACCATTCCTTCCTCTGAGTCCCTCCGGCCCTCTCTTCCCCCCGCCCCCAGGGAGCGCTCTCTCTCTGTACCCAGAGCCCCAGCCACCCGTGCCCTGCACACTCGATGTTCAGTGCCCTCCTCCCTACATCTGTGCCTCAGCAACCCCACCCTAATATCCCCTCCTGGCTCTGCCCTGCCCTGGAAACGTGAACTGGCCCTGGGCTCAAGCAGGAGCCAACACAACTTCCACCTACACCACACTCTGTATAGAAGAGACCACTGCGCTTCTGTGATTCCAAGGGCCAACACAGGCCTGGGTGCGCTCTGGCCCCGGGCAGCCTATGAAGGAAGACGCCTTGGGCATCCAGTAGATCCCAAACCTCTCTACAGGCAAAAATTAAGCCCCTATTTCTAAGCCACCCTTTCCAAAATTAAGGCCTAAAAAGTTCTTGCCTCCCAAGCTGAGAGGGCCCCAATGGCGGCCGCCTGATTTCCTCTCTCGCGTGAAAAAGCCAAGGGGTGTGAAGAAGAGGGTGGGGCCAGGAGGGAAGTAGAGGGGTACGAGGGCCGGGCGCGCGGAGGAAGTGCGAGAGCTCGTACTCTGAGAAACTGGGCACAAGGGGGAAAGAAGGTAAAAAGGACCGGGGCGCAACCTGCAGTTGTCAGGAGCATTAGAAACACGATTGAAGGAATCACAAATGGAAAAGGAACGCTATGTCTCCAGAACCTAGTGAACGAGGTGCGGGAAGGGCAGGAGGCTTGGAGAGGGCCGGATTCTGGAAGAGAGGTGGGAAGTAGCGGGGAAACTGCGGCACTTAGAGAAGCACGGAACGAAGGAAAAGAGAAGACGCGCGGGTTTCTGCGCCAGGGAGAAGACCCAGCGAAGTGAGCAGGAAAGTGGGGACCTGTCTGTGTAGAGGAGATAAGACTAAAGCATTCACAATTGAGCCTGCAGTGAAAGAAAGGAGTAAAGTGCACACGTTTTAGAAAGAGGAGAGAGTTGGTATTTATGTTCCAGATCAAGGGCTGGGCGCGCGGTAAACCCTAGCGGTCCTGACGTTTGGAGAAGCGGATTCTCCTCTTGAGTACTGAGTCAAGTCTCTGGGCCGTGCGCCTGGGCCCTGTCCCTGTTCCCCTCACCTCCCAGGCCGGCCTCTCTCTCACCTGAACTTCCGGCGCCCGCTGTGCCGCCTCCGGTCCCCGCAGGTGCCGCGGCTCCTGTCCCCCCGCCGTCGGCGGCGCACACGGAGCCGAACACCTCGTAGGCGGGTCGTGGCGGGATGATGCCGTTGGCGGCGGCCAGCGCCAGGCCCTCTGCTGTACCGTAGAGCAGCTGGAGCTCGCGCGCCTCGTTCTCTTCCTGCGCCTGCTGCCTGCGCAGCGCCACCTGCGCCGCCATGACGCGCTGGCGCTCGGCGATGAGCGTGCACTTGGCGCACAGACAGTCCTTCCAGCGGCAGTAGCGCTTGTGGCCCTTGAGCGCAGACACCACGCCGTGGTTGCGGCAGCGCGCGCACTTGGGGGTCCGCGGATACTTCTCCGCCGCCCGCAACAACAGCGGCGGCGCCCGTAGCAAACCGCCCGCCACGCTCACGGGCAGCGAGGCGGCCGCCGCCGCCGCCGCTGCCACCGACGCCACAGATGCCACCGGCGGCCCCGTCGCTGTCGTCGCCGCCGTCGCCGCGCCTGGCACGCTCGGCAACTCGGAGCGCAGCTCCATGTCAGCACCTGGCGTGGGATACCGTGGGGAGGGAGGAGAGACTTGCGGTGAGGAGAGTGCTGCGCGCGGAGCTAAAGGACCCACTCGAGGAACCCGGGCTTGGAGAGGGACATTTCGGCCGCACCGGTTTGACTGCTGGTTGTCAAATTGCCGGGGGGAGGTGTCTTTGGAGCCCGCCTCCTAAGGCCGAGCTCCCCCACCCCACTCCCACCAGAGGCTTCTTATGTCTCATTTATGCGCTGGGTGTAAGATTTCGTTTGAATCAGAGATTCTGCTGGAAAAATAGAAACATAACTTTTGAAAGTCACTGGGTCAGATGGATGTAAGGAGAGTTTAGAAAAGAAAATAGTATCACCCAAAGTTTAGCTTCATCAGTTTGAGACCGGATAGAGAGAAATGTTTGTTTGATAGGACTTGTATGTGAGAGAGAAAATGTGGACTCAACAGACTGGTGCCGAGACAAAACAGGGACATCCGGGCTGGAATGTCCAGTTTTGTGTAAGGGTGAAGAGAAGGAGAGTTCAGCTGGTTGGGCTGGAGGGTTGTGTGTGTGTGTGTTTGTTTAGCTGGTGGGAGCCAGAAAGTTCGAGAGAAAAGTCAGGAACAGAAAGAATAGCTCTAGGAAGTGGAGCGAGGGTCAGGAAACGACTCAGGGGCGAAGTTAGGCCCTGGGGCCCAGGGGCGCGTGGAAACGTGGGAGCCGAAAGTTCCGTGGTGCAGAACTCCACAGAGTGGGGAAGAGAGTTTGTGTGGAGCCGAGTTTGGGAAGCCCAGGGAGGAGGATTAAAGAGAAAATTCAGCCGAAGAAACTTCGGGTAGGCGACCCCAGCTCAAGATGAGCTAGCTTGAGAACAGTGGAAAACAGCTGACTGGGGTGCCTGGGCCCCGGGGTTCACGCGGAAGAGAGGGGTGTGCTTGAGGGGGGAAAAAAACCCCGCAGCCATAAGCTGGGATGGGGACGGAGTAAAACCCGTGGGACAGTCACAGTGCGGAGGAGAGGCCAGGGAGGGAAAAGTGTCCCGCAAAAGTTGGGTGTTGCAGGACGGAGATTCCGAGCCCCTCATACTGCCTCTTCCTCCCATCCCGGTTTAGGCGCCTAGTCGTCAGAAACGCCCTCCCCATCCTGAGGCCTCCCGGGACCCCTCTGGGGCGCAGATTCCTGCTTTCTGGTCTCAGAGTTGGGTTCCTGGGACTTGGGTGGCTCAGCAGGCAGCACCAAGGCAGGCGAATGGCCTCTGGAACTGGCTCTGAGCGAACGCAGGAATCTCACCTGCGCCGCGGCCCCAGAGGGCCCGTGCAGGCCCAGCCCCGAGCTTCCTACGCGGCTTCCTCTGGGTCCTTCGGTGTCGCGGCCCACAGTCCTGGACCCCTCCCCTCTCTATGCGCGCTGCCTGTTCCTTCAGGCCCCTCGGGCCGCACAGTCCCTAAGGCCAGCGTGGCCCGAGCTACGTCTACGGGGGCCGCAGGCCAGGCTGCCTCCCCTGCCCTCCCTGCGGCCCTCAACTACCTGCCTCGGGCTCGGGGATCCTCCTCCGGCTGGCGCTGCGCGCGCCTCCCAGCTCCGCCGGCGATGCTGGCGCTCTTAGCCTCTTCTCTTTGCCCCCCGGCCCCTTATCTGCCCACGTCACCCTCCTTCAGTCACCATGTCCGAACTGGCGGACCCCTTCAGAACGCTGCGCAGTCCAACCCTTCCGTCGGAAATCTGAGCCGGGGGACCGTTCAGGGACCCACCGGCTGGAACTCGGGACCGGCCCTAGCTGCGCCGCATCCCCTCGCGGAGCGCGCCGGACGCTGCGCACAGCTGGGCCCCAGTTGCCGGGCGCTGCCAGACTCTCAATGAGCGGCTCGCCTGCTCTATTGTTGCTCCTTAGGGCTCCATTAGACAGAATTGGACAACAATGTGGCGCCTGCCATTGGCCAGGGGAGGCAGACGGCACTCTGATTGGCCGGACCCGCGCCCGGGGAGCCCCGCGTTCTGCAGTGTCCGAAAGATTCGAAACTCCAAAGGCTCCGCCGAGTGTCTCTGGGAGGGGAGGGGCGCACCAGGGAAGAAGTGGGAAAAAGTGGGCAAGGAGGAGCGTTGAAAGTATCGTGACAAGTAGTTTCCGTGCGCTGGAGAGCGTGTGAATTGCGCCTAATTACCGTGTCCGGTGGCGTCTCTGCGCAGACCTGCGTAACCCTTCGGCTTCGGGGCGCGGGCTCTGCGGCGTCGCTCCCACTGGCTGGGGGCGCTTGGCAAGGCCGACTTTCTCAAGTGTCCCTGGCGGCCCGGGGCGAGATGGGGGCAGGTGACAATTCAATTACCGCGGTCGGGGTGGGGGTGAGACGGGGGCGGGGAAGGGAGGGGGTACGCCGCACTGCCGAGATTTCCCAGCTTCCTTCCGGCTCTGTGCGGCGTGCTCTCGAGTCTTGCGCATTTGGGGTGGTCAGGGGCTTGTTTTGTTTCTTCTCCTGCTGTCTTTAAAAGGTAAATTATTTTAAAAGTCCTGATACGATAATGGATCATGGAGGGTAAGTGTGGCTACTAGGGATTTTTGCTTTTGAAGGGGAGCCGGGAGAAAAGGACCGAGATCGCGCTTCCTGTCCGCGCCCGCCGCGTTCCTGGCGCGCAGTGCGTCCTTCCCCTCTCCACCTCCCTCACCCCGTCCCCCCGCCCCTCCTGCTCTTTCTTTTGCTCGCTTCTGCAACATTTCCATTTCTTTTCACATGATGGTGGGATTATTTTGTCGTTGTTGTTTTAAATTAACAATTTATTTTTTAAAAACTAAAATAAAAGTGACCTCCCTGTCTCCCCAGATCCTCTCGGAAGCAGGACGCGCAAGCGTCTGTCTGTCCATCCGGCCAGAGACAAGGTCGCCGCAACCTCTAGAGCAGTTTCAACTTTCGCCTGACTCTGGCGTCTTGACGTCACGGCCCTGACACACAGCTAGGTCTGCAGAGAAGGTAATAGGTTTCAGATTTTGTTTACCTTTTGAATGGCAACGTCTGGAATTAATGCCGCTGTCCTCGGGCGAGATCGCCTGGGGTTTCTCTATCTGGGGTTCTCTGTGTATTTTCTGTCTATTTTCCTCCTTGTAATAGTCTCCCACTCTCGTTTTTTATTACCCACTTTTCTCTCTCGTTCAGAGTAAAGAAATTCGTTTAATTAACAAGAAAAATGCGTTTTCCCATATTCTCCCTCGAATCCAGATCAAGCGTTTCCGCGCCGCTCTTTCGAACTTCCAGGGCCACTGGGTTCTGGCCCGAGCCATCGGAGGCTTGGACGTGCAGGCTCGGCCCAGGAGCCTCAGGACGCAGCCAGGTTCACCCGGCACCACTACCGCATCGCACCCTGCCAGCCCAGCTGCCTCTGACGCCTGAGGCTGAGGATCCAGAGGAAGGCTCTAGGAGCCAGTCCCCACAGAAGACCCCAGAACCTCGCGCGGGTTCCTTCGGGAAACCGAACCCAGGACCAAACTAGGGGAGGGAGGAGAGGAAGAGTGTGGTGTGCGTGAGTGTGGCGGAGAGCTTCCAGAAGTCGATCAGGTCCGGGAGGGCGCACTCCGACCCGAACAGAGTCTGTGACGGCGATAGAAACCAGGTTATTTGCTCCTGGCGCATTCCACTCGCTGGAGCCTGCAAATGTGTCCCGGAGCAAAAGGAGTCAGGTCCCTAGGGCCTCCCGCGTGGAGTGAGGGTAAGGGAGTGAGTCCGGGATGACATGTTCTTCAGGAGCGTAGGAGCCAGACCCCACCTTCCAACACCTTGAGGTTATGAGGTCCAGGAAATCACTGCGTTAAGTGCACTCTGGTGGGTGGGGGGCTGGGGGTGGGAAGAGAGGACCGCAGCCAGATCCTTCAAGGGGACAGCCAGGTGCCTCCTTCCAGAGCGCCCTTGGATTAAATTTTACAGAAGTTATTTTAAATCTCAAATGAGATGAACTACAGAATCAGCCTAGCTTTCCGGGGCAATGGTCCAGACGGCCTTCTTCCTTCTTGAAACCAAGCCACTGTGAGATTCCCTCACTCGGGTGTGAGTGAGCCTGCAGCAGCCAAGGGTCCAGCCGAAGGTTCCGACTGCGGAACCCAGAGCTCTCCCGCTGGTGTGTAAGGAACCTCGTTTTCTCAGGAGGGGGGAGGACACATCCGGGAGACCAGCCCAACCGGAGAAACCTGCCCACCCCTACAGCAGGCACCTCTCCATCCACTTTCCTCCTGTCCATAGTCCAACAGGTCGGAGGCCCCACACAGCCTTTCTTCTGGTGCGAGGCTGGGGTGCACACGTGAGCGAGTGTGTCTGGAGGGCAATGGAGCAATGTGCTGGAGCAGGGTCACTCTGGGGCCAGTCCTGATTTGGACTCAGGTCAGGAGAGGAGCTGACTGAAAGGGGTGGCCCTACTGAGTCACCGGGGGTGAGGAGGGCATGCCCAGACTGAGGCAGCAAGGGCTACCCCTCTACTCACAGCAGAGTGTGGCTTCACACCTAGACACACCACTTGCACATGTGACCTCATTCTGCAAAGTCTTGGGCACATCCTCATACCCGCATGCAATTACCACCCAGGGGTGCACTCACTTCAGAGACTGCCCTCCCACCCAAGGGTGCCCCTTCAGAAAGTTCCTTTGACTTGACAGCACTTTCATAAGCATGTCCACATCCTTGGGACCTCCACTTGGTGTGTGACCTCTCACCCAGCGCCCACACACTCCCACCTGAGACTGAACACCCTGACAGGAGCCTATACTCACACACGTGAGCCCTCGCTCCTCCACCGACCTAGCCCTACTCCAGGGCCCTGCGGGTCGCTGGACTCCGAGCTGAGAAAGCCAGCCCTCCCGGACAAACGAGGCAGCTGAGGGCAGAAGGCCCATCCTCACAGAGTCTCACACACACAAACTCACTCACACACGTCCTCTCAGCTCGGGATCATTTGCTGACACCTTTTCTCTGCCAGGGCCTGGGGCCCCAGATGAGCGCTCCCAGGCACGAAAATCCACCTCCACCCTTGTTAGCTACTGGCCCCACCCCCACACATCCCTTCCCCCCAGACAGTGGTGGGAACCCCAGGAGAGCCCCTGCTGGGGACCTGGGGTGAGGCTGGGGGTGGGGGTGGGGTGAGGCTAGGGGGCGGGGAGAAGGCTGGAGGCTCCGCGCAGTGGCGCTGAATAGGAGCGAGGCCCCGGGCGCTCGCTGATGGGGGACCCGGGAGGCACTGACTTTTGCGCTGTTTGTCCGTGGCCTCGGAGCAAGCAGACGCCATCTGTTTGCCGGCTGCGGCGCGTCCTGTTTAATTATCCTCCCGGCAGCCTAATAGAGATGATATTAAACTAAATCTTTCTGACATTAAAAGTAATTATCCCCAAACCAGTGGCTCCGGGACGAAATTGCCCCTCCCGTCCTTGCCCCTCCCTGGGCCCCGCCAGATTCCGTCAGTTTGGCTGAAACTCTTAACCGAGAAGAGGCGCAGATAAGGGAGGGCAGGGCCCTTCCGGGGAAGAAGCCTCCGCAGGGCACCGCGTGCCCTGTGCCCCGCACAGCCGCAGACGCTCTCGGACGCACGGACACGCGTGCGGATGTGCACACACCTGCACACTCAGACTCGCGCAACAACGTTTTCCTTCCAATCTACTCTCGGGCACTCCGGGGCGGACAGGTTGAAGCGCAGACGGTTCTGCTGTCCCTGCCCAGGAGCCCACAAAAAAAAAAAAAAAAAAAAAAAAAAAAAAAAAAAAAAAAACAACCCAAAACAACTACAAAAACGGGCTTTTGGGGTGGTCAAAGCCACGATTCCGGTTTCGGCCAGGGCCAGGGCCAGGGCCCCAGACACTGTTTTGCAGCCAGAAAGAACCCCTCCCGTCGCGGCGGAAGACTTAGGCGCTCTGCGCAGGGACCCTGCGCTCCGCACTCCGCCCGCTCCCCGCACAGGGTCTCAGTGAGGTCGCGCCGCTCCCTCTGCGCAAGCGAGTCCCACAGCCTCAATGACAGGGAAGCGAGGTGACCTGCCCCACGTCTTACGACTAGCAAGGAGCGGGACAGAATTTGAACTCAGGAATGCCAAGAGAGACCCCCCACCCCAGGCCCAAGTTCTGCTCAGTTCCAGGTGCCAGCTCAAGAGAACGCAGCGAACACTTGCCCGGCCTGCGGCCCCTCTCCGCGCCTTCACCCTCGGAGACCGCAGGACCCGCTGTGCTCGTCCTTTCCGGGGCCCTGGACCCCCCACCAGAGGTGTGGGAGAAGCGGCAGCCGGAGGCGGGAGAGCGAAGTCACCCGCGCTGAGAGCGCGGCCCGAACCCCAGCGTCGCCAGGCTTCCTATCTGCACAAGCTCCTGGTCCGGCGCTTCTGAGCCTGGGGACAAGCGCACGGAGAGTGGGGTCCATCGCCCAACTGTGTACCACCCTATTTTTGGGCTTCTATTTTTGAGCGCCTACTGTGTACCACCCTTCTGTCAAAAGCTTGGTGTGTGCTATGTTGCTTGGTAAGCAGTTGGCCAAGGCTCGGCGACACTGGTTTACCCGGGTCACAAGGTTGTTGTTGAGCCTGGGGTAAGATGGGAACCCAGGTCCGACTCCTGCTCCTAGATTTTTCTTCCTTCTCACCTTCGGTCCTGGGAGGGTAGGATCTGCCCTAGGGTCTGTCGGTCGGTTTGAGCCCATCCATTTCGCCGATCACTCACGGAAACGTGAGAAAACGGGGCCATTCGTTTCTTCACTCTTTGTCCTTTCCTGTGGAGCACTAGCGAGTGCCAGGCCCTGAGCGCCCGGGGGAGATGAGCCCGCTGTGATGGGTGGGCCCTCGCAGAGCTGGTTAGCGAACCGAAAACACAGCCACCCACCTCACAGAGCGGGGCTGCGGTGGGAATGCGGTGCTGGGGGTCAAGGAACTGAAGAAAGAGACCCCTGACAGGAGACTTAGGCTTTTCCAAATGGAAACATTGTTATTGCCTGTTCTGATAAAGTAAAACACATAAAACATTTTAGATAATTCAGCAAAGTGTATTTGGAAATTTTTGTGTGTACCTATATTTACAAAAATATACTTTTCGTTACTTGCCTTTTATTTATAAACAATAAACATTTTTCATATTCAATATGTCTACAGAATCTTCTGAAATAATTGGTTAATATTTTATTTTATATATGCACCTTAATTTATTTAGACATTTTCCTATTAATAGATATTAAGTTTGTTTCCAATTTTGCTATAATAAGCATTGCTACAATGAACATTCTTTGTGAATTTGCCTCATTATTTCCTTAGGATAAATTCCTAAAAATAGGATTGATTGTTCAGGGGCTTTTTTAGGCTTTTAATAGCTACCTGTCAAATGGCCCTTAAGAAAGGTTGTGTCAACAAACACTCTCAGCAGTAGTGAATCTTGACGCTCTTTGTAATCATTGCTAATCTGAGCAAAAAAGAGAATATTTTGTCATTGTGATTTGCATGTCCTTAGTTATTCCTTAGTTTTTCCTCTATGTGTTAGTCACTCGTGTTTTTTAAAAATTCTGTGTATGTCCTTTGCTTATTTTTCTTCCCTTTAAAAAAAGATTTTATTTATTTATTTTTAAAGAGAGAGGAAAGGAAGGGAGAAAGAAAGGAAGAGAACCATTGGTTGGTGGGCCCATAACCCAGGCATGTGCCCCGACCAGGAATAGAACCAGCGACCTCTAGATCCTTAGGCCTGCTTATTTTTCTATCATAGAGACTTTCCTTTCCTTAATTTGTAGCAGCTGTTTATATATTAAAAACATCAGTACCTCTTACATATAATATATGCTACATCTCTCCACTTCTTGTTCATCCTGTTTTGTTATTGTTCAACAGGAGTTAAAATTTTAATGGAGCCGAATCTGTCATTTTTTCTTTATAAATTCTATTTACAGTGCCATACTTAAGGGTTTTTTCAAATCTAACTTTCTAAAAGCATTCCTGTATATTTTATATTACCACTTTTCATTATTTATATATGTAATTCACTTGAAATTAATTTTGGTGGAAGGTGTGAAGTAAGTCTGTGACTGAATTTCCCCCAAACGATTAGCCAGTGAGCACAGCGCTGCTCGGTGACCGCCCCCCTCCCGCCGACCGTGCGCCGCGCACGGAATCCCCAGGCGGCCTGGGGTGGCTCCCGCACTTTCTCTTCCACGCAGCCGTTCACTTTCGCACCGGCCTTGTTTTAATTTTCGTGGTTCTGTCGTGCTTGGGGGGGCAAGTTATCCTCTGATTCTGATTCTTCTTTTTCAAAATTCTCATGGGTGTTTTGGAAATATAGTCTTCTGAGTACAGATTTTTAGAATTTTTAAAGCTGTTTTCAAAGGGAAAATAAAAAATTTTCAAAAGCCCTTTGAAAGTTTGACTAAACTAGTTTTGGACATTAGTTTAAAGGAGATTATGCTTCTTCACAATGTGGGATATTTCCATCTAGGGCCGGGTGTGGCTCTGTTTTACTCACGACTCCTGGCCCCTTTGTACATTTTGTCATTTTGTTCCTGTGGTTCTGTTTCTGAAGCACATTCCACGGCATTTGATGTAGCTATCGTGAAGAACATCTTTTCACCCATTACACCATCTCACTGATTACGACAGGAACATAAGAAAGTTACTGATTACAGTATATTTATCTTTCAAGGAGCCTCCCTTCTGACGCCCTCTCACCCACACACACTTAAAATTAGTTCTCACAGTTTCCCAAGCGGAATTTGGAAGGACCCAACATTTACCAAGCCAGGGACGTGAGGGAGAGGGAGGCGCCTCTGCTGGGAGAAAAAGGTGCCAAGGCCCCAGGGATCTGCAGGCCCTCCCGGGGCTTTGGGGACGGTGTGCGCTGCAGGGTGGTCTTCTCTGGACCCTCTTTTCCTGGCCTCCGTCCCCCGAGAGTGCCTTTGGAAACAGCGATGCCCGGAATCAGCCCCGGGCCAACGCGCCACCCAGACTCAGAGCCTCCCCCGGCTGTGTAACCTGTAACCGCGGGAGAGTCGCCAGCCCTCTCCGGGATCGCCTCCCGGCCACCCTGGATTCAGGCTGGGCCGGCCGGCCTGCGCAAGGCCAGCAGCAGCCAGGCCAGGCGGGTGCGAGGAGGAGCTATTCAGGGGAAGGACGCAGGACTAGTCTCTGGGGTCGGATGGCCCGGGTTTGGGTCCCCACCCTTCCTCGGGGAGTGTGTTGAGGGAAAAGCCTTCGCTTCCTGCCCGTAGCTCCCAGGTCATGACCCAAATGAAGACAGGAGGGAGAAATGGGGCTAGGAGGTGGAGACCCGACCCATCCACCGAGGCTACACTCACACTCACCCGTGGCGTCCTTCCCTCAGAGAGTTCTCCACCCCGACTTCTCCCACGCCCGCCCCCCACCTCCCACTCCCTTTGCCTCCCATTCCCCGCTGGGGCTGTGCAGTCTCCTCCAGGCTGTGTGTGGTGGTGGCGTTCCAGGCTGCATGGCTAGCTCAGGGCCCCACACTGGCTGGCCTGGAGCCCAACATGTCAAATCTCTTTCCTGGTGTGTTGGGGTCTGGGGACAGGTGGGGCAGCTGGCCTTCTAGTTGGCTTTTTTTGCCCCAGTGAGTGGTCAAGCTCCGGGCTTGAGGTGGCACTGGCCCCCAGCTCCAGGCGGGGCAGCTACCTGGAGAACCTCCCGCTACGGGCCCGGTCCCCAGGATGCCCCACTGTCTCCTGCCAGAGGCGCAATAGGCACACGCTGGCCCCAGCGCTCTCCGAGTGCCTGGGTGCACTCCGAGAGCGGTGTGCACTCCACGCTCTCTGAACCACACACGGCGTCCAACTTTCCAGTTCTTATCAGAGGAAGCTGAAGCCCCGACAGGAAGTGTTTCCCAGGGTCCGACAGCCAGGTGGGGGAGGGGGAAACTGTTCTTCGCATCTACAGGAGAGACTGGTTAGAGACAAGGAGGTGGACTCGAGGCCACTCTCCTCACCCCCAGTTCTCAACACTCATCCCTGAGGATGAGTGTGGCGGTGAGGGTGGAGGAAGGGAGCAGTTCTTTTGGGGTTTGGAGCTTCTTTCCTTTGGAGTTTCTTCACACTCCCTTTCTGTGCCCCTGTAACCCCCCTTCCCCCTCAGCACTGACCACACTGGGCTCTCATCAGGAGTCAGGCACAGTCCGGCATGCACCCTCAGCACCCGTGGTCACAGGCCCGCAGGCCTGGGCTGGAGCCCTGCCTTTGTCACGTTTCCTCCCATGTAAGGTGGGAGCAAACCCAAAGCTTCCCCTGCCGTTGTGAGGGCTCAGGAACACAGCTGATGCAAAGTCCTTCTGGGGGGGAGGGGCGGGGTCTGACGCGCAGTGAACGCTCCAGCTGTATCGGGCTTAGTGTGTGTCTGGCAGTTGTTGAGGGAATGGATTCTCTCTGCCTTCACTCCAGAGAGGAAAACCGTTCCCTTCTCAGCACCTCTCTGCCTCCATTAGAAGGAAGAGTGGGAAGCTGGCAGCTGGCTACAGGAGGTGCCTCTGCTCTCGAATCATAACCTGAAAGCCCCCTCCAGAGTCAGAATTCATGGCCCAGGGACCTCCCGCAGGCCCAGAGTGCTCAAGGTCCCAGAGGGCCTCTGGGCCATCTCCTTCCCTACGCACTCCACCCACCACCCTCCACCCTCTCTGGGGGACCCACCAACCAGGTGTTGGCCATGAGGCACGAAGAAGCAGCGCTGTGCCAGGAAGGAGCAGCACAGCCCAGAGCTCACCCCGCCTCTGGAAGCACCCTGGCCTGTCTCTTCTCAGGACCTCTGCTATTTGGGGCACCCTGCGGCACTGCTGGTTCCCAGTGGGGCTCCCCAAAGGCAGGGGCTGGGCTCTGTACTACTTTTATTCCAGAGGACATGTCTTCCCTCTGTGTCCGTGACCTCCCACAGTGTGTGACAACATAAAAAGCACCTCGGTTTTTATATGAGGGAACTGAGACATGTAGGCAATACCCGGGCAAACCAGTTCCTCACTGATGCTTGGTGCGGTTGAAGGCCGCCAGGAAGGAGGCCCTTCACTGCTCTGGGCTTGGTCTCTCCATCTGTAGAATAACAAAGGTGGATCTTCTGTACTCAGAAATGCTCTGTTATGAGAAAAGGATATGCAGGCTCAACTAGGAAGATGATTCCCGTGTGGGATGTTCCTTTCAGCTTAGGCCTTGGCACCCACCTCCAGAAACACAGCAAAGTCCCCAGCCTCCACACCTGCTTCCCCCTCCATGTACTTTCACCTGAGGCTCCAAAAACACAGGTTAAAGTTTCAGCAAGACCCCTTGCTGCTAACTCCTCAGAAAAGTCCTATGCAAATGTTACCAGTGTGTGCCCAAGTAAGGCAGATAACATTTGTGGGGGCCTGGAGACCTGGGCCCAGAGGCGTAGGCGCCATTCTGATCCTGTAGGATGCCTGCATTTTCTAACTCTGGGGTCTCAGACTGTTGGGCTGGGGCAGTGGACTCTAGCCAGAGCTTCTAGAGGGAGGTTTCTCTCCTTAGAAGCCTTTCTGACCACCTGGACTGGGATTCCTCTAGCACTGACCACACTGCCTGAAATAGGTGGTTCTACCCCTGCCTGGGAGCACTGGGCCAAGGGTGGAAGCCGAGAATCCAGTGTTTAGCAAAAAGCCTATGTGATGAATGGATGAGTCAAAACTGACCCAAACTTCGTAAGGCAAAGGACACTTAAATTGTACTTAAGTGCTGGCCTGCTGAAAATACATGTGTGGCAAAAATGTTTGCTGTGCAGATAGGGTGTTATATATAGAAACTATGAAACACTGGGCAAATAATTTCAGCTCTCTAAGCCTCAGTACATGCATGTACATGGAGGGATAGAATGTTCTGCACCACGGGGTACTTTTGTTAGTTCATTCATTCATATGACATTTGTTATCTGTGCCTTGTGCCAGACCCAGTGGGGACAGACCTGTCACAGTCCACAGGGGAAGATTTCTGTGTAAACAATAACAATACTGTGATATGTGCTCTGCTAGGGGCAAACACAGGGATTGGAAGAGGCCCCTAACTTGTCCTGGGGATTTCATGAGGCTTCCTGGAGGAGGAGGAGGAGGAGTTGTTGTTGTTGTTGTTGCTGTTGAGTGGAACAGCCCAAACTCTAGAGTCAAACTGCCTGCATCTGCATCCTGGCTCCTTGGTTTACTGACTGTGGGACCCTGGGCAAATCATTTCTTCTGCCTCAGTTTGCTTGTCCATAAAGTGGGGATAGTAACAGGTACTACTTCACAAGGGCTGTCATGAGGAGTAAATGAGTTAATACAAGTAAAGCGCTTGGTGCCTGGCATGCAATAAACATGATACTAATGTTCACTGTATTACCAGCAGCTACTTATCAAGCAGCTACACAGTGCCAGGCCTGTGCTGAGGGATAAAACGATCTGACTGACCTGGACCCTAGCTTCACAGAGTTTACACCTTAGGCCAGATCTGAACTGAGCCTCAGAAGTACAAAGTGCTTCCTTTCTCAGGAGAGTTTTGAGAAGAGCAGAGGGCAGAACAGGGAGCTCAGATGCTGCTGACACCTCACAGGCAAGCAGAGCAGGAAAACTCCGAGGGGCCCTTACAGAGAGGTGGGAGACAAATGCAGTAACCTAGGGAGGCACGGGGAAGAGTGTGTGGGTTGGAAGTTACAGTTACTGAAGCAGATGGTGCAGGCGGGGGAGCTCATCCAAAACAGAGAAGTCTTGAACTTCGGCCTCAGATCCAGAATGGAAGCTCAGCTTCTCTCATTACTAGCTGTGTGTCTCTGGGACAGTGATATAATTTCTCTGAGCTCATTTTCTGAACTGTAAAGTAAGGATGCTGATAGTAGTGACCTTCCAGTTATTCGAAAATGGTGTGCTAAGACAGAGTGCATGGAGCCCCCAGCATGGTGCAGGGCTCAGCTAGTACTTGCCCCGATTCCTTTACTCCTTGTCTCTTCTCAGCAGCTCCTGTTGGTTTTGCTCCAGCTCCAATTAACTAACTGCTTCAGTAGCCACTGGGTGCACGACTGCTGTGTGCCAACCCTGGGCCGGCTCTGGAAATGAGATCATTACGATCTGGTCTCTGACCTCACAACGTTCCCAGGTGAACTGGATGTTAGAGATGGAAGTGACCAGGTTTTTAGCACATGGACACCACTGTCTTTGTTTAAATTCAGTTATTAAGTCCCAGTTTACTGTGTGCTTACCACATACTAGTCATTTTGCTAGGCCTTGAGGCTGTTTCTCAGACCCTCTGGGGTGCTCACAGTCTGGGGGTTGTCAGGGTGGGGGACACAGAGCATGTGAGCCAAGACTTAGAGTTGAGTGACCAGTGCTCTGAGAAGGGTGGCACAGGGCTGAAGATTCACGGCACGGCCACCCAACTTGGAGGGTGTGGCAATGGTTGGGGAAACCATCTGGGAAGAGCTGAAGTCCAAACTGAAAGTGAAGATGGCAGGAGCCCAGTTGTGATGGAAGAGTAACTCAGAGCAAAGGGAACAGTATGCAAAGCCAGAGGTGAGAGAAAGTGAATGCTTTCAGGAAACTTGGGACAGCTCTGGCTGTGTGGTGTTGAGGGCAGGGCTGGTGATATGGGAAGGGAGGGAGGAGCCAGATGACAGGAGTTTTAACTCCAAGCCAAGAGTTCGGCTTATGTGCGAAGAGCAATGGGAAGCCTTTGGAGGGACCGAGGCAGGGATACAGCATGGTGAAGCAGGTGCTTTAGAAAGCTCCTTCTGGCAGCCGCGTGGCGACTGGTCTAAAAGAGATGTGACTGGAGAAAGGCAGATCAATTAGCATGTGGCTTTATAACCTAGTTGGAGGGAAGCCGTATCAGTGGAATCACAGATGAAGGAGCAGGGAATAGATTTTGGAAATGTTAAGGAGGTAGAAGCCACAGGACCCTCTTCCAGTCACTGCATGTGCTTAACAGCGTTGCTTGGATTCTGGCTCCTGACACACGAAGGGATGAGCCATTTTGGAGAGCTGAGCTTTCCACAAAAATGTGGCTTTATCCTTTTTGCATCCACCAACACTTATAAAACCACTGTATTACGGTAATTGTTATTTGAAATGCCTTGGTAGTATGTTGTATTTGCTTGAAGGTGGCACTGCATTGTCATAAACACAGTAGGAACTTTGGAGTCAGGCCTGGGCCCCAAACTCTGCTCTGCTATTAGCAGTGGGAGGCTTGGGCAAGTCACTTCACCTCTTTGACCTGTTGCTTCCTCCAAATGGGGTCAGGATCACCCACCGGCAGGGCTATTGTGGGTTATGAGATAATGTATGTAACGCTCCCAGCACAGTACTGGGCACATCCTAACTGCTCAGCAAGTCAGCCCTCCCCCTCCCCCCCTCCTTCCCACAGTGCCCCAGGCTTGTCCTTATAGGCCCCAGTGACAGCAGCACTTCGTGTGGGACTTCCAACCTTCCCAGAAGGGTGCTGGAGCAGTCAGCAGTGCTCCTGGACATCTCGTGCCTGCTTTTCACGTTTCCTGTGTCTTCCCCTGTATGCTGCCACTTCTCATTGCTGTCATCGCCCTTTCCTTTTAATCCCGAGTTTGTAGACCAGGTAATAGCTGTTCAAACTGCTTTACATGTTAACCAACTGTTAACTGTTAATTCATTAATCTTCACGACACTATCAGCCAGGTGCTGTTGTCTCCGTTTTATAGCTAAAAAGGTGAGGCACAGGTGCATGAAGTGACTTCCTGCAGGCACACCACGAGCATGTAGAGGGGCTTGGCCCCAGGCACTGTGGCTCCAGAAGTTATTCTCTAAACCACACATCAGATCTCTCAAGATGTAGAACCATAACTCATAGACAGGGTTCAAATTGAGTATTAGCAGACTGGCCCTGCCTGGTGTAGCTCAGTGGATTGAGTGCTCTCCTGAGAACCAAAAGGTTGGTGGTTTGATTCCCAGTCAGGACTCATACCTGGGTTGTGGGCCATGATCCCAGCAGGGGTGCATGGGAGGCAACCACACATTGATGCTTCTTGCCTTCTCTTTCTCCCTCCCTTCCCCCTCTCTAAAAAAAATTTTTAAAAGAGTATTAGTAGGCTGAAGACTGGAGAGCATGTCTTTTACTGATATTTCCTTTCAGACCAAACTTTCAAAGTACAGCAGAGAGGAATAGCTGTCTGAGCAGTTGGGGTTGTCAAAGCTCATCTCCCTAAGCAGATTATTTGAGACAAGAAAGAAATATTAAATGCAGAGGCAGGTTCAAGGCAAGAAATCCTAGTTGCTGCCTCCCACCCTCTTTGGGGGTTGCAGTTCTCCTTTAGACAAAAATATGGCTTGAGGACAAGAATGGACAGATTCAACTTCCCAAATAGTGTGATGATGGTTGCATATGTAAATGGTGGTTCTCAATTTTCTGGCATCAAAAGAGCCCACAGAGAATCTGATGAATACAAACTCTCCTAGAAAAGCCCACAAAACTTTCTGTGCACAATTGGGGATTCCAAAATTTCTTGAAGATGAAATTTAGAGGTTCTTTACAGGAGAGCTGTGGATCTGAAAACCAGTGCCCAGGGCTCGAGTCCTGACTCTTCTGCTGACATCTTGTGTGACATTAGGCAAGCCACTACCCTCTGAGCCCCAAGTGCAAGAAGGGAATGATCACCTCTGCCCTGCATCCCTCGCTGCGTAGACTGTGATGGGTGTGGTGCACTGCCAAGTACTGTCTGAGTGCTATCAGGACACTGAGGTTCGGGCATAGCTATTAAGTGGCAGAATCAGGGCTCAAACTGGAAATGTGTGTGTGTGGTCTCCAACCAAGAATTTTATGAAGAATCGAAGGAGACAACGCACGTGAAAGGGTCATACAGACCGTCAAGTGGGGCAGCTACGTGAGTTATGTCTGGGCTGAACTTAGAATCCCACATCCCACCCCACTGTTGGGATCTGGGGCCTGGTGGATGAGGGGCTGGTGGAAGTACGTCGATCAGTGATGCTGCTCACGGAGATGATGAAGACCCTCTCCCACATCCAAATGAACCACTTCCCTGCTTTGGGGGAAATCTGCCAGAGTTCTGCAACATCTTTAAAACCCATCCCGCAGACCAGCACTCAGGTCAGCAGGTCTAGTTTGGGAGCAGCAATTTTAATGAAACTGCATTTTTTTCCCCTAATGTCACCAAGTAAAATTTTTAAAAGTCTAAATTCTATTCTACTATATTAAAAAAAGAAGATTCCATAAAAGATGCTCTCATCCAACTCAGTCTTTGGATGCTTATAATTCAGAGAAGAAAAATGTGTGTCCATAAAACTAGTGATGCCAGATCACGGCAACATCACAATCCAGAAACCCCCAAACTGCATCTCCTGAGAGGCGGTGAGAATAGCAATACTCCCTTAGATCTCCAAACTCATGTTCCAAATGTACAACTGATTCTCCAAGAAACCAGAGGAGTGAATCAGAATGGGGGGTGGGGATGCTGAGGGGCCCTGGAACTTCATCACTATAAACAGCTAGGCTTAAGAACACTGAACACAGCCCTGACTGGTGTGGCTCAGTGGGTTGCGTGTTGTTCTGCAAACTGAAAGGTTGCCAGTTCGATTCCCAGTCAGGGCACTGCCTGAGTTGCAGGGCCAGGTCCCTGGGTGGGGGCGTGCCAGACGCAATCAGTGTTTTTCTCCCTCCCTTATCCTCTCTCTAAAATAAATAAATAAGATCTTAAAAAATACAAAAACAAAAAATCACCAAGCACAGGTGCTCAATGACTGTGTCTGGAGGCTGGTATGCAAAGCCAAGGACATTTAAGGGTAGGGGAGAACTGCAAAGGACATTGCCTTTCCTGTGGTGACAGCAGGGTCGCTTAATGTTTCCTAGTCATTTTAATGTTGTGTGTGTAAGAAAAGGCATACAACTGCTTTGGCCTCCTGTCCTGAGCTCAGCAGACCAGAATGACACGAGTGAACAGTGGTGAGTATTACAGCTGGGGCCCTCCAGCAATGGGGCTACAGGAAAGGATTTCATGGGGCTGAACAAGGAGAACCTTCTAAGACCCGGGCCTGAGGAAAGGTGTGTAAACTCCATACACATTCAAGTAGCATTTAATAACTTTTATGAAATCAGTTTCAGAGTAAAGTCTCTATTATTGGAATACAGAAGTGAGGATGTTAGGGAGGAACAGTGTGATGACGTCAAACCAAATCAGATGGAACAGGTTAAACATGAAGTGAATTCAGAGTCCCCACCCCTTCAACCCCCACCCACCCCCTTGCTGCTGTTCCTGAGTATGGCCTGAGTTTCAGGGCTGTGGCTTCTCCATGGCGGCTACAGAGCAAGGTCTACCTGGAAAAAGGAGAGCTGGTGCTCTATGCATCTGTAGCATCGGGCCACTAGGCCAGAAGGTAGAGTGGAGCTGGAAGTGCTCAGGCTGAACCCCCCGCAGGGGGTCTCTTCCCTTTGGCCTCCCTGGAGAGACCTCTGGGGCCGGAGGAAGGCCTGCACCTAGGCAGACGCAGCACGCGCCTGTTAGGAACACAACTCTGTTAACAGTGTGTTCAGGGGACGTCCCTGGTTGGAGCAACAGAGAAAAGACACAAATGGAATTTTCTTGGCCAGTGTCCACTTCTGGGCAGAGGGAGAATGACCAGGTGTATCTTGGGCTTCAGTAGTCTTCTGATAACCCCTTGCTTAGGCCAGAAAAACTACCCAGCACTTAAGATTCTCTTTTGCACAAGTACAAAATGTCAATCAGGATCCCAACCCTAGGATAGAGACCACAGGTTGACACAAAAACAGATGTAAAGAAACATTCTAAGACTGAAAAGGAATCATTGTTGGTAAAGGTATAAACAGTGTTTCCATGAACTGAACCCTAACCCCCAAATCCATAGATGAACAAAAAATCCCCATATACTAAATCATCCCAAAATTATATGTGGATTCAGGCAACACATGTCATCTGAGCTGAGCCCCAAAGTTTGTTCTCTTAAACATATGAAATCAGAAATTTTCAGCCATTGAATAAGATCCCTTCCATTGAGATGGGAGTCCAATATCTAATATTTAAAACACCAAAAGAATAAAAAGTGGAACAAATTCCTTATTACAGCTGGGTCCAGAGTCCAAGGGACAACTGGTAAGATTTTGGTGATAGACAAGGGGCTTGTAACACCAAGTGACAAGGTCCGAATTAGTGAAGGAAAGAGGGAAAGAAAAGCAGGAGGGAGCTGCGTTTATTGTACACTGAAGGGCCAGCAGCCTCCTGCAGCCCAGCCAGACACTGACGTCCTGGTGCTGGTCCTCCTCACACTATCACAACATTCACACTGTGTGCGTGAACAGCGTCCCCTGCTGCAGTGGAATAGCAAACATGTCCTAGGTGGGACCTGGAGACCCAAGGTGGCAGCAGTAAATAAATATCTTGCATATGTGTCAAATGCAGTCCTCAAACACAATCTTACATCTTAGTAAGAGGTCAGAAAGTACCAACAAAAATGATATGCATTTTTTTTTCTACAATAACGTTTCATCTCCAGGCCAAGAAGGTCCATTGAGTCCCCCCACCTTCAAAGTAGGTGACAAAGTAGAAACCAGTAATGAAAATAAAAGGGCAGAGGTTGTATGAGCCCTGGCTCAATGAGACATATCAAGTACATAGCATCCTGGTGTCCTGGGACAGGCGGAACTATCCTAGACACCTGTGGGGAGAGGATGGGTGCTGGAGACATATAAATTCTACTCTGTGATCACTTGCACTTAACAGTGCGTCAGTCACTGAACGAGGGCGGGGGTGAAGGCATTAGGGAGGGTGGCAGAGTTGTAATTTCTCTATGAGGGTTGGGAACATATACTCGTGGATGGGACATTTAAGTAGCTATGTTTATTATTACTTTTTTTTTTCCAGCAATCTTGCAAGAGGCAGAAGTGTGACATTGAACTCTGTGAGACGAGCGTGTAGGTGGGATGGCAAAGAGCCCTTCTCCTGATGTGGGCCCTCTGCTTGTCAAGGGACGGCGGGGGTCCACCGCTGGGCCGTGTTTACTCTTTTGCTTCAAGGAAAAGGGTTTCTTGAGGGAACAACTTTACCTCCAATATGATTTATTTGGGTCCAGCTGGGTTATCTAAAAAAAAAAAGAGAAAGAAAGAAAGAAAGCACACATTCAAAAGACTGGAGCAAGCACTGTTTTCTCCACATGACATTAGGATCCTGTCCACGCGCCCTGACTTGAGCGTACTATGCACGGGCAACGAGCATTTTCAACAGCTGTTATCTTATTCATCCTCAAAGAGCCCTGTAAGGCAGTGTTGTTATTCCCATTTTATAAGCGAGGGAAACCAGGGATCAGAGGTCAAGTCTCATAGTTTAGTGGAAGGACTAGCACTGGACCTCGAGGCACAGGTTCAGAAGGCTGGGCCTCTTCCTGCGCAGGTGGAGGTTCCCTGCCTCCTCTACAGTTCGGCTTGGCAACAGAACGGGCGGCCCTTAGAAAAGATGCTGGTTAAATGCCTGAGTGGCATTCCTGGTAACCTCTCCTTGGCTAACTGCTGACGGTGGGGAGGGCCTTTCTGCTTGGTGGGATAAGAGCTAAACCTTGGGGGCTCATCTTCTCTGTAATAAACTGTAGTCTGCCCATTCTACTATGTCCGAAGATGAGTATCTCCCCTGACAAGGAGGGCCCCCTAACGAGGCATATCACAGTCTCTGTGTTGGGGGCATGTGTGTGTGTAGATGTTCAATTCAAAAGAAATGAGTCCATGTCATAACATAATTATATTTTAGAAATTAAAAAAATTTTCATAATGTGAACTTTGGACAGTTAAAACTCGACAAAATCTTGGCTCAGTTGGAATGTACTAGTCATGCAGGGGTCCTAAACTAGGTTTATGACCTCCTAGGCTTGGGGCAGGGATGGGATGTTTTCTGAATCAGACAGTGAGAGAAAGGAACAAAAATTTCCTGTTTAACAAAAGGGATCGTGAATTTTATTTTAGTTTATTGTCATTTTTTGTTGTTATTCTATTATAGTTGTCCCAAATTTTTCCCCCTTTGCCCTCCTCCACCTGTCCCCACCCCCACAGTCAATCCCCATACTGCTGTCCATGTCTGTGGGTCATTCGTACATGTTCTTTGACTAGTCCTTTCCCATTCTGCTCACCATTATCCCCTCCCCGCTGCTCACCTCACACCAGTCAGAATGGCCATCATCAGTAAACCAACAAACAGCAAGTGCTGGCAAGGGTGTGGAGGAAAAGGGTACCCTAGTGCATTGTTGGTAGGAGTGCAGACTGATGCAGCCACTGTGGAAAACAGTGTGGAATTTCCTCAGAAGACTAAAAATGGAACTGCCTTTTGATCCTGCAATTCTGCTGCTGGGAATATACCCTAAGAACCCTGAATACCAATCAAAAGAACTTATGCACCTCTATGTTTGTAGCAGTGCTATATCCAATAGCCAAGTGCTGGAAAACAGCCTAAGTGCCCATTGGTAAATGAGTGGATCAACAAACAGTGGTACATTTATACTATGGAATTACTACACAGCAGAAAGAAAGAACTACTTTTTGTGACAGCATGGATTGAACTGGAGAGCATTATGCTAAGTGAAATAAATAAGCCCAGTTGGTGAAAGACAAATACCACATGATTTCACCTATAAGAGGAATCTAATGAACAAAACAGAACCACAGGCATGGAAACATGGTACAGGGATCGTGGATTTTAAAACACTGAGAAATACTGGTTTAGTGGAAAGGACAATGGGTTTGGATAACCGGAAAGATTCTGGTTTTAAATCACAGCTGTGTTGGCTATTAGCTTTGTGGCTTTGGAATTAGTATTAATCTTGCAGGACTGATGGAGGATTAAATGAGAAGAAAAATTATATAATTAGCACAGTGTTGGGCACAGAGCCGGTATTCAATGATGGCTGCAGCGAGTGTGCGAGCAACTGTAGGGATGGACACAGACAAACGGGCAGCGGTAAGGTAGTATGCGTGATGAGAGGCTGGGCAGTTGTGCTCCGTCAGATTACAGGTGCTCTGGGCCTGTGGGCAGACGGCAGCACCTGAGGTAAGGCAGTCTGGTCCTGTGCTCAACTCAAGCCACACCTAATAAGATGGCTCTGCTGACTGGGAGGGGGTTCCTGGGAGGGCCAAGTGTCACAGGCAGGCTGGTGAGCTGGGGAGGAACACTACCTTCGACTGTAATCCAGATGGAAAAATGGTATGCCCAGGGGGACATTAAAGGAGACACATCTGCCTTTAGAATCTTCTCTGCTTCTAAGGAACCCAAGCAAAGCCACTCACCTCTACTGTATGGTATCTTTGGGGCTCTAGGAGGATAGGCAGGAAATGCAGTGGGGAGGGCCCAGCCTGCTGTCCGTCTTCCAATTGCACTGGGGGGCAAGCTGCTGGCAAATGTTTACCCATTTCCCCAATTAACGTACAACACTGCGCTGGCCTTCTGTCAATAAACAGAGCTATGCTGCCTTGCTTCCGAATCACTGGCTTTTTTTTTGGCCAGCTGCTTCCAGTATTGTTCTTTAATTAACATGCCAGGGCTCTTCCGGCATCTTCTACTTTGTATTTGTGGTTTGTAAATATATGGATGTGTGCTGGAAGAAACCATAATCGTATAGTGCCCAGAGCTGTGCATACTAGCAGAAAGACACGCTACAAAGCATAAGAAGCTGAGAGGCTAGAGCCGCAGGCCCAAGTTGAACCCTGCTGATTTGTCAACATGCAAGGTTAGAGGGTTCAGAAACATACCCAGGTTTTACATGAGAAAGCTGTGTCCAGGAAAAGTTAAGTGATTTTCACTTGAAGTTGGAGAGCTGGGATGTGAGGAGGGGAAACTAAAATTTCTTCAACATCTATTATATGTCAAACACTTTAAATATGTTATTCCTTTTAATCCCTAGAGCAGCTATGCAGGGTAGTGGGGATGGCACAATTGAGATTCACAATGGCTGCCACTTACTTACAGCCTCATGGACCGTACGGGTTGTCTACGCACCACAGTGGTTAGAAAGAGATGCAACTTACATTCAAATCCCATCTCTGTCACTTACTACCTGTATAACCTTGAAGAAGTATACAACCAGAAAGCCTCAGTTTTTCTACCTATATGATGAGATAGTCACAGTTCTCCTTCATAGGTTGTTGTGATAGTTAAACAAAAATAATGTTGGTGGAAGCCTCGGCACAGTGCCCCAGGCAGGAAGCACTCAGTGGGTGGTAACCATTACTGGCTGGAATGTTGCCTTGGGTAGGGGACTGGTCTGTCCAACCTACAACACTGGAGCTCTTTTCTCCAAAACCTCCTGGAGCTCAGGTCGCACCAGGTGCCTTTCTTATTTCTACTCCAACACCAGCAGAAGTGCTCCTTCTTCCCTGACGCACGATGCATCAGTATCTGGAGGACCCCCTTTCACTAGCTGCAGTGTGCTGTGCCACAATGCACTGCTTCCCAGTGCACAGGGCTTGTGTGGGGCTGCACATTAGTGCCCCAGATCCTAAGTAATTCTGTTCCCTTAAGATCATTCAGACAGGAATTTCAAACAAACAGGAACGATCTCTGTTTTATTCTCCTTTGCCATGGTGTGGACAAAGAGACTGAGGGGAACCCTAGGGGGATGCAGGGGCACTGTGCTTCATTCTGGCAAAATAGTGCCATATGTGAAGCCATAGGTGGCTCTGGACCCCATGGCAAGAAGAGTGTGGACAGCCAGGAGGCAGCTCCTGGTAGGGGAGTAGCCTAAAAACCATGTTGTCTGAGAAACAGCTGAAGATTGGGAGATGTCTCCCCAGAGAGAGGGTGCTGAGAAGTGGTGGTTGTGCTGCCACAGGGGTGGGGAGGGGCTGTGTTAGGCCTCTTTGAATACCTGAAGGACTGACCAGTAGGCACAGAACATACACAGAACTCAGCTGGTCAGAAATAACTAAACAGGGCAGCAGCTGCTGGTGTAGCTCCTGCTGCTTCTCTTTCTATTACCCCTTTTCTCCTCCTTCTATCCTTTATTTTCTTCTTGTTCTTCATCATCATCATCATCATCATCACCATCATCATCATCACAGCAACTGTCATGTATTGAGTGCCTACGCATGTCGCTGGAACTAGGTTAAGTACTTTATGTACAGTGCCATTTACCTAGTCTTCAAAACAGTGAAGTATATGTTTATTATTGCCACTTTACAGTAGAAGATACCATGGCTTATCTCACCCCAGGCTTCGGAAAGGATAAAGTTTCAAACTTAAGGCTGCCTGACTCCAAAGCACACGATAACCAGAATGCTTCTGGCAGTATGTCCAGCAGGCTGCCTTGGGGCAATGGAGGGGTAGGGGTGGAGTAGGGTAGAAGTGAGTGCACTTCCTAGTATCCTTAGGAGCTTTCAAATAGAGGCTTATTTGAAGAACATGATGATGATTATAATGAAGCTAACATTTATTGAGCATTTACTTTGTATCAGGCATTTCTAAGCAGTTTATACTTAAAAATAATTTAATTTTCGCAATAACCCTTTGGGGTAGATTATCTGAGGTTAAGTACAATTATTATTCTCATTTTACAGATAAAGAAACGTGCCATGAGACAGACTAAGTAACCTGCCAAAGGTCTCAAAGCTAGTAGTAAGGGCAGAGCCAGATGTGAATCAAGGCAAACTAACTTTAAAACCCACATGTTTAACTACTAGACTATTCTGCTGGAGGTATTGCTAAGAGTAGGAGACATACAGGGAAAGAAGTTGGATGAGATGACCCTGAGCCTGTTTCTAACCAAGCCTCCAGGATTTAAGATCTTCACTTTAAGATAGGCAAAAGGTGCCCTGGCTGGGGTGGTTCAGTTGGTGGGGCACTGTCCCCCAAAGCAAAGGGTTGCTGGTTGATTCCTCGTCAGGGACATGCCTGGGTTGTGGGCCAGTCCCTGGTTGGGGGTGTGCAAGAAGCAGCCAGTTTGTTTCTCTCCCACATCAATATTTCTCTCCCTCTTTTTCTTCTTCCCTTTCTCTCTCTCTAAAAAAAATAAATAAAATCTTTAAAAAAAAAGAATGGCAAAAGGTCAAGGGTCAGGAAAAATCCTGAAGTGCTTATAAAATTCGAATACAAAAACCCAATTTGAGCCTGTGTTCTGCCACTTACTTGGGACTTTACTGAATTACTGACTCTAAATCAACAGAGAGATTTCCGGTCAAGTTGGTGGCATAGGTAAATATGCCTTACCTCCTTACACAATCGCAACAAAATTACAACTAAATTATAGACTAATCATCCTCAGAACCATCGGAAATCAAGTTGAATGGAAGTGTGACAACTATGGAATTAAAGAATTCATCCAGACTGGCAGGAGGGGCAGAGATGCAGAATGGACTGGTCCCACTTCTACATGTGGTGGATAAAAATTCGGGAGGGATATCTTGGGAGTGAGGATTCCCAGCCCCACAGCAGGCACCCTGGTCCAGGGTTCCAGGGCTGGGAGCGTAACTCCCCATGACTCCTGGCTGCAAAAATCAGCCAGTATTGAGTCAGTGGAAGAAACTACTGGAGCCCCAAGCAGTTCCTATTAAAGAACACAGACATGAACTTACCCAGACTCACTCCCTCTGAACTCCAGAACCAGGGTAGCAGCCTGAAAGGCACTAGTAGCATACAGAGAGGAGCTGAAGTGTCTAGCATCAAGGCAAGAGCTGGGGACAGCTTTCTCCCAGACACAAAGGGAGGCAGAGGTCACTGTCCATTTTTTGAACCCTCCCCAAACAAAGCCTTAGAGCCATAGAGCCAGCAGATGGGTGCCATATCTGAGACTCCATCAACCTGGCTAACATGTTTGCCCTGGACATCCACCAAGGCTCCATCCACTCAACTTACAGCTGTTAACAGTGGCTTTTCCATATGAATGGCTGGTCTTGGCTCAAGCTTCATAGCTTCCTAAATCCTTTCAAACAAGCAACAGCTGGCCTCAGTGAGCCACCAGACCTCCTACCTCTTGCTAAATGATCCTAGGCATAGCACTCCAGGTGCCAGACTAGCTTCACAGCTTAGCTTTGCCTGAAAATCTCCAAGCCCAGCATAAGTAGCAGCCACCTCAGACAGCTTTATAGCTCAGGCAGGGTGATTCCAGGCAAAATACAGGTGAGGACTGACCTTGGCCTGAACCACCCAAAATATCCCAGGGTCTGTGCACCCAGTGGACAACTACAGACCACAGAGGAGCAACACCACCCTGCCCCTGCACAGCTGATCCTCCATGGAGGGTGGAGGTTGATGGTGAGTGGTCACAGCCAGTTCTCGCAGCTGACTGGCCTGGGTAAATCCCTCCCACTGATCTGCCAATAGCAACCAAGGCTCAATTACAAAAGGAGGGTATACTCAGCCCACATGAAGGGCGCACCCTGAGTACCCAGCTTGGGTGATAGGGGAGGTTATGCCACTGGACCCTATAGGATGCCTACCATATTAGGCCATGCTACCAAGACAGGGAATCATAGAAATTCTACCTAATAAATATAAAAAAAAAAAAAAACACAGGGAGGCTGCCAAATAGAGAAGACAAAAACAAACAAACAAAACAAAACATGGCCCAAATGAAAAAACAGATCAAAACTCCAGAAAAAAAGCTAAGCAAATGGAGATAAGCAATCTATCAGATGCAGAGTTCAAAACACTTTATAAGGATGTTCAAAAAACTTAGAGAGGATCTCAACAGCATAAAAAAGATCCCATCAGAAATGAAGGATACACTAATTGAAATAAAGAACAATTTACAAGGAAATAGTAGTGGACTAAATGAAGCTGAGAATCAAATATATGATTTGGAACATAAAGAAGCAAAAAACAACCAATCAGAACAAGAAGAGAAAAGAATCCAAAAAATGAGGATACTGTAAGCAGCCTCTGAGACAACTTCAGGCATTCCAATATTCACATCATAGGGGTGCCAGAAGAAGAAAAGAGCAAGAAATTGGAAATCTATCTGAAAAATAATGAAAGAAAACTTCCTTAATTTGGTGAAAGAAATAGACAGGCAAGTCCAGGAAGTACAGAGAGTTCCCAAACAAGAGGATGCAAAGAGGCCCACCCCAAGACACATCATAACTAAAACACCAAAGGTTAAAGATAATGAGAGAATCTTAAAAGCAGCAAGAGAAAAGCAGTTAGTTACCTACAGGAAAGTTCCCCTAAGACTGTCACCTGATTTCTCAAAAGAAACTTTGCAGGCTAGAAGGGATTGGCAAGAAATATTCAAAGTCATGAAAAGCAAGGACCTACAGCCAAGATTGCTCTACCCAGCAAAGATACCATTTAGAATCAAAGAGCAGATAAAGAGTTTCCCAGAGAAGAAAAAAACTGAAGGAGTTCATTATCACCAAACCATTATTATATGAAATGCTAAAGGGACTTATTTAAGAAAAAGAAGATCAAAACTATGAACAATAAAATGGCAATACATACATATCTATCAACAATTGAATCTAAAAAACAAACTAAGCAAACAAGAACAGAGACAGGATCATGGATACAGAGAGTGTTTTGATGGTTGCTAGTTGGAAGGGAGGTATAGGGGAATGGGTGAAGAGGTGAGGGGATTAAGAAGTACAAAAGGTAGTTACAAAATACCCATGGGGATATAAAGTACAGTATAGGAAACGGAGTAGCCAAAGAATTTATATTCATGACTCATGGACATAAACAATGGTGTGGGGACTGCCTGAGGGAATGGGAAGTCCTGGGTGGAGGTGGGCAAAAGGGGAAAACTTAGGACAACTGTAATAGCATAATCAATAAAATATACTTAAATAAAAAGAAAGAAAGAAATCAACAGAGAAACCCACCTTTGGGCCTTCTTGGGGAGGAGAGGTATTCTCAGATGAGTGGTATGGCCTGACTTTGTCTACATTAGAAAAGGAAATTCACCCACCTTGAACATTTATTCATTATTGTTAGGAACCTGGATGGATAGATTTTCTCACTAAATTAATAATGCCCAAACAGTCCAACCCCTTCATTTTATAGGTGGGCAGTTGAGACTCAGAGAGGTCAAGTCACTCGCCCATGCCACACAGCTGATAATGTGCAGATGCAGTACTCTGCTCCAGAGCTTCTGACTTCTCTTTTGGGATTCTTTTGGCTACATCATTCTGCTTCTCACTTTTTTTTTTTAATACTTGAGTATAATATCATACTACTAGTGGCTGGGAGCAACTTGAGGGCAGGGCCTGAGTAATATTAAAAAATACAATAGCAGCAATATATGCATAATGCCTTCATAGTTTGCAAAATATTTATATAAGATTAATTCATAATCATATAAAATGGGTGTTATTATAATCTTTTTAATTTTCTTTAACTTTGCCAGGAAAAATGCTTTTAGTTGTAGTTGAATAAGGGAAGTCTAGACCTATTATTTTCCTAATTTAGAATGCTAAGTTGAACCAATGGAGGTTGAAAAACTGAACACCCATATGCAAATAAGTAATCTAGATACATACCTTATACCCTTTATAAAAATTAAATACAAAATGTAAAACATAAAAGTATGATATTTCTAGAAGATAATATATGGGGAAAAAAGTCTAATGAGCTTGGAGATGTGATGACTTTTTAGATACAATAACAAAGGCCCAATCCATGAAAGAAATATTGATACACTGAGCTTCATTAAAATTAAAAAACTTCTGCTCTGCAAAAGACACTGTCAGGAGGAGACACTGTCAACAGACTGGGGGTAAAATATTTGCAAAAGGCACATTTGATAAAGAACTATTATTCAAAATATACAAAACTCTTAAAACTCAATAATAAGAAAACAACCCAATTATAAAGTGGGCCAAGACCTCACCAAGGTCTTTGGTGAAAGACACCTCACCAAAGATGTGCAGATGACAAATAAGTGTATGAAAAGATATTCCACCCCATACGACACTAGAAAATGCTAAGTAAAACTGAGATACAATCACAATTCTATGAGAATGGCCAAAACCCAGAACACTGACCAATGGTGGAGAGGGTGTGGAGCAACAGGAACTCTCATTCATTGCTGCTTGGAATGTATAATGACACTGCTACTTTGGAAGACAGTTTGGTGGATTCTTAAAAAAGAATCATATTCTTACTAGATAATCCAGTAATCACACTTCTGGTACTTACCCAAAGTAGCTAGAAATGTATGTTCATACAAAAACCTTCACACAGATGTTTATAGCACCTTTATACATAACTGCCCAAATTGGAAAGCCACCAAGATGTTGCTAACAAGAAATGAGCTATCAAGCCATGGAAAGACATGGAAGAATCTTAAATGCATATTACTAACTGAAGAAAGCTGATCTGAAAAGGCTACATACTGTCTGATTCCAACATTCTGGAAAAGGTAAAACTAGGGAATAATTAAAGAAAAATCACTAGTTGTCTGCAAGGGGGAGAGATGAATGGGCAGAGCACAGAGGATTTTAGGGCAGTGAAAATACTCTGCATGGTATTATAATGATAGATATATGTTGTCATTTATTTGCCCAAACCTGGTGAATATACAACACCAAGAGTGAACCTTAATGTCAACTCTGATTATAATGTCAGTGTAGGTTCACTGATTTTAACAAATGGACCATTCTGAGGGGGGCTATTGGTAAGGGGGGGCTATGTCTGTGGGGGACAGGGGTTATATGAGAGCTCTTTGTACTTTCTGCTCACTCCTGCTGTGTACCTAAAGCTGCTCTAAAAAAACAAGTCTTTAAAAACACACTAGGGTGTGTTGTTTTTTTTTCAGGTTCTTGATATACTTTGATAGTTTATGGGGTTAACGTACTGCAGTTATACTTGGCATTTGTGCTTTGGGAACCAGCCTCACCCTGTAGAGGAGGAAACCAGACCCAGAGATTGGGTTCACACACAGTATAACTGGTAGAGGCAGAGCCAGAACCCAAGCCTTCTGACTTGCATCTCATCATTTCCATTGTAATTCCCCTATCTCCCACAAGCGGCCTAACAGGGTTATCTCTCACTCCATTAGTTACAGCCTTCAGGTTCAGTGTGTGGAATTGGGAAGCAATAAACCAATGGTTTCTCAAAATGCATTCTTGCTTTCAGAGTAAAATTTGCAGTTCAGAAAGCTCCAGTATCTTCAAGGAAATAAAAGCTCCATTCTCACATTTTCTCTAGTATTTGCCTGCTCCCCTCTGGTGACCGACATAATCACCTTCTAGAGTGCATGATGGCAGCACTACGAGCAGAGGGCCGACAAACACCACACTCTCATCCATAACCCTTCCTTCTCCACCCTGCCCCCACATGAACAACAACCAGGCCCCATCCTCTACCTCTGGAGCAGACCACACAAACCACAATAAACCTCCCCAAGTACAAGGAAACCCACCCCTAGTTATGCACTATCTGCCTCTGCAAAATTTCCCTCACCTGTCAGACCTCAGCCAGCTCTCCCTTCTCGACATTCCTCTGTGCTAACTACCAAGGCCGTGTGCTACCTAATGTCAGGATGTAAAGGGCCAGAATGTATAGGTTCCAATTCTGGTGCTTGTGGTGCAACTTTGGACAAGTCAAAGTTGTCCAAAGTTGCTTCTCTTCTCTAAGCTTTAATTTACATTTTTAAAAGTGTGGGTGAGTGATTCAATAGTCAACTGGGCTATAGTTTGGCTTGGAAATAGAGACACCTGGATTCAAATTTCAGCTCTTAGCCACGTCAGTAAAATGCTTAGAGCTCCAGTTTCCTTTTCTGTTGGGTGAAGGGGTTAACATGGCCACCACAGAGCCTGTCACATGGAAGCTGTTATGATCAATGCCTTCTTTATGTCTAGTAGATGTCACCTGTATGGTGTGAGCCCCCCAATGACTGGAACGGTCAAAGTGTGATCTAGGGAAGGAGTCTTGGGTTAGATTCCCACTGCTATAACCTCCTAGGTCTCTGGTAACCATGGGCAAGTTACTGAACCTTCTGGTTCATTGTTTCTTTACTTATAAAATTGAGACTTCCCTTTCCTTTCTCTTTTCTGCAGCCAAGCCGCCCTGCTGTTCTAGGGTCTGAGGGGCCTGCGGTATCCAGCTGTGCCAAGACTAGATGAGCAAGTCTCTAATTTAGGGGCAAAGAATGTATCAGCAAGCCCCTTGGCTGCAGATCTCAAGCCACACTCACTAATCAACCTTTTTAATAACAAGGGTGATATTTTTATCCCCACCTGAGTCCTATGTCTATCTTTCAATTGGTCTTGTCTTTCTGTTAGTCTTGAACTAACTAAGCGAGAGGGTTATTATTAATGGCCCTTAAAACCCCAAGTACCCCACATCACTAGCAAGTGCTTAATAATTATGATTTGATGTAATTTAACACAGGACTAGAGCTCTATTTTTCTCAAAGTCTGTTTGGCCTTGATTAGAAGGTGACAGAGTCCCCCAATCAGGACATAAATCAATTAAAAAATGTATTTCTAATCTGTAACATAAAGCTACAACAAAACTTATTCTTAAAGAGATGCTTCTTTAAACCCAAGTTATCTGAACACAAAATGAATGTGCTAATAATCTTTCTGAAGAATGAGTACATAATAATAATGACTCTTATTTTACAGCTTTCAAAGCACTTTCCCATACAGAACCTAAACTTCAGAGCTATCCTAGGAGAGTGGGCTGATTTATCTTCATTTTACAAATGGGAACATCAAAGCTCAAATAGGAACATTATTTACACACAGTCATACAACCAGAAACTGGTGGGGCTCACATCTGACCGCAGGTCTCTTCACTTCAGATCCTGAGACCTTTCTACTCTATGAGGTAGCACAAAGGCTCCACAGGTAAATTCCCAGGTTACAGTAAGGCTGACTATATCTGCTTTTGATTTTGTTCAAAATTGGTATTTACACTGAACTTGAGGAAACAATGAATCTTTTTGGTATGCTATGAGTCACCTATTACTCATAATGAGTACTCGAATGAGTACTCCATTAGAAAAACACGCATATTGGATATCACATGTTTAAAAAATAATTGTTAGTGTCATACTACCAAAAAGTTAACCATTTATTCGACACTTTATAAGTGCCAAGCACTGTACTAGTTGTTCTTTATATATTATCTAATTAGATGGTCACAACGCTTCTATGAGGTAAGTACTCCTATTATTCCTGTTTTATAGATGAATTCTCTGAGACGAAAATGATCAAGGGACTTGCCCACGATTACATGCCTAGGAAAGATGAAGCCAGAATTTGCCCTGGTTTGGGAGCTTTTAGCTTGTATTCCAGCACTGCCCTTCGTTGCCTCTTAACCTCTGATTCTTCCGTCTAGCTGGCTTTCCCTTGGGCATAAAGAACGCAGGCACTCTGTAGCCCTGTTGTGATATGAGCTTTGCTGTTCCCCATGGGTTATCTTTTGTTACTGTCACCTTGGTCCTAATTGCTAATTGCTCATTTTCTTTAAACACGTTTTGATGAACTGGGAATCCCTAAAGAGGGAAGTCACGCCCATAAAGTATCAGAGGGAGAGTTTAAGAGCTGAACTGCTTGCTGGTCATATGCTGATTAGGGTGTGAAAGTCTTTTGTAACCTTAAAGTCTTTTGCAAACATAAAAGGGTTACTAATCACCATCATCATCACCATCACCAATGTCACCAGTTATAGCTCCTAGCAAATTCTCCTCTAGATATGCTACAGTTGGTAATGCGACCTCAAAAGGAACTTCCAATCTGGGAGGGTCCTCAATGGGACTAATCCATGGCTATTTCCACCCCAGCTTCCTGTGTAGTTTCTGGACCAGTGTCTCATTGGATCACAGGAAAGAAGTGGCACTGGGATGAGGGTTTCCAGGAGACAGATGCTCCATTATTAAACCGTGGTAGAAGAGTTTAACAGAGAGTGAGATTGGGAGGGTTTCTGTGGCTGCAAAGCAAGACAACCTACAGTGCATTTTTAAACCGTGGTAGAAGAGTTTAACAGAGAGTGAGATTGGGAGGGTTTCTGTGGCTGCAAAGCAAGACAACCTACAGTGCATTTTCTTTCCTTGACTTTTTTTTTTTTAAGATGGAAGAAGAGAGAATGAGTGAAAAGTTAAAGGAAGACCAAGGAAGAGAAGACTAAGGTGACCAAGAGATGGAAACTGTATCTTGTATGCTGCCCTATCTGCTTTTCATTTTTATCACATTATAATGACGATAACAACAAGTAACATTCATTGGGAGCTTACTAGGTGCTAATTGCTCTAAGTGATTTATCATCACTACAAAAACTTATGAAGGAGGTACTTATACCTTCATTTTAAAAATGAAGAACAGAAGCTCAAAGAGTTTATATAACTTGTCCAAGATTGTATGCAGGAAGTGGCAGAGCAAGGATTTAAAACTAGGTCTTAAAGTGCTCTTAACTATCACCTTAGGTAATTTTAGTATTGTAGTCATACACTGAACTATTTACTCAGAGTCTCCTGCTTGAAAGGATGCTCCCCTTAATCTAATTGAAGCACATATCTCTCCATAAGAGAGTACGCTACTACCTTAGGCATTAGGACAAATTTCACTCAACTAGTTCCTCAATTATCACAGACCCAGGGACTATTAGAGCTGGAGGGTTTTTAGAGGTCATTTCTGTAACAGATGGGGACAGAAAAGCCCAGCCAGTGGAAAGAATTTACCCAAGGTTACTGAGCATTTACGGCAGATCGAGGACCAACTCTGGATTCTTCATCCCCAGTTTGTGCCTTTAGACGACTGTTAATGAAGACATCAACTCTAAAGTGTTACTAATATCAAAATGACTTTAAACTGGGCACACTGTCAGGGGGACCCTAAACACCAAATAAAATATGTGACCTCTCCTTGCACTGGTATCCCTGATGGTGGCTTTGGTTACTATACTGTTAAACAACATTAGTGGGGAAGGCCCAGAGGGAATAGCGGGGCTTCTAACAAGAGGGAAGGGTGGGGGTGGGAAGATCCGAGTCTGTAGAGTGAACATAGAAAGATTGAAAACAGGCTTGTCTCCTCATTCCTCGAAGCCAGTTCCCAAGATTAGTCCCTTTTGGGGTCTGGAAGACACAATTTCAGGTAAATAAAATGAAGTCCTGTTTTACAGAGTGGTTTGCAAGCTCGCTGTCCCTGGGAGCTTAATGAATAGGGTATGGGCAAATTCATGAATGAGGACTCTGCAGTGTGGCAACACGCTGGCTCCTCATCCGCCCCCCCCCCCGCCCCCCCCGGGGCAGCCACAATCTTCAGGGCGGGGTTGTCTCTGTCCCTGAGCAACCTAGGATGGTTATTCCAATGAGGCACAAAAACATTTTCAATGTGTGCAGTGGTTTGAAAAAGGCTGGGAAGCACTGATCTAGGGGACATGCCTCACTTTCAGAGGCTGATATCATGGAAGGCTGCCAGGTTCTTGTATGAAAGGTTCCTAGGATGCCTCTGGTAAAAGATTGGTCCACAACACTAACCCCTGTGTTTGGAGAGAAACCTGCTAACTGATTAGGTTTAGAGCTGCTACCCCAGCTTAAAAACCTGAGCAACTCTGATTATTTTTGCCCAGACTGCCATCACTAGGCATGGATTAAATCCTAATTGGGAGGCAGTAAGAAAGAGCACTGGTGGGTTTTGAATTCCAGTTCTACACGTGCGCTCTTGAATAAGTCATTTAACCTCCAAAACCCCACATTTCTCATCTGCAAGCTGGTGATGACATTACCCAACCAACTAACAGGCTCTGACAGACTGCTTCTCTCTGGGTCTCTCCTTGAACAAAATATCTGATTCTACTTAAAATTCTTCAGTGGTTCTGTAGGGCAACAGGATAGGTCCCTTTTGCTTTGGCCTCGTTTTCCCAATTTGTAAATGGGTGATGTTTCTGGCAAGACACATAGCATAGCCATAGTGGAAAACAAGGCTGAAAAGACAGTTTAGAGATAGATCTTGAAGGGCTTGAACGACTTATTAAATTTAAACTCCCTGGTTTCAGAGAGACCTGGAGTAGCACGCTCGAGGTGCTCTTGAGGCAGAGCGGCTAAGGAAAGTGAGCATTTTGAAAGCATTTTAATACTCAGGCAGGGCCACAGAACTGGTGTGTGTGTAACTCTGCACACAAACACCACTCAAGAGCTGGAGCTTTGAACAGGAGTTAAAAGAGTTGAGTCCCTAACGACATACAAAAGACTTGCCGGTGTGATTTATTCTGATGTATTTACTTATCCAATTACTAAAACAGCAGGAGATCATTAAATTTTCTAGTTACCAGATGCAGCACGTTCAATATCTTAAATGTTACCAAGGCTCTCTCTGAGCTATTTTCATATTACATTTCATCTGCCCAAAAGCTTATGAAACCGGAAGGCAAGATTCATGAACAGAGCAGGTGTTTTCTTTGAAGGCTGGTCCAGCAGGCACCTGCACAATACCAAACTTAGAGCTGAAACTCCCAAACTCTCTCCTGGATTTAAAGAAAAGTACCATGATGAGAAACAAAAGTATTTGGGAGAGAAGATGCTAAGAACATGGTACTTGAAGGTAGCTGGAGATAAGTATTTTATTGGGCCAGACTTTTCTGCACGCTCATTTTCTATCACTTTGGTCCCCATGTCCAAAGAGGGCTGGGGCTCAGAGGAGAGAAGGGAATACACGCCCTCTGAGAGACTACCCGTGTGATCCTGAACAAGCACTTTGGAGCAACTAAGAGACAGAAACTGTGCGTTTCCTGTTTCTTTATTTCCATCTTCTAGCAAAGAACCTGGTGTATTATATACTCTCAATATTAATGCTTGTCGAAGAAATGATCAGGGAATGTTTGGTTGGTATTAAGCATTGAAAAATACAGAGCAAGCCTTAATTAACAACATTTGAAAAGTGGCAAAATAGATGTTTATTCTATTTTCTTTTGAAAAATATACACCATATAAGTGATACCTGAGCCTAAAGTTTTGGAAAGGGTGGTCACGGCTTGGCCCCACCAGTCTTCCTCTAAATACGGTCCCTTCACAGACCTTAAGCTGCAGCAATGAGAGCAGTTTGCTATTCCCCAAATATGCCCGGTCCTTTTCCTACCTGAATCTTTGCTTTCATTGTTTCTCCTAATGGACTGTCCTTCATCCCCTGCTGAAAATTTATACTGTAAGTTTATACTGTATATCCTTCAAGGTTCAGCTCCAATGCTACTTCAACCAAAAAACTAGGCCTAAGTGACAGAGCCTAAATTAATCTCTTTCTCCTGTTCCTGGTACAGAGGTAATCATAAATGGTATTTTCTCCCATTCACTGGGCCATGGGCTCCTGAAACACAGGGGCCCTGTATATTCACTGTGGTCTCTCGCTCAGGTGCCTGGCTAGGCAAGGCAACCCACTTCTGTAGGATCTAGCTTAAGGGTCAGCTACACTCTCGCCCTGAGTTACCTCTCTGCTAAGCCTGTCAGGTTATTTTGTAATTGTTTGTCTCTGGGTCTGTCTCTCAGGTTGACTTCTGAGGGCACAGAATGAGGTCTCACTGGCTATTATCCCAAAGGCCTAGTACACTGCTGGAAACAGTGTGAATTCAGCAGGTGTTTGCTGAAAGATGACCCACTGAATGACTGAGTGAGGGCTCCCCACTCCTCGCCAGGCCGTCCACCAAGCCAAAGGAAGGGACTCAAGAGGAGCCAGATCCATAGAACTCGTCCCCCAGCCTCAGCCCGACAACAGACAGAACTGCTACTATTAGTGGGCGACCCCAGCAGGTCCCCTGGCTCTGGGTGCTCTCTGGCCCTTCCCTCAGTCAGTCCTGCTGCACAGACATAGGGAATGACAATAAGTTTGTACCAGTTGCCCTTTCAGAAGGGACAGATTTTTCCCTGCTTAAACTGCTGTTGGAATTGGCTAATTAGAAGGATTTAAAAAATCTTAATACTCCAAACAGAGAAAACTGGTTCTGAATTATTAAGCAACATTTTCAGTGCATTTGAATAACCTTAAGTGACTCAGCTGCCACCTGATCCTAAGCTCTGGCTCAGATAAATAAATGTGAAATATTGTCAAAGCCCCGGCTTATCGGAGCCTCCAGCTACAGTAAATAAAGCTTAAGTCCCCATAAACTGCCTGGGACAGAGACCTTCTCCTACAGAGAAGATGATGTTAAATAAAGCCAGTAGAACCATGAAGCCAGTGGTTGTGTTCTAGTTTTCAGAAGAGAGTTGTCAGTGGGGCAGGTATTTCCTATATCCAGGTCATTTAATCAGAGAATCACACAGTATCAGAGCTGAGAGAAGAGTTAGAAAGCACTTACTTTAATCTCCTCATATTTCAGAAGAGGAAAATAAGACCAAGAGAAGTATATGCCTTGCGTGAGATCACACAACAAATGGCAGGAACAATCAAAACTCTGTCCCAGGTGCCTGGTCTCACCTTAGTCCCCTTTCCAATATTCACATTCCTCTGAGAACGTCCTGCTGGAGACAGAGGCTGCCAACTAACTGGCTGTTAAAAAACACCTGAAAATTTTAACCAGCAGGGTGACTTCTAGAGTTCAAATTCCAGAATCCATGGTTCCCCTCCAGCCCCTGCTTTGGAGTTTTCTTTCATGACTGTGGGGTGAGGGGAGTGGGGGGTGATGAGAGCGGAGGGAGAAGAGGTGGGAAACGAGGAATAAGTGAAAGTGAATGCCACTGTAACGGGGTCCCTCTCTTGCCTACCCTCCAGCTATGAGGGTGCTGTGAGTTCTGCCTGGCGAGATGGAAAGTGCAGAAAACAAAAACAATGATGCATGAATAGGCAGGACTATTTTTCCCCTCTCATTTATTTACTAAACAAGTGTTTCCTGAGTGTTTACTATGACCAGAAACTGTGCCAGACACTGGGAAACCAAAGTGAACAGGCACTATCTCTGTCCTCAAGGCGTGTAGAGTCCCGGGCAGGATGCAGACAGGAAATCGACCCACTGCAATTCAGACCTGCAAAGGGCTACGCTAGGGAAGAGGATAGCAGAGGAGCACGAGGAAGGTAAACACCTAACTCTGTCTTATGGTTTCAGTCAGCTCCATACTTTCTCTTTCTTCAACGTCTCATTCTAAAGTGCACAATTCTTTCCTTCGATGTAACCATTTTACTGACTTCCACTTTCATAAACAATAAACCAATACTAGTTGTTTACTATGTGGCAGGCACTGTACTCAGATGAATCAGACATACCAGTAATCCCAAATAACTTCAGATTTGACCTGTACAAGTACAGTTCTTTGTCTTTTTGTTTACAAAATGTGTGTCTTACCTTCATGTTGTGACTATTGTACGTTTGGGCCAACCATTTCTACTTCTGGTATCCTTCAATTTTTCTAGGCCTTAAGTTACTTTCCTTCTTTGCATCCTGGTTTTTTAAATCTATAAAATAGGGGTCTTTTCTAGTTCTCACAGTCTAGTATCTGTGAGATATTAGAGGAGGTCCTATTCACACATACAGACAGCCAATAGAGGAAGTGAAATAAATTTGAAAACATCAAGAGTATCTTTAGGTTTGGGATTTGGTCACAGACATTAAGTGATGGTTCTGGGTGAACAGCAGGTGTGTCTGGGTGAAGGGGGCTGGGGCTGGCCCTGCAGCGAGGCCCAGGGGGATTGGGCACACCGACACACCTGCTGACGGACTCTGGAACTTCAGCACTGGCTTTGAAAATTACAAGGAGTCCCTAGAAAAGGTTAATCTGCACATATACACGTTTGCAGTTGTTTGTATTTACAATGGGGTTATCATACAGACTTTAAGTGAGCAAAGCTTGTCTGCAGAAGTACCTGGAATACTGAGCACAGAACTAATGATTTTTTATTCATGGCTGAACGCAGTCAGATTGGATTGTATGTACAGCCTTCAAAAGTTTATTTGATTTCTGATACAGCATTCTGAATAGTATAATGCTATATAAACACCTTATAAAAATTAAGTTCTGGGGAAAGTAAATAATTTTATAAAGGTTTAAATACATCAACATGCCTATATATAATCAGTAACTGTCACTCCATCTTATATTCAGCAGGGTATGGGGAAAAGACCTGGGTTTGGGGAATCAAATACTGGTGTTGATATTTATTGTATAACTTTGAGAAATTAAGCTCTCCTAGGCTTCTATGTCTTCATCTGTAAAATGGGATGATAGCTATCTTTCAGAGAATTAATATACATGATCATGCACTTAACAGACATAAAAATAAATGGCTTTATTCACTGTCATCAATCCCTACCACCCCAAGTTCTTCATAAATAAGTTAGGAAGGGGTAGAGGCAGATTCTATTAAGACTCTGAATTCCACTCAGCTACCATGAAATGGCTATAATCACCTCAAGCACATTTTAAAAACTCTTTTGTGTATACTTTGATCTGACCAGGGGCATACAATAATGGGTTTTCTCATGTAATACCACCTTTTCCTCAGTGCCTCTGTAGCAAGATCCCTTTCTCTCCATGCCATCAACTCCATCACAAGAGCTTAAATACACTGAGCATTTGCTAAGTATTGGTGCTTTGTAAGTATCACTTCAGTTCATTTGTACAACGGCCCTATGAAGTATATACTATCATTATCCTTGTCTTATCGATGAGGAAACTGAGCTACATAGAGGCTAAGTCATTTGCCCAAGATCAAAGAGCTAGGAAATGGCAGAGTTGAGATTTAGTCTGGGACTCCAGAACCCAATCTTTTAACCACTAGCCTATACTGTCTCTCCATCATGCATCTCCTTCAAACCCACCCAGTCACTTCCAGGGGCACTTTGTGGTAGTGGCCACTCTCACAGTTTAAATGTCTTCATCCTCTGTTAGAAAGCACCACCTAGACTTTCTCTTGGCATCTCAGTCTCAACAAATCCCAAAGTGGATCTACCTTCTCATCTGTCACACTTGATTTCTGCACGTGAACTCTGATCTCTCCAGTCATTCAGACTGGGACCCCCTAAGTCACCTCTGACAACTACTTGGTCCTATCCTCCCCGCTCTGACATAGCTAGAAAATCACCCAATCCCACTGATTTTTTCTTCCTCTTTATTCTGTGCCTTCTCTTTAGCCCCATTACTGCCATACTAGTTTAGATTTTCATAGTCTGCTATCTTGTCTACTGTAATAGTCCTATCTGGTCTCCCTACTCTGATCCTTCCTGATGAGAACAATCAACACATTTGAGGAAGCAGGGAAAAGGCAGAAATGTGGAATCAAAAGACCTAGGTGGAGCCACTGTTCTACCACTTATTAACTATGTCAGTCTGTGTTAGCTATTTGGCAGTTCTAAGCCTAAATTTCTCATCCTTAATACAAGGGTTAATACCTACCTTAACTAGTTCAAATTTCCACTAGAATTGGTTTTGTGAGGGCAAGAACTTTTTCTAGCCTATTCACTACTGTACCCCCAATATCTCAAGCATAAGAACATCTCAAATAATATTTGTTAGATTAATGCAGTGATTTTCAACCAGTGTACCATAAGAACTTTTAAAACATGCAATGCTTATTTAGTCAGGGACACTGACCTATTTTCTCTTAGATTGTCAGGTAAAAAAATAATAGCCAACACAACAATAGCCATTTGGTGTGAATGAATAATACTTATACCTATTTTTTCAGATGAGCCAAAAAATGTATTTTTTGGTGTTTTGCAGAATTTTAGTGATTAATTTATCTGTGCCATGAGATAAAAAAGGTAGAAAATCGCATATGAATGCATGGTAAGTCCAGTTATTTTTTTCAATTCCTATTTCATTTCCCTCCATGCCTGACTTCACATCCTAAATTCCATCACAGCAAACTGTGTGCAATTCCCCAGACCCATACTGGCTTATATTCTTGTTTTTGTTCATATTTCTGCTCAATAAATATTCCTGTAAACATAACTGTAGTGTAATATCAAACCAGGAAAATGACATCGGTATGATATTGTCAACCAGACTATAGGCCTTACTTACATTTCATCAGTGTTTATGTGTATTCATTGAGTGTGTATCTGTGAATATTTATGTGCAATTTTACCTCCTGAAGATTTGCGTAACCACCACCACCACCACTATCAAGATGCAGAATAAAACTCTAAGATTTAGAATCACGCCCACCCCCTACAACAATGCTCTTTATTCCTGGTGACCACTAATTTGTTTTCCATCTTTATAATTCTGTCAATTCAAGAGTGTTATATATATGTAATCATACAGAGTGTAACCTTTTGAGATTGCCTTTTTTCATTCAGCATAATGCCCTTGAGATCCATCCAAGCTGTTTCATGTATTAAGAGTTCATTCCTTTTTATTGCTGCACAGTATTTCACTGTTCCTTTGTAAAAATGTTCAAACCCTGTTTCTTCTGTGAAGCTTTACTGACCTGCAAGCAGAACTAGACTCTCTACCACTCCCTAAGTTTCCATTATAGGCAGCATCAACAACCACAGCATTTTTGGTTTTTGAATACCTTTATTTGTTTGCTTGCCTATAAGGCTTCGCTCACATCTTTGTACCTTTAGTGCCTAGCAAGTACCTGGTAACTAGGTATGTATTATATTCAGGCATGAGTTTTTGTATCATTGGCCATGAGTTCAATGTTAATGAATCAACATTCTATATTAAATAAGGGATCTTTAAACAGAAACATACATAAAACAAGGCTACGTACTAATTGGTTGATGAAAATTTTAACTAGAGGCGCACAGGAACTTAAACCTATGTTAGCCCTAGAAGCAATGTTGGAGTACACTAATTCAGTGTTTGTGGCAACTTTATACAACATAACTACTGTGAAAAATGAGAACTCACTGTACTTTTCAGCTCTAAAACCAATATGTTGCTACACACAACCTACAGAATAAAACAAGAATATAGCAATTTCTCGACCCTTAATGCTCACAACCCCAGTAATGCTCACAACAACCCTATGTATTGCTACTTTCATTTTACCAAGAGATTAAATAATCTAAGATCACGCAACAGAGAGCTGATCCATAATTCAAAGCCAGGTCCATTTGAATCCCCGGTTTGTGTGCTCTTGTTTCAGGCTGCAGTGCCTCTGAGTGTGCTGAAAAGAACAGGTAGTGTTAAATAAATCATCCTTACAGTGTTGATTTATACTTGCTGATAAAACAAGCAAGGAAAAATAAATACCAACAACTTTCCCTTTATTTTAAGTGGCCAGGTTGAGAAAGTATTCTCCCTCTGTAAGGAAAAGCAGCTACAACCTCAAAGACAATTGCAGGCGCTCTGTGCAAACCATTGCAGACTTTGGGCAAATTTACATAGAAGATGCTGGCACCCTAGAAACTCAGAGATGGTCATATCCAGGGATTGTGTTTCCCTCAAGTTCCCTGAAAATCTTTGAAAATACAGGGTTAACTGGTGCTTATGAGTATTTTTCTCAGGCAACATTTACCATTTGTTATAGTCCTAAGTTCTGTTATGAGTGAAGGTAAGAAGCAAAGTCAAATGCTTAGAAGTTTCCCAGTTTACAGAGTTCTACTTACATATCTAGTAGTAAATCCCAGAAGTGAATTTGATATGTGAATACCTTAAAAAATAAAATTATATTATGTACAGCAGACTCAACATAGCAGGCCTAACAGATATTCTGTTGAAAAGCTTGCTTACAAGGTTGGCTCCTGGCTGGCACTTGGGAACTTGGGTTTTGGGAGGGGGAGAGGAGGGCAGTTTCCACCATTTGCAGAACTGGTAAGAGGGGCTCACTAAACCTAAACTGTTCGTGCAAACAACAAACTTTGTGCAAACAACTGCTTTTCTTCTGGGACTGTGGAATTTTGGTATGTGCCAGGCAAAGGGTACCTACATGATCAACCTCCAATACAAAACTTGGGTACCGAGTCCCTGATAATCAGCTTTCTTACTTGGCACTATTTCACATGCATTGTCTCAAATCATTACTGGGGGAATTAAGCTCATTCTGTATGATTCTACTGGGAGAGGACTCTTGGAAGCTTGTGTCTGGTTTCCCCTGGACTTCATCCCATGTGCTTTTTCTCTGTGCTGATTTTGTGTTGTATCCTTTTGCTGTAATAGATCATATCTGTGTGTATTACCATATGCTGAGTCCTCTAAGTTTTGCTAAGGAATCACCAAAACTTGGAGTGGTCTTGGGAACCCACCCCCACATAGTTGGTGTCAGAAGTTGGACTGAAAAGAACAAGCTGATCTGACGCATCAAAATACGGTGAAAATATTGTTCAAAGAAAGAACCTCTGGTGTCTCCATGGATACAGAGTCATTCACCCATGGTATGAAACAGCAGCTGGGCTGCTGCCTGTTGTGAGAGGTAGAAGTTACCTATGGAGTTCTAAAATGATATATCCAGTTCCAGGACAGCTGGCTTGCCGGCTCCTCTGACTGCTTTGGTTGTACTGGCTGACGTCAGGGGGGAAAGGTGCAGCCTTGTAATGCCTTTGGTTTTTGTTCTTTCAGGTAACAAGACCAAAGATCCTAAAATTCCCAAAGGTGAGCTTTGGATGGGCAAAAAATGTTAAAGCTGGTTGGCACTGTTCTCACCACCCAGTCAGAGAAAAATAAAGTTAAATCAGTCCCAGAGCTGGAACATAATTTTAGATAAACCCGAGGGACGAAAAGGGAGAGAAATGTTTCAGCCATTTCTTCAGCTTAACCGTTGTCACCTCTGCTTCAGTGGCCAAGTACTGCTGCTCCCACTGCCCTTGTATTTCAGCAGCAACTTCAATATTAACCCCGTAAGTGTTACATTTACTACTAAGTGTCTCAGCAAATTAGAAATGAGAAAAAAAGGAGAGATTTTAAAAATAATGATTTTATGTTTTGTGGTTGTTATATCTGGATATATAGTAAAAACTGATATAAAACTTTATATGCTTCTTATTTCATAAATGCTAGAGGAATCATCCCAAGCAAGGAAAGCCTTAAAAAAAAAGCACTAGAACATAATTTCTTTGCTTTTTGCATCTGATGAATGGGTTAGAATTTAAACTTTATGAATACTGGAAGTAGAACAAGTCTCCAGAACTAATGATTTCTCCTTACTGGAGCCTCTGGAAAAAGGAGGACAACATGGAAAAGCAAGGCCATGTCTGGCCATACACCTTGGAAATTTTAAAAAGCAGTTTTTAGTTTGTTAATGAGCTCTAATAAAATCAGATGTCTGCTCTTTAGAGGCTCATGATTTTCCAGTGTGACACATATTTCTGAGTACATAAATTTGAACAAGACCAAAAGACTTAAGAAACCCTTGCTTGCACTTGAATTTGGAACAGAGCTGTCTGGCCCTGCAGCATCTTGGCTTTGCTGCTGCTGAAGCAACGTTGTTGGCTTCTTTTGAAATCCTAACTCCACAGATCCTAATGGTCTGACCTGACTCTAAACTAAAGCCTGATATTGTCAGCTGTAAGCTGTTTCAGCATCAGAATGTGCTGTGCTGAACTGAAAGCAAGCACAGGATCATTAACAGGACTTTGACTCTGGGACAACTGTAGATTTAGGCCACCTCTCTGTGGGGCCTAAAACTGTGAAAACATCATGGATGCAGTCTGTACCATTTGGGTCACATAAAAATGTCCACAGGAAAGAATTTGTTTTTTGGATGGACCATGTGAACTCCAGCTGCTAACTGGCTTGTATTTGATACAGAAACTGACCAAATTCTTAACTTAGGATTCCCGCCAAAAGCCATGTCAGGGGAGGGCACACCACAGGTAGCGTGACCCCGTGCCCATTCCTTAGAGGTGGACTCTTGCCTTCCTCTAGGGGCTGTTTCATTGTTGTTGACTTGTGTTCGACTTCCTAGATTAGCTGCAGTTTGCAACAATGGACCAATGAATTGCTTGACTATTTCTCTCACCTTTCTCCTGGTACGCACACCTCAGAGAGACGGTTGAACTGTTAAATACTGCTGTTCTCAAAAAGGGATGATCTTTCCTAGGCTGTTCACTGGATAAATGAACAGGATGAAAGGGGTGGGAGGTTATGAAAACTAATTTTGAAAAATTTTTTATAATTCAGAATTTTGTCCTAACCAATTCCTAAAAATGATGTGTCTCTGTTCAAGTTGTATAAAACTAACTTTTCATAAAAATATTTTGAGTCTTTTACAAATACAGTCCTTCCAGAAGAAAGGTCTAGATGAGAGTAAGTAGGGAATAATGAAAAAAAAACAACAACAGTAAAATTATGATTGTTAAATAGGATACTCCAATTTTGTAACAAAGAAGAAAAACAATACAAAAAACCAAAATTCTGGCACCTGGAGAGGTGTAAGGATTAAAGACCTTTTCTTATCAAAACTGTTCCTGGAAACTTTCACTTCTTCCTGATGGAAAACTCCCCACGCTGCCTTGCCAAGCTGCTGTGAATGCCCTGAATTCAAACTGACTGCTGAGTCTACATCCCGCTTGACAGTGATGACTACAAGACAGACCCGGCTCCTACACTTCCACACAGAACACCTCCAGAGGCCGTCTGTACCAGGAGCTGAATGGACTAGTGTCATGGACAAACAGAAACAGACTGACTGCCTCAGGTAGTCCCTCTGAAGCCAAGGGCCGAACTGGGTTACTTGAACGGACTGAGAACCCGGGGTTGGAGGCGCCACAGTGAGCCTGACTGTGTGTCCTGCTGGGGGTGCTCTAACAATTGGAAACTCTGTTTCCAGGGGTACCACCTGTGCCCTCTGGAACTGCATTTCTTGTATGTCTCCTGACATTGTGACACTGACTCAGCCCTGGAAGTCATTCAGGTCAGCTTCAGTATAGCTGGAATTGTGCTGTCCTTGAATTGATGCCTGGGCCAGGTTATAAAAAAAGGGCTAATACAGAAACTTAAGGAGGAAGTCACCTGGCTTTCTAAGATAGACCTTAATGGTAATGGGATTTGTTGTAATTGTCTAAATCCAGGATCCCTACAAAGTATACCTGACATCAATACTGCAGGTGTTGTAGGGTCCCACTGAATATCATTTTATTTTGTAAAGATGTCTTGGTCAAGAACAAGGGGTGTGAAATGGCAATGGACATGGCCTCAAGGTCCAGGAACACCACTGGGTGGAGGGGGTGGCAGAGAACTGGAGGGAGGAGTTATCCTGGCCTGTCCCTAGTCAAGGGGCAGCTGCTGCTTGGGCCCCGCCTACCATCCTCCTGGCGGGATACTGCCCAGCGGAGCTAGACTGCCTGAGTCTACAGAGAGAATGTAGAGAAATGGGTTTATGTGTACAATTTCTTGATTTTTAAATGTTGCCTCTAGTTTTTCAAAATGCCATATAGACATTGAATCTAGTATGCCACTGGCTGTGAGACATTTTGATATTTAATAAACTACTAGTAAAGGGAAAAAAGCAACAGGAGGGATCTTGTGCAGAAAAGAGTTAACAAAGCAGGCCTCATTGCTACTCTTTAAAAGGCTTGCTTGCAAGGTTGGCCTTTGGCTGGTGTCTGGGAACTTGGTTTTGGGGAGGGTTCCCACTATTCCCAAAACTGATAAAGAGTGGCTTACTAAGCCTGACCTGTTTGTACAAAGTTTATGCTGAACATCTGCCTTCCTTGAGGGATTCTGGAATTTTGGTATATGCCAAGGCAAAGGCTACCTACTTCTGTGATCAGCCCCTAATAGAATCCCTGGGCACTGAGTCCCCAATAGGCTTCCTTGCTTGGCAACTCTTCACATGTCATCACCGCTGGGGGAATGAAGCTCACCCTGTGTGATTCTACTGGGAGGGAACTCTGGACAGTTTGTGCCTCGTTTCCCCTGGACTTTGCCCCATGTGCCTCTTCTCTATGCTGATTTTGCTTTGTAACATTCTGCTGTAGTAAATCATGGCCGTGAGTATAACTATCTGCTCAAGCCTGTGAGTCCTACTAGAGAAACATCAAACCTGGAGGGGGTCTTCAGGACCCCTTGCCACATTATATAAAAAAGTTTTCTGTTCAGGATAAAAAGTATAGGCTTCAGAGGTTCAAATCTATATCTTAGAATTTATATAAAAAGTAAATGGGAGAATACTTTCTGAAATGTCTGGCACAGAGCAGGACATTAATAATTAATTACCCTATGTGGCTGAAAACTGAAAAGGCTGTAAGAACTGAAGAACTGTTCACCAAAACAGCCACAAAAACTTCAAAGAAAACTTTTGTATCAGAGATCCACATACTTATGGAAGGCTGAGACCCAACTCATCTGGAAACTAAGCAGAAAATTATACCATGCTTTATAGAAACAATAACATGGAAGGAAGAGAGAATGTGCTTCCTTAAAGGAAAGTATGACCGAAAGTGAGATGGTGTGGTTTCATCCTATACCTGGTACCCTGCCCAGGGGCATGTCCAGTTGGTGAGCTGTTATTCCTTCTCTGTACAAGGTCTACATATCTTAAAGTATCATGTGTCCTGAAGTACCCACCATGTGTCAAGTGCTTGCCCTCAAATCATCTCACTTAATTCTTTTAACTACCTCATATATGGCTCATACATGGCTATTGTTATCTGCCTTTTACAGGTGAAGGAACCAGTGTAGAGAGGTTATGTAACTCAACCAAGGTCCACCTGGTAACTGATTCCTTGCATATATTATCACGCTGTCTCCCTGTCATGACTACCAATCCTCTGAACACATTTTTCTTGCCCTAGGAGCACTGCAGTGAATAGTGGACTTCCTTCCAAGGAAGGGTCTATTATAACACACATGACAAAGGGCAGGTCATATTAAGAATGAGGAATGTGTCTAAACTTATTTTTTGTTAAAGGCTAGAGACAGGTCAAATACAATGACTCGCTGGAGAAGGATCAAAGAAACTCAGCATTACTAACTCAAATGGCATGGCCCTCTGCCATTTACTAAGTGTTTTCATGATCACTTTTGATCTTATCACAATATATCTGTGAGGACACGTGACACGATCCTCACTCGAAAGATGAAATAACCGAAATACAGAATAGAGAAGGAAGGAACTTGGTGTAACTCAACAAACAGATGGAAGTGCCAGTGTCAGAACAAAGATCTTTCTGACTCCAAGCATATACGGAACAAGAGAAGCTCTGGAACCATTTATCCAAACACTTAGTCCAGGTGTTAGCAGAGCACAGAAACATTTCTGTAATCTTGCCTTTCTTGGCTGCATTTTTATCAATCTCATTGTACGTACTGCAATATCCCCGGACTATTCTTCTGGCTTTAGGTTTTCCCCATGTCTGTTCACCTTTCTAGGCTGCCAGTGAGAGATAACAGAAAAAGTCAACACCCTTATAATTTCTACTTTTTGCTATTTAATCTTGGCCAAAACACTTAACTTACAGTTTTAGTGTCTGTATCTGTAAAATGATTTGCTTGGTATAACAGATTTTGGGCATGGCTTAGAAATCTGCTTCTTTGTGCCTTTAATTTTTTCAGCTACAAGGCAAGGACAATACCAATCTCATGGGGTTATTACAAGGATTTAATTAGATGAAACCTGTTAAGTGCAGAGCGTAGCTGACTGACACACTGTGGGAATACAATAAATGGTAGACAGTATTATTATTACTTTACAGGTTGTTGGCTTCATTCATTCAGTAGACATTTACTGTGCTTTGTTTAAGTTCCAGATACCGTTCTACATGACAAGTAACACAGCAGAGAACACGTAAAGTTCCTGCCTTCGAAAATCTTTCATTACAGCAGGTAGTAGACAATAAATAACTACATATCTGTTATGTCAGACGGTGATAAGTTCAGTGGAGAAAAAGAAAGCAGGGTAAGTGGCATAGGAGTTGCTGATCTGTCAGGCTGGGGAAGGTGGGGGCAGAGAGGAGGGAAGGTAGACGGGTACTCTATATGAGTTGGTCAGAAAAGGCCCCGGTGAAGAGGCACTATCTGAGCAGAGACCTGAAGGAAGTAAGGGTATGAGCAATATAGGTATCTAGAGGAAGAATGTTTAAGGGCAAGGCCTGGAAACAGGAAAATGTTTTGTGGCATTTCAAAAACAGCAAGGAACAGCAGGCTGACTGGATAAGGCCGAGTGGAGTCCAAGAAATGCTGGGAAGACACATCTGGGAGCATCTTTTGAAAACTCTGAACTAGATGGGAAGCCATTTCAGGGTTTTGAGGAAAAAAAGTGATATAATCTGCCTTATATTTTAAAAAATCACTGTGGCTGGTTTTTAGAAAAAGAGACTGGGGCTGGAGGGAAGCTGCATGGAGGCAGAGGGGCCAATTAGAACACTATTACAACAATTTAGACAAGCGATTATAGTGGCTTGGACTATGGTTTAGTTGTCCCGGCTGCTGGAGAATGTTCTGTCTTTACCAGCTCACCAAATATCTTATCAGTCTTAGTGTTGTAGAGGCAGTGAAAAGTAGATTCTGGAAATATTTTGAAGGTAAAATCTACAGAATTTGTGTGAGTTGGATAGAGAAATGAGAGAAAGAGGATTACAAGGTTTTCTGATCTGAACAAAAAAAAATGAGGTTGCCCTTTAATGAGATGAGGAAGACTATTAGGGGAGCAGGTTCGAAGAAGGGCAGGGATCAGTGGTTTGGCTTTAACTATGTTTAATTTGAAATGCCAATTAGACATAAAATGGAGATGAGGAGTGGGCAGTTGTACATATAAATGCCTGCAGTTAAGGAGAGAGCTTGGGCTAGAGACACACACTTTGGAGTTGTAACTGTATGCATGGCATTTAACACCAGAAGGCTGAGTGAGATCACGAAGATAACAAGGAGAGAAACAGATAAGGGGACTGGCAATTACTAAGCACCCGTGATGTGCCAGGTAATGTGAGTCTGTAAATTACGGAGTATTTTCATTTTGATGACAATGACCATGTCATTCCCTTGCTCAACAGACTTTACATGGAACAAAGCCGAGTTTTCTTGCCTGGTTTTACACAACCCTCCTTCAGCTTTTTCTCAGAACTTTACTATATAAACCTCATATTTCAACCAATGTGATCTACACTCCACCAGGTAGCTATGTCTTGAATATTCTAACATTAGCTTCTTTCCTCAAGCTGTCTGGCTGCTGGTAACTGTGCTGTCTTTATCAGCCCACCAAAAATCCTATCTCAAAGTTGTGTTCACTTGCTTTCTCCTACTTACAAAGTTTTTCTTGGGTACCCAGGCCAGCAGGGATCTTTGCCAACTCTGATATCTATTGCCCTTTTTGTCTGACTACTTTTCGGACCCATGAACTGCACTATGAGGATTATTTGTGTAAGAGTCCAGGGTTGTCTCAAAGGCAAGGACCAACCCTTATTTCTTAGCACTTGGTACAGTGCCTGGCAAAATTAAAGACTGTTGGGAAAACAAAGTGTGAAATGCAACTAAAGTGTACATTTTACCTACATTTGGCTGTGATCTAGGAATAGAAATTACAAAGACAATATGAAGAAATTAGAGATAATAACATCTTTCCAAATGTATAAAACTGAGCTTCATTCTCACATTGCAAACATTTTTCTAGACGATAAACTACCTAATTTATTTATTCCTTCTTTGGTTCAAGAGACATAATTGCATAGGGAATAAGAGCACAGACTCTAGAGTCACACACTTAGGTTTGTATCTGGTTCTGATATTCACTGTGACATTGGGCAAGTTCCTTAACCTCTTTTGTGCCTGAGATCCCCCATCTCTGTGAAGATAGTGTGGATATTTGCCTTTGGAATAGTCTTTAGGATTAAATGAGATACAGGGGACTTTGAGTACACTTCCTAATTTGAGCCATGCTGTAGTTCTGGGAGAAGAATTTATTGTTTCTGTTTTATAGAGAAAAAACTGAGATTCAGTGAGGAGTGAGCCTTGTTCAAGGCTGCACAGCTAATAAATGTTCTTCTGATTCTCAGCCCAATGTTCCTTCCTCTATACACAATGCTTTCCCTTTATTCCAGCTCAATTATTCCAGCGATAAAGTAGAGACCCTTTTACTATGACTCTTCTGACTGATTGTGTCAGGCATTGTTAAGGAATAAGATGTTTCATTTAATTACTTAAAATCAATTAAACCTTACAACTTGGTAACTACTATATTTCTTAAACAAAATGAATAACCTGAAGAAATATGAACCATCCTTGCTAGAATTTTTTCCCTTTAGACTGCTGTTACGCCAGATTAGTGTTTTCTATATAGAACTATTAAAAATGCAGCAATGTCACTCTTAAAACTTTTGCTATAAACCTTATGTAAATAGTTTACCAATTGACTTCAACCTATAAACTCTAGTGTCCTGTGGTTAAAATCTCCAGGAGCATTTTTCGTTACATCACTTTTGAAAATAAAGCAATTGAAAGGTCCAGGCTGTAGCTCCGTGTGGTCATTTCCTGTATGTATGCTCTCAAGAAAGTAATTTCACCTCAGGCCCTCATGCTCCCCATCTGCTGAATGGCACTAATGCCACCTGTCCTGCTACCTCGGAAAGCCAAAAGAAGAGGAATGAAATGACTCTGTGAATGCATTTTGCATCTGAGTAAGATATCATGGTTTCGTTCAGTCATGAAGTATTTTGTGGCTTAATGGTGGGATGCATGTGGTGAGCGAAATAATGGGAGGGGGTGAAAAGAACTGAGCATGAAAAGGAGATAGTGTGAGACTATAAAGGATTTTGTGTGCTTTGGTAAGGAGTTTTAACTTTTTCCTGTAGGCCATTAGAACCACTGGAAGCTTTTAAGTAGGAGAGAGATGACATACCATCAAACCTATGTTTCAGAGAAATAACCAGAGAGATGATGGGGATGGTGGGTGGGAGGTGGGGTAGGTGACGGGAGTCAGGAAAATGAATTAGGAAGCCATAGTCAACCTGGGCTACGAAGACCTGGACAGTGATATGCAGGGAAGGAGAGAAAAAGAACAGATCTCAGAAAAGTTTAGAGGCAGAACTGATATTGTGATCAACTAGGTATTAATTGCACTATACTCTACAATCATAGTTCTTACTCTCCAAATCTTGATCACTTAGGAACAGGAAAATCTAAAATAATTAGATACAGTGATACAACACATCTGATGAGAACTGGAGCAAGCTCAGCAGTAGTAATTGTAACATGTATTTCACTGATTCGATGCTTCACCTTGCTTTATCTTGAAAGCATAGTTTTTTACGGTATAAATAGGTATGTGAACCTTGAGACAGAAGGCACTTACTAAGACAGGCTCCTGCTGACTCACTAGGCTCAAATTAAAAAACAGAACAAAACAGAGACTAGCAGCCATTTCTACACAGGGCCTCTCACACAAACCTCACTGCAGGGAGAAGCCTGCACTGCATTGCCAGCCTGCACTGTCTTCCGGACATCTGAGCCAGCCCCTATAGGGGAGTTCCTGAAATCCTACTTCAACCAACAGAACTGAGGCTTTCCCCATTCAATCAGAGCTGTGCAGTTCTGACCAACTAGAGTGCCTCCATTCTGACCAGTCAGGATAGTGCCTTTCGGACTAATCAAACTTTGAGGATTCGGAGTCCTTATCTGCATGAAGACAGGCCAATCAGGGACCAGGGGTAGGGACTTCTGTCTGTAAAAGTCAACTCCCCTCTGGCTCTGGGAATGCACTTTCCCTTTCCATGGAAGACTGAAGAATGAAGACAATGTTTTCCTGGTTGAACTGAAACACTGAAGATGTCTTGCCGGAACAGAGCAGGCCAGAACAGACAGGCAGAAAGTGAAGCAGACCAAAGCAGAGCAGAAGAGAGCAGATCAGTGTACCTGGAGAGGGGTCTGGCCTCAGGGCTGCCTCAGAGCCTTGCTGTTTTAGCAGCTGTACTGTATCACAGTTGAGCTGCTCTACAGCAGTACTGTTTTCCCGTGCTCTATCACAATTGAGCTGTTTTTCACCGAATAACGTTTCCTTCTTCACCGCACTCTAAATTGGGGATTCCTGTTGGCATTGAATTAGTGCCAATGGCCATCAGATGACAGGTAGTTCAATGGCATTAAAGCTTTTCCTCCTGGTTCTGTTCTGTTTTGTTTTTTGAAATCAAACTCGGTCTAATAAATATTGAAAATCAATCCTACTGCAATATTAGAGGCATTAGCACATGAAAGTCATTTAAGTACAGAATGTTTTTAAATATTGGTGCTTAGAGCCACAATTTATTGCATTTACTAGGTGGTCTCTAATGTTGATTTTCTAGTTTTATTATCCTATGGCTCTAGTTTTTAAGTGGAACTCTATAATCTATTAACAGATTTTTAAAAGGAGCCAACAATCTTAGAAAAGCAATGGCCATAGGAAAACTTGGGTTTTTCGTGTCAGCCCTGCTATTATAACTGCCCATGTGACTTAAGGAAAATGCTAATCTTACCGTGCTTTGACTCTGCTGCCTGAAAAGTGACTGTATGGTCCTTGCTATCTCTGAGATCCTTTCGAATAGGAGATACTATGATTCCAATCGATACATTCTTAAATCTGGATTAGAGCATTTGGATATTTTTAACCATAAAAATGTCTACCATTGCTGTAGAGAAAGAATTCACTGCTGTCATGCTTGCTTTATCTGTAAGCCTTTCCCCTCATCTCTGCCTCTCTGCACTTAGAATAATTATAGCAGAAATTACTTATTATGTGGTTGGTACATAGTAGTTTACATTCACTTATTTAATACTTACCACAGTTCTCTGAACTAGATATTATTATTTCCTTTTCAAAGGCAGAGAACTGAAAGTTTAACAGACCGAAGTGAGTTGTCCAATGTCATACAGCAGGTATATGACAGCATGGGGCTCAGACACAGGTCTTAACTAAGACTGAAACTTTTACTTGTAACTGTGCTTCTGTGTTTCCACTCACCCAGCATCTCTCTCTGCAAGGCTCAGGTCAAATTCATTTCCTTTATAATGCCTTCCCTTATCATTACAGGCTGAAATCACCTGTACTTCTGTGGGTACAAATTTGTTTTTGTTTTGTTTTCTTAAGATTTTATTTATTTTTAGAGAAAGTGCAAAGGAGAAAGAGAGGCAGAGAAACATCAACGTGTGAAAGAAACATCGATGGGTTGCCTCTTGGCTTGCAACCTAGCCATGTACCCTGACTAGGAATCAAATCAGCAACCCTTTGGTTCGCAGGCTGGTGCTCAATCCACTGAGCCACACCAGCCAGGGCTGTGGGTACAAATCAGTAATGCACTTGCTTTTGATGTGTGTTTTCCCTAAAATGTGAATTCTTCAAGGTTAGTAACAATTTCTTTTATTTCGTCTGGCATGGAGGCTGGCAGATTGGTTACTGAGCAAATGTCTTGCTATATAAGAGAACAAATACACGAATGAAATGTATATTAAACTACTTATATATGACAAATGGCATCCTTGTATTATCAATAAAGTCAGACATCATCCAACAGTAGCTTCTGGATACAGGCTATAAGTTCTACAAGGGTAAGAACCATGTCACTATTTTCCAGCACTATGTTCCCTGTATTGAGCTTAGTGGTAAGTGTAATAAAAGTAGATGGGTGACAGAGGAAGTAATCTGTATACCTTAATTTGTAAGGCTTTCCCCTCACTTCATTTAAACAAACCTTTATTGAGGGCCTACGGTGTGAAAAACCCTGCTAGAAGCTAATTTATACTCATTCTCCTCTTCCTTTAAACACTAGAGGGGGAAAGAAAACATTTATGAGTTATACTTATGGAAAAAAAAAACCCTGGAAAGCTGGGGAAAAATATAAGTACATTTAGTTTTTTGTTTTAGAATACACATAAAATGGGGACTTCTGGTCAAGATGGAGGCATAAGTAGTCACACTTTGCCTCCTCACACAACTACAGAGAGAATTATAACTAAACCTCAAAACAAATACCACCCAGAAATGTAAGAAAATCGAACTGCATGTAAGTCTGACAACCATGGATTTAAGGAAGCCACATTCATTCAGATGGGTAGGAGGGGTGGAGATGTGGAGACTGGCGGAGATGAGAGATGTGGTGTGGTACAGACAGGCAGCAGCACCAATGGAATGGGTGTCCCACATTCATGTGGGGTGGATAAAAATCAGGAGGGATACCTTGGGAGCAAGCAATCCTAGCCCCAGGTGAGACCACACAGCCCAGGGTTCCAGTGCCAGGAAGATAAATCCCTATAACTTCTGGTTGTAAAAACCAGTAGAGGTTGGGATGGTGGGAAAAACTTATGGATTTTCAGAAGAATTTTCTTAAAGGGCCTGCATGATCTCAGAACATATGCAAACCCACCTACTCTGGGATTCAGTACCAGGGCAACAGTTGGAAGGGTGCCAGTTACATATGGGGAGTGGGTGAAGTGACTAGAAACCAGGCGAGTGCGCTGCAAACCACCAGATGTCAAGCAGTGGCACTGTCTCCTCTCCAAACCCTCTCCCCATACAGAGCCACAAAGCAGTGAAGTGGGTTGCCCCACCCTGGTGATTACCTAAGACTCTGCCCCACACAATTTACAGGTGCCTTTTTTATAACAGGCCACGCTACTAAGACAGGGAGTCAAAGCAGCTCTACCTAATACACAGAAACAAACAAAGGGAGGCTGCCAAATTGAGGAGACAAAGAAAAATGGCCTAAATGAAAGAACAGATCAAAACCTCAGAAAAAGAACGGAATGAAACAGAGATAGCCAACCATCAGAGGCAGAGTTCAAAATACTAGTTATCAGGATGCTCCAAGAACTCATTGAGTATGATGAAAATATAAAGGAAGAAATGAAGGTTACACTAAGTGAAATGAATAAAAATCTACAGGAAACCAATAGCAAAGGGAAGGAAGCCAGGATTCAAATCAACGATTTGGAACATAGGAAAGAAAGAAACATTCAACCTGAACAGAAAGAAGAAAAAAATAAAAAAAAGTGAGGATGGTATAAGAAGAATCTGGGGCATCTCCAAATGTGCCAACATCTGAATCACAGGAATGCCAGAATGACAAGAGGAAGAGCAAGAAACTGAAAATTTGTTTGAAAAAATAGAAAAAATAATGAAAGAAAACTTCCCTAATTTGGTGAAGGAAATAAATATACAAGTCCAGGAAGCTCAGAGTCACAAACAAGATGGATGCAAAGAGGCCCACTCCAAGACACATCATAATTAAAATACCAAAGGTTGAAGATAAAGAGACTCTCAAAAGTAGCAAGAGAAAAGTAGAGAGTTACCTACAATGGAGTGCCCATAAGACTGTCAGCTGATTTCTCAAAAGGAACTTTGCAGGCAAGAAGGGACTGGCAAGAAGTACTCAAAGTGGTGAAAAGCAAGGACCTACCTACAACCTAGATTACTCTTATCCAGCAAAGCTTTCATTTAGAATGGAAGGGCAGATAAAGTGCTTCCCAGACAAGGTGAAGCTAAAGTAGTTCATCATCACCAAGCCATTATTACATGAAATGTTACAGAGACTTATTTAAGAAAAAGAAGATAAAAACTATGAACATTAAAATGGCAACAAATTCACGACGATCAAAAACTGAATCTAAAAAAACAAACTAAGCAAACAACTACAACAGGAATAGAATCATAGACAGATCATTTGAAGGGTTATCAGCTGGGAGGAAAAAGAGGGAAAGAGTGGGGGAAAAGGTACAGGGATTAAGAAACAGAATTGGTAGGTACAAAATAGACAAGAGGATGTTAAGAACAGTATAGGAAATAGGTCCTGGCTGGTGTGGTTCAGTGGATTGAGCACTGGCCTGCTAACCAAAGGGTCACCAGTTCAATCCCCAGTCAGGGCACATGCCTAGGTTGTAGGACAGGTCCCCAGTTGGGGGTGCTTGAGAGGCAACCATGCATTGATGTTTCTCTCCCTCTCTTTCTCTAAAAATAAATAAGTAAAATATTTTTTAAAAAAGAATAAGGTTATAAGAAAAAAAGGAGTAGTGTAGGAAATGGAGAAGCCAAAGAACTCATATGCATGACCCATGACATGGACTTAGTTGGGGGGTGATTGCTGGAAGGGAGGGGGGTACTGGGCAGAGTGAGGCAAATAGGGAAAAATTGGGACAATTATAATAGCATAATCAATAAAATATATTTAAAATAAAGAATATACATAAAATGTCTGATACTGTATTTCTGAATGCATGTTTTTCTATTTGGGGGGTTCACATCTATAGATCTGGAGGAAGAAATGTTTTCAGGGTAAGAACAGGCGCTATGTAATTACATAAGTGACAAGGCACACAGGCCACCCGTCCTGAAGCTAACCTGCCATTACCATCCTTCTTTCCAATGCACTTTACATTTTATAAATAGAAAGGCGTCACTTTTCAGTTGTAGGGGGAGCTTCTTTGAGTGACATGGATATGAACAGATGAAAATAATAAACAAACCAAAGGAGGCAGGTAGGGAAAGAATTGTGGGATAGAGAAATGAGGAGGCAAGAGTGGAAACAGAGGATAAAAAGAGTGATACAGAATTGGAAAGAAGAAGGGAGGGGTGGGAAAAGGAGGAGGAGAGAGAAGAAAGAAGGTTGGGAGATACTGACAACCTCACACTGAGTGGTACTGGGCCACTGTAGGTCTAGAGGGGAACTGGGGTGCTGACAGGGGCCCCTTACCCTGGGTAAGTAGTAGTGGGGGTTTGGTGTCATTCCCCAGCTTTAGGACTCAACTACTTCACTACCAAATACCTTGTAATGTCCAAATAAAGCAAATAGGCCACAGATGTTTACGTGGCTCTAACACATCCAAGACGGAGAGCTTAATGACGAAAGCTCTGAAGTGAATACTACCAGAGTATTGTGAATCTTCTCTTGGTAACTGTTATTAGCAAAATGGAGAACAAAATAACGAAAACAAGCAAATAAATCAATGTTCCCAGCATCCTGACAATCAGCTTTTTTAGGGAAGGCCTGTGTCTGCTGCTAGTCTAGCCAATCCACAGTGCTCAGTTCAATGGTATACCCACCAGACACTCAGTAAATAGCTGGGCAGCTGGAAAATCTTAACATGAAGTATTGTTTTGGTTGGGGGGAGGGTAGGGGCACAGAAGAACGTTTAACGGGTCCTTTGGTGAGAAACCTGTCTCTGCTTTGTGGAGAAAAGGCTGAAGACACAATAAGACTCCTAGAGTTAAGTCTTATGTTATTTGTTATTAAAGTGGTGAGGTCTTAAGATGTGCTTTTTAACAGTCTTTAGTTTGGCTGTAATTTAAGATGACTTTTACAAATTAGATCCTAATCCTTGCAGACACAGATGGCTGTTACAGAATAGCCTTGTGAAAACACTAGTCATTTGACTTGAAAAAGCATTCAGAGAAGGATGAAGGACCATTAACTCTCATCCCACCCCTGGCTCGAGGAGGTCTAATGAGTTCTGGGTGGGCTTTCTGAGTTTAGGTTTGGGTCTGGAATCTGGGCGGGTCTAGGGCATCTGTTCTTATTTGGAACAACCTATCTAATTCACTCTGGAATCAGAGATTTAGGATCAGACCTGAGGTCAATAACATTCAACAACAGTAACTGAATGTTTATGGGTGAGGCACCATCCTGGGTCAGGGGGAACAGACACAAACATGATATGGACAGGTTCTGTAAATAATTATACAATAGGACAAGTGCTCTGAGAGAGGAATGTACAAACTGCAATGGGTACATAGGTGAAGACCTTGGGAGATGCAGAGGGATTCCCAGAGAGGATGAGATTTGAGCTGTACATTAAAAGATGGGTTCCAACAGGTCAGGAAAAGCAGGAAGAACGGATATTCAAGGAAGAGAGAACAGAATATAAAAAAGCATAGGCATGAGAGTCTCTTGTGTCTTTAGTGAATAGTGAGCAATCTCCTATCACCTGGTAATGGAAATAAGTAATAAGAGGCAGGGTTTAAGGTAAAAAATGTAGGTATGAACCAGATTGTGAAGTTTTTGAAAACATTCTAAGGTGTCTTTACTTATCCTAGGGCAGCAGAGAGCAACTAAAGTTTTTAAACAAGAATGAGGATGATCAGAATGAGATTTTGGAAAAACCAATATGTAGCAGATAATCTCAGGTTGACCAAAGATCATAAAATGAATGTGTGATGGATACTGGGAGGCTCGTGATTTCTCCTATAGGAACAAAAACTTTGGTTAGACTTTTCTCTGGGCAACCGGGCCAAACTTAATCTAAAATGCCCTTGGGATGGGGATGGAGATAGAAATGGGGTCAGGTGTGAAAGGGACATTGGGAGATGAAACTGTTAACCAGACTTCATAGTGTTCTTTAGCAGTATAAAACAAAGCATGCATAATTGAGATCTAAATCAAGAGTAAATTTTCTCTAAGACTAAGTGACTGATCCTCCATTTAGGGCTAATCCATACCGACACTTTATATAGTCTGCACTGAAGAGGCTGAACTCTTGGCCAGTAAAGTTCAAGGCAAGCAGGCCCAAGAAGCTTCTTCTTCCCAAGAACCCTCTGTCTTTCACTTCAGTTCCCCTACTTGCAACAGTCCACATTTTTAACCTGTCATTAACACTGGTCATAAAACCCACATCCTCTTAAGAGATTCCTCCTCCTACCCCATCCCCAAGAGTAGGTTTAAAAATTAATTTTTAAGAAAAGAAAGTTTAATTTCAAAAGCCAGGAAGGTCCTTAGACTCCATCTCTTCTAGTTCTTCCATTTTACAGATGAGGCCCAGAAGGGGAGTGAAAGTAACCAAGGACTGGCATCTTAAAGTTCTTGTCACACACACAAAACTTTAGTAACAATGTATGGTGACTGATGTCAGCTAGACTTACTGTGGTGTTCATTTTGCAAATACACAAATGTCAAATCCTTACGTTGCATACCTGACACTAATAAATATAAAGTCGTATGTCAATTGTACCTCGACTGAAAAACAAAACAAAACAAGGGTTGGGAAGGACTAATTTAGCTTCTAAGTTTTGTAAATTCTTCACGGTGAGACGTTCATCATAGAACACAGGCTGATCTTGAACCCCTTAATAGTGGCTCTTCTCTAACCTTCACACATTTAGAGTTCAACTACAGTGATAGAATTTAAGGTACTGGGACATGTGGTTCACACAGCATGTGTACCTGTGTTCCCTGTGCACATTTGTACATTGTATAGCACATGAACAAAGAGGAAGATTTTGGAGCAGTAGGTGAGCTAGTGAGAGACAGGCCAACGCTAGCACCCGGGGTCCACTCTAGTCTTCTGGATTTAGACACAAGTGATAGTAGGATCCTGATCCTGCCCAGGGTTGTGGCTGAGTGGGGGAGGTAAACTTGTCACTGGTTTCTGTCTCTATCCTGCAAATCTCACAGCCAATGTGAAGGACTAAGACGAATGTTAACTAAATTCTTGTTTTATTTGTGTGTTAAAGAAAGTCCAGGTTACTAAACTTTGTACTACTCAGTCATAATAACATCACAGAATATTAAGATTTACTATGTATTTTAATGGTAAGCTAGTCCAAGCCCCACCCCATATAAAGTAGGAACACCAAGAATGAGTCCTTCTCCAATATATATCCATTATTGCTGAAAAGGGATCATTCTCTAGTGTTAGAATATCTCCAATGATAGAAAAATCACTACCTTACAACACAAGATATTCCCCTCTTAGAAAATATTATACTTTTTTACAGGATACTTTCTTATCTCCTGTAACTTTCAACTGACTGGTCCCACTTCTGTCACTGGAGCCTCAAAGTCAGATCCCGTTTTTCATGGCAGGCCTTCAATTAGTGAAGACAACAATCACATCTCCTGTGGCCTTTCCTTCTCTAGAGGAAATGTTCCTCTAATGATACAATTTCCAGTTCCCTCACCTTCCTGTCAGCCCTGCTCTAAACATGCTTCTGTTTCTTCACACTTCAAGCATGGAGTCTAAGGACTCTTTCAGGGGTAGTTTACTTTAATAGAGTGCTGAATAGGACCATCAAGTTATCCTCTTGCTGGACTTTTAAGATTGTACCTCTAAAAATATAGCTAGCTTTTTCTTGGCACATAAAACACATTATTAATGTATATGAGGTCTGTCCGGAAAAAGTCAAGCCATCATTAATACAATGAGAACTGTTTGCTATATCAATAGAACCTGGCAGCCAAGGAGAATGTACTGGAATGCACATGCGTGAACAATGATGACCTCACTGTACTAGTGAGTGGGGGCAGTAGATGCTGTTAAGTAAGCATGTGTACTGTGTGGCCGGCACATTCAAAATGATTGAGTGAGGAGAACAATGAATCTGCATCAAATTTTGCATTAAGCTTCAACGTTCCTCCCCAGAAACTATTTGGATGATTCAGACAGCTTTTGGGGATGATGTAATGAATGATTGGCAGCTTCATCATGACAATGCACCCACTCACACATTACATCTCGTGCAGAGTTTTTTCTGCAAAACATTGAATCACCCAGGTGACTCAGCTCCCACTACAGCCCAGATTTGGTGCCCTAAGACTTCTGGCTTTTCCCAAACTAAAATCACCTTTGAAAGGGAAAAGATTTCAGACTGTCGATGAAATTCAGGAAAATACGATGGGGCAGCTAATGGTGGGCAACTGGGAGAACTGTGTGAGGTCCCAAGGTGCCTACTTTGAAGGGGACAGAGTTGTCCTTGTCCTATGTACAATGTTTCTTTTATCTTACATCTTCTTCAATAAATGTCTCTATTTTTCATATTAAATGGCTGGGTACCTTCTGGACAGACCTTGTATTCAGCTTAATTAAACCATAATCTCTATAAAGCATGGTCTTTCCATCCCAAACTTGAGCAATTGATTTTCTAAACCCAACATAGTAATCTATCTCTCTATAGGTCTATAATATTTCCCTAGGTTCATTTTTGTCTATTGTTTTAGTATTTTAGTATTTTCTTGAATCTTACTTTCCATGACCCAAAAATCTGATACTGTCTTCATTTAAGTTGCTAATAAGCACAGTTGAATAATAAAGGATTAAATATAAAACCTCTTGGTCTCCTCTAAGGAGAGGGCAGTCTCTTAGTCAACACTTTCTGGACACCACCACCATTTAATCAGCAATGAACCCATCTGTTTGTTTATCTCTCTACTTTGCCTCAGAATACTATGAGAGACTATTAAATCTCTTGCTGAAATGCAGATTTGAAGTGAATATAGGTTGTGATTCCTGCCTCCCCATGCTAATAACAAAATACTCTTGGTTTAACATGACTTGTTCTTAGTAAACCTACAATCATTGACCTTGATCTAATTGTTAAGGTGTTTAAACACACAATTTTCAGATCTATTCTGAGGTATACAGAGATGATACCTTGGGAAAACCTGTATGATGCTGGAACAGAGGAAATAGCTGGGAAAAAAGAAAGACCTAGTACTTAAATGCTAGCATGGGCTACTGGGCATATATCTGCTGGCCTGGAGAGCCACACTTTCCCCAGAGAAAGATGATGCACAGGACAGTGAAGAACTGATAAGTGTGTGGTCTTGTAGCAGGCTGTACCATGGGACTTTCCTTAGACTGCTTTGTCTAACCCTAATCATGGGATACCTCCCACCTGGACACACTTCCCAAGACAGGCACAGGAACTTACGTCTCTCCGAGGAAAGGTGCTCAGTAACTTGAACTCATCCCATGGAAATCCTTTGGAAGCTACAAAATCAAAGACAATCTGGAGCTTATTGCTGGCCAGGAAACGCCGCTCCAGGAACTCTCCACTGGGGGTCCGGATCCGCAATTTGCTAACAGGCTCAGCATCTTCTTCTTTTGGCTCTGGAGGCAGGGCTTGCTCTAAGGAGAGCCGAATGGCCTGAGGAGAGCAAAAACCAGGCGTTAAACTATGTGATGGAAGAAACTGCGGGGAGAGGAGGAGAGAGAGACTAAAAAAAGCTGCTGCTTTCTTGAAACTCATTAAAAAGTTGTTGTTGATTTATTAACCAAGCCTAAAGTTTGAACAATAGAAATGTGTTTTTCATTTACTGAATATTATCCAAGCAATTTTTGCCCCTTTTCATCCCATGGCACACATAAACTACTAAAATTCTGCGGGACACCAAAAATGTATTTTTTGCCAATCTGACAAGTATGTATAACTTTGATTGATTTAAAAAACAGTAATTACCTACCCTTTTTGCTCCAAAGTGATTTAAAAAAAATCAGGTGCAATCAGACACAATCTCATTATATAATGTGACCAGTAAGATGCAACTCATACAACCTATGCATTTATGGTTCAAGTCAGGGTGTTCCCACTGAACAGGTATCATTGTGTGTTGCCTGTTGTCATTTTTTTATGTGACAATCTAAGGGAAAAGAGGACAGTGCCCCTGACTAAATAGTCAGGTTTTGCATGTTTTAAAACTTCTTGCAGCGCGCCAGTTGAAAATTGCTGTATTAGGCCCAAATGACAATTAAAATAAATCTCACCTTGATGACACACATAATATTAAGTTGACTGGTAACTCCATAGGAAAAACAGGTAATTTATTTATTTTTTAAACTGACAGACTTGGGTATTTGTGATTGAGAAAGAGCTATGAAATACCGAGTTGCTTCATTTTTATAATACAAAATAAGAGGATACAAAGTTTTAGGATACAAAATACTATGAGGCATTTATAAAACACACACATATACCAACTATTTATATTTAAAAAAACATACATTTCCCAAGGAGAAATAATTTAAGAGTTTGTAGATACTGGATAATGTACTAAAATGGAATACAAAGATTTTGTTTGGGGTGATAAAAAATTTTAGAAACAGATATGGTGAGAATATTTCCTGAATATGTGCATATGTATAAAGAGTAATTATTTATTTAAAAAATTCATTAATGGCAAGAATAGGTGTATGCCCCAAGTTGCTAAGAAGCTAATTCAACCACCAGTCAGGACCAACATTCTTAGAAAAAAAGCAGGAATCTGGCCATTAGCAAAAATCCTTTATCAGATTCCACTGTTGGATGTTTCATAATATTAAGTGGCATTCAATGTGGAAGAATAATATGAACTGAGGATGGGATGAAAAATATTTTATACAGTTGAATTAACTTTCCATTAGTAGAATATGATTGAATTTTTCTTTTCTTTTTATTGAATTTACTGGGGTGACACTGGTTAACAAAATTATACAGGTTACAGGTGCACAATTCTACAATACATCATCTGTTCACTGTATTATTTGTTCACCACCCTAAGTCAAGTCTCCATCCATTACCATTTACCCGCCCAACCCTCTCCTCAACCTCCCTCCATCCCTCTCTCTCCTGGGCAATCAGCACACTGTTGTCTCTGTCCATGAGTTTCCTTCTCTTTCTTTTTTTGCTCAATCCCTCCAGCAGCCCCCTCGTGCAGCTCCCCCATCCCTGTGCCCCCTGACAGCTCTCAGCCTGCTCTCAATTATAAATCATATAATACTTGTCTTTCTCTGACTGGTTTATTTCACTTAGCATAATGTTCTCCAGGCCCATCCATGCTGTTGCAAAGGATAAGATTTCTTTTTTTATGGCTGAGTAGCATTCCATCGTATAAATGTGCCATAGCCTTTTTATCTGCTCATCTACTGGTAGACACTTGGGCTGCTTCCAAAGCCTTTTTATATTTTTGACTTCTGACTTATGTAAATTTTTATTTACATAATAAATATGTTTAAAAATGTGTTTCAAATATCAACAGAAAAACAAAGTTTGCTAAGACACTAGTATAGATAAGAAATTAATTTGTGTCATTCAGGAGAATTTGATTCTAATACTACAGTGTATGTTCAAAAAAACCTTAAGAATTTCTGCAGTCTGTAAAGAAAGCTATATTCCTCCTGGCGGCACTGGATAATATAATATCACCTACCTTACAGGGGAAAAGATGGAAATTATATATACAATATAAAGTCCCCGATGTGGCGTCTGATATACAAGAAGCTTCAGTTAATGGTTGTTTGGGATTGTGCTAGTGAAATAGTCCCATACTCTCATTTTTTATGTGGGGAAGCTGATACTCAGAAATGGAGACATAAGAAATATAGTTCAAAAATTAGAAGAATGGGAAGTTAAACTATTTATTTTTGCTTTTTTGGACAGCATGAGCAGTGGTTCATTTAATATTGATGTCCTGGGTCAGCAATGAGTATCAGCTGGATATTTCCAAGTATTAAACCATTTCAGTAATGCTATCAGATATTAAAAACCCCAAAAATACATGGTGCTGTGTATATCGTAATTAAATTCCACTGTATTATGTCTTTATAGCATGACATATGCTGTACTGTAGTTATTTGTTAAAAGTCTGGGTTTCCCACTAGCCTGCAGGCTACGTTCAGGTGTAGGAATGTGTCTTACTTCTTATTCCAAGTGCAGTGCGTGACATGAAATAGACGTTTAATACATAATTGATAAGGGATAGAATAAACTAAGATGTTAACTGAAATAATGCATGTGAGAGTGCTTAGTATGTCTGTAAACACACAGAAGGTGTGCAACAAAAGCTAAAATAATCTGAATCTCATGGGCTCTTCTTCTAGTAACCAAGAACTGATCATCCTGAGTTTCCTTTCTTTAAGGTCTAATTCACTCCAGCACCAACTGTTCAGATTAATTTTCTACATGTGTCCCTAAGAAGCTAACTGTGAGTTGCTTGTAGGGGTTAACTACCTCTGTGGATTAGAGTTATATACATTTGCTAAACTGTTAAACGGGATCATTTGACTATTTCTAACACTGGTGGTTCTTTAAAACCATATTTTTGAGATTAAAAAACATTACTGATTATAAAAGTGATAAAATTCATTGAAAAAGATTAAATAAGAACATTAAAATTAATTTCTAGATTCACTATTAAGAGATAGCTGCTGCCATTACTTGAATGTTTATACTCATTAATTTTTTAAACCATTTTAAGTGTATAATTTAGTGGTGTTGAGTATACTCACAATGTTGTGTTACCATCACCACTATTTCTAAACCTTTTTTATCACTCCAAACAGATGATACTCTCCATTAATTTTTCATACATGTTTATACACATTTAAACTTTCTAACCAAATTTTAATCAGTAGAGCTTTATCTTTTGTTCAAAATGATATATTTTAAATGATATATTTAAATGATATATTTTGTCATTGTTTTAAAGTTTTTATTGAACTATAGTATTCATATGAAAAAGTGTACAACTTGACAACATTTTTTTAAGGGAATATACCTATATAACTAGCACCCTGAGCAAGTATCTCAGAAGTCCTTCTGCCCCTTCCTGAGGATTACCTTTCTCAAAGTTGAATCATGCCCTGGCTGGTGTAGCTTAGTGGATTGAGCACAGGCCCATGAGCCAAAGCATTGCCAGTTTGATTCCCAGTCAGGGCACATGCCTGGGTTGCAGGCCATATGCCCAGTATGGGGTGTGCTAGAGGCAGCCATACATTGATGTTTCACTCCCTCTTTCTCTCTCCCTTCCCCATCTCTCTAAAAATAAATAAATAAAATCTTTAAAAAATTTAAATCACTACCTTGACTGTTAACACTGCAGTTTAAAAAACTTTAATCTTTAAATTATATGTAATATACAATTAGGAAATAGGCTTTGGGTATGACACAGGTTCAAATCCTGGCCATTAGGCATATGACAGACAGTTTTTAAGAACTTCAGTTACTTCACATAAGAAATGAGGCCAATAACATCTTTCTCATGAAGGCTCTTATATAAAATGCAGTGATGTTTGGAAAATACTTAGCATGTACCGACACATGGTCAGCGCTCAGTGAGTGCTGGCATCAAACCTCACACTGTCCCACTGTGCTCAACAGACAACGGTCGTTTTGGTGTTGTCATCATTCCCTTTGCACCTACTTTAAATCAGTACTTAATGTGATATTTCCTGGTTTCTCCTCCTGTTCTCCCTTTAATCCACCTGTCTGCTTGCTTTCTGTTTTGACATTTCCCTGCACAGTATAACAACAGATGCTATATTATTGTCTGAACTCAACTAATTATCCTACAGAAGAATAAACAACAGTAGCTCATTATTCCATTCACTGTGCAGACAATGTCTACTCCTCAATGCAGCCAGTTGCCAGGGCTTTTCCCCAGGACGAGACAGACCTCAGACATCCCACACCACTGGTGTTCGATGTGGGAAACAATGAAGAGATGTTAGGTAGTAAGTCGGCAATCTTGGGATCTAAATACACAAGTTTTACTGGCAAAAAAAGAACAAAACTATATCAGTAGCTCAGTTTGAAATATACTGGCAGAAAGCAAAGGCCTTGTATAAGTAAACACTGTTGAAAAACAATGATATGAAGGACATCTATACTGGAATAGAAGCCTTAGTAAACACCACTGTTAAACTTCAGTTTGGTTTGCTCAACAAATACAGTTTTTAATCTGCATTGTAGTTTTGCAACAAAACAAGAAAACCTGGTATAAATTGGATATATGAACTGATCTTGGAGTCTCTGTTTTACTAAAACTTGAATATTTAGAGTATTTAAATCAAAGGAATAAGAAATGGGGACTTAAAAATTAGTGAAATACAGACACAGAAAAGACTGTTTCTACACAATTACCTTTTTTAAACAGGAAAGATACACTTACACAAATCTTTTATAATAAGAATGAAAGACCACCTTAATTTGCACACATGTGCATACATGAATACATGCACACAGGATCTTGTATGCTTCTATGAGTAACCATCAAATAGCAGTTTATAGATGGTTGAAGCAGAGTGTGAAATAGGCTAAAGCTAATATTCATTAATTCCACAAATTCTCACTGAGCTCCTCCTATGTGTGAGGCATTGTTCTAGATAATGGGAAAATAGTAGTGAACAATATAGATTTAGAAAAATTCTGCTTACGTGGAGGCTGTATTTTAGTAGAATGGGAGAAAGATAACAAATACATGCAGAGGAAATTATGTGCGTGTTACATGGTGACAAGAGGTGTAGAGAGAATGCAGAGTGCTGGTAGAACAGAAGGAGCGCAACTTTACTGTAAGCCTCAAGAAGCAAATATTGTAGGCCTCAATGAGCAAAGGCCTAAAGGAAAAAGCAAGTCACATGGACATTTACATCAGAGAGGTGCATTATAGGCAGAAGTCACAGAAATTGCTAAACTCTGGTGTCTGGGTTGACTGAAGAATAGCAAGGCAGCCCATGAGGCAGGAGCAGAATAAAAGCAAGAGGAGTAAGAGCTGAAATTTGAGAGGAATCAAAGGGGATGGGTGATTGAATCATATGTGGTCTTGAGCAGCCCACTTAATAATTTTTCCCATTTTTAAATTAAGATATAATTTAAATACAGTAAAATCCATCCTTTTAAATGTATAGTTCTATAAATATTGACAAATGTATGTGTTTGCATAATCATCAGCAATCAAGATAAAGACCAGTTCCATCACCGCCCCCCAAAAATCCTCTCTCATCCCTAGCCCCAGGCAACCTGTAATCTGTTTTCTGTTCCTAGTTTTGCTTCTCTAGAATGCCATATAGATCTAATCATAAAGATATAAATAGCTGCTTCATTTAGTGTAATGCATTTGAAATTCATCCATGTTATTGAATATATCAGTTTATTCCCATTTATTGCTTAGTGGTATTCCATTGTATAGGTATGTCATTTGATTATTCCTTTTCCAGCTAAGGAACACTTGAGTTGTTTCCAATTTTTGGCAACTCAAAATACAGCCACTATAAGTATTTGTGTAAACATAAATTTTAGCCTTACTTTCATTTCACTTACATGTGAATATCTAGGAGTGTGGCCATTGGGTTATATAAGTATGTGTAGATTTAACTTTATAAGAAAGTGCCAAATTATTTTCCAAAGTGTGTGCACTATCACAAATGATTCTGATCATTAATATGTGAGTTCCAGTTGCTCTTCATCTTTGCCAATTCTTGGTATTATCTTTTTTCTTTTAAAAAGCCATTCTAATTGGTATGTATTTACTGTGGTTTTAATTTGCATGTCTCTAATGACAAATAATGTTGAGCATCTTTTCATGTGCTTATTTGCTCTTGTGTATATCTTCTTTGATAAAGTGTCAAATATTTTGCCCATTTTTAAACTCGGGTTGTTTTATTATTGAATTTTGAGAGTTTGTTATATATTCTGAACATTAGATATGTGATTCTCTCTCAGTCTGTGGCTTATTTTTTCATTTCTTAACAGTGCCTTTTGAATGGAAGTTTTTAATTTTGATGAAGTATAATTTAGATATTTATTATTTACAGATTATACTTTTGGTGTCACACCTAAGAAATCTTTGCTTACTCTAGATCATAAAGATTTTCTCTTATGTTTTTTTCTAGGACTTAAGGTTTTATATTTAGGTCTATAATCCATTTTGAGTTAACTTTTTACATGTGATGCAAAGTATAAATTGAAAGTTTTATCACTTTGTGTTTTTACCTTTTATTGGTATATGATTATCAAATAATTGCAGCATAATTTTTTTAAAAGACTTTCCTTTCTCCATTGAATTGCCTCTGCACCTTTGTTGAAAATCAACTGACTATGTGCAAGTCTATTTCTGGACTATTTGTTTTGTTTCATTGATCTATGGGGGTCGTTTTGCCAATTCCCACACTGTCTTGATTATATTAAGTCTTGAACTCAGATAGTCTAAGTGCTCCAACTTTGTTTTTCATAACTGTTTTGTCTATTCCAGTTTTACTGCCTTTTAAAAAATCATCATTCAAGGATATGTTCATTGATTTGAGAGAGGGGAGGAGAGAGAGGGAAAGAGGGAAAAGAGAGAAAGAGAGAGAGAGAGAGAAACATCTATTAGTTGCTTCCTCTACCCCTATGCACCCTGACCAGGGATCAAACTTGCAACCCAGGTATGTGCCCTGGCCAGGGATTGGACCTGTGACCTTTTGGTGTAAGGGATGACACTCCACACTCTAACGAACTGAGCCACCTGGCCAGGGCTTATTGCCTTTTTCATATAAATTTTAGAATTACTTTGTCAGGTCCCCTGCAAAAATCTGCAAAGATGTTGATTAGAATCACTGTAAAGATTTTAGCTTTTATTTTGAGATATGAAGCCATTGTTGGTTTTTGAAGTAACATGATGTACCAATTGCTTCTGAGCCCCTGTCATGTGACTGAGCCCAGTACTACTCCTAGAGAAAAACCAGACTCAGGGGCCCCCGGCAGTGGTGAGGGGGCACCTGTGTATGGGCTCACAGGGAGGCAACTACGCAAGTACACGAAGTCCAGCACCTAGGCCGGGGCATCCACCCAGGGCAAGATTGTTCAGTTAGTTTCCTAACTGAGGCTCTGACACAGAGACCCTGCAGTTCTGATCTGATCATATTAGCATATCCAAGAGGTGACTAACATTCCTCCAGGCCAGCAGAGTTACTCCAGAAGTTTTATGTCTGTGCTCCAGCACATCAGTACAATGTGCAGTGGAGCTGGCTTTGAGGACTGCAATGGGTCTAGGCTTTTGTTTTGGTGATGTTTAAGGTGCATGGCAAATGTGTGGTCTTTTTTCTATAGAGCTTTTTAATATACATTTTCTGACTAGAAACATTTTCATATAACACTCCAATAAACATTTTGCTTAAAAAAGGTAAAAATAAATAAATAAATAAAAAGAGCCCTGACCAGCATGGCTCAGGTTGCTGCTTTGATTCCTCATGACCCAGGAGCATATGAGAGGCAACAGATCGATGTTTCTCTCCCTCTTTCTCCCTCCCTTACCCTCTCTCTAAAATAAATAAGTGAACTATTTAAAAAATTTTTTTAAATAATAAAAATATTTATTGAAAGACATAGGAAAGGCAAAAATGAAGGCGTGGAAGTCAAGTTGGGAGGCTACTAAAGTCACTCAGGTTAACAATATTTTGTTGGATGAGGGTGGTAGTAGTGAAGTTATCAGAAGCATTTGAATTCTGCACATATTTTGAAGGTAGAATCCACAGTACATGCTCATTAAATGTGGAAATGAAAGAGAGAAGTCAAGAATGATTCCAAGGTTTTGGCACAAAACAAGTGGAAAGATTTTCTCCTTATTAAAATAGGGAACAGTCATGAAGGAGAAAACATGTTAAGTTTGTGATGTCTGTTAGACATCTAAGTGGAGATGATGGGCTAGCAATTCAAGTCTGGAAATCAGCAGAAGGGAAGAGCTGGAGATATAAATTTGAATTAAAATGTGCGGACAGTATTTGAGGTCCTGATACCAGGTGAGATCATCAGAGGAGGAGGATGGATCTTACACGGGAACAGTTGGTCTGACCCAACTTGGCAGCCACTCTCTGCTCCTGGCAACAAACTATCCTTCTAGAGGGTATGACTAGCTTACTAGTGTCACTGTTGGATGAAGTAAGTCAAGGCAAATGATCATATTTCTTAAACCACAATTCAGCCATATAATCTCTGGAATGCTGCTGGACACGAGAAACAGTCTGTAGGTTGTGATTTTGATATTGTGAAAGTAGAATTTCTAGTCTATTTTAATGGTTTGTGAAGATAACACTAAAATACTCTAGGTTGGAACTATCTAAAAATTGTAGATATATGGTCTCTATAATCATAATGAGTATATTTATGTATTGGCAGCTACTACATTAAGTTGTTGCAGAGATTCAATAAGATAAGGTCTACTAAGTGCTCAGCACAGAGCTTAGCGCCTAGAACTGCACGAGAGACAGTGATAATGACGGCGGCAGGGGGGATTATCCCATGGCCCAGTGTAATGGTGTTATTTTTATGTGCCAAGAAGCACATGCAAAATAAAGACGTAAATTATTAAGAGCCATTTTACTTTAATAATCTATTCAAAGTAATTCTTGGGGTAATAGGTAGAAAGAATACCAGATAAGAACTCTGGTTCTGCTTTTACCAGGCTAAGGATAGGTAAGAATCTTAAAATAGGCTTTTAAATCCTGCTATGATCTTACTTTCTTCATCTGTACAATGGGAATGATACTCTCCTCCTTATCCATTTAGTAGAATGGGTTGTGAAGATCAAATCAGAATATGGATGGGAAGTACTAGGCTCTGAATTCCGTCCTCTTCTCTTCCCATTTAACGGTCTTTAATAATATCTAACATTTTCTAATTGAGGAGGCACCAGAGTGTAAAAGGAAACAACTCTGGGTAGAGAGGCAAAAATGCAACTGTGTTCATTTCTGTCTGTGGGCACTAGCAGCAAAAGGGCAACAGCTTTGTGCCCATTCTCTCTCACCCACGACTCTCCCAAACTTGGCCCTGTTAGCCTGAGCTCTAATTATTAGATTGTGTTCTAAATTTGTCTATTTTACTGTTCCCTGGGGAAGCCCTGTGGCTTGCTCCCTTTGTTCATTATTACCCAGCCGGTGCCCTACCCTTCCCCATCCATCTATTCATCAGTCCATCTACACTATTCTTCTACTTCCATCTTTAACCATCAAAGTTTTCTAATCCTCCAAAGCCTCCTCCTTTGTGAAGTCTTTCTTGTTGCCTGCCTAGGCACAGATAATCTTCAGTATTCTATGCTATTTGAATAGTTTTTATAATGTATCTTTTCCTGTGGCTATTTTGTATTCCTCTACCCTCTGTATTAGATAGTCACCTCCTTAATGGCAGGGCCTGTATCTCACACTTGCTATGTAGCTTCCATAGCACTTGATTTAGTATTTTGCACACAGAAGATGAACAATTATTTGCTGAATAAGGACATTAAAAGACCTGCGAGTCCAAAAGCTTAGCTGAAACCTTTTCTACTTACCAAAAACCCAGTAGCAAAATGTAATACTCAGAAAAGAATTCTTAAATTCTTTCATAGTTCATACATTTCTCTAGTTACTATGAAATCCATCTTTTAAACTGGACCATCAGAAAATTGTATTATTTGGGCCTTTGCAGAGATGCTTTTACTAAATTGTGCTTTGGCCTTATGAGCTCGAATCTCATAAAGTTATAAGAAACTTTTATAACATGACTTGCTATTGCTATTATGAGTATTGGATATAGTTGAGGGTAGTATTCACCATATTGCACAGCTTCTTCTTCAAGTGAAACCACAGGAGACACTGCTTAAGGTCTTACTTGAATAATCTGGGTACCTCCTGGGGAACTGGCCTTTACTTGATGTTATAGACAGAATGAAACATGTAAACAATCATATTTCTTTTGTTTTAGCCCAAAAGAAGAATAGAACAAATTTTGTGGCTTGTCTTGAACAAATGTACACAACTCTAGCATGTGCATTTGGTGCCTGTGCTGGATTATCTGTCAACATGTTAATCTTACCATCGATTTTATCTTCCTTCATTTTCTCTGATACTATATCTTTTCTTTCTTTCTTAATTCATTTGAATTGCAAATACTTATGTAAGTTACTTGAAACACACTTTAGAAAGAATATGTATATAGATTAGTAAAATAGGGGAGACTTTTTGTCATTTTTTAAATTTTCCTTCAGAAGAGTCTTAAAGCCTTTCTCAGTGTCATGGCCAAGGACCAGATCACAATGCCTTCCTAGAGTTTACTGATTTCATTCTAACAGTTACCACACAGCAAAATGAGGCCAAATGCTAAGGAATTTCCCTGTAACCAAGGTGATTTCACTATTCAATACTTTGTTTCTCTACAGGATTTTGAAATACTAGAGATAATCATAAAAATAAAACCATTCTAGTTCCTAATGCAATTACATGGGTTAGAATTTCTGGTCAGAAGGGGAGGCATTGTTACTGTGAAAAGTCAGGTGACCAGCCAGACTGGCAACCATAGGCATACTGCATAATCTCTTAGGGTCTCAGTTTTTTCAGAGGTTGCACAATATCAGCTCTTCCCAAGGAGTCATTTGTTGTACACTACTATGTTAAAACATGCTAATTGGTGCCCCATGAAAAACAGGGTCTAGAAAATTTGGGTAAGACTGAGTTAAATTACGATAAATATAAGATAAATATTTTCCTAATGGTGGCATTTATTAAGAGCCTTTAATTGTAACTCTGGGGGAGAGGAGTAAAGTAAGTAATGTTACAGGGTGCAGCCAAGAGGGGGGACCCCAAATGGGCATTTGAAATGGGGTCCAGAACTTAAGGTGTCCAGGAGATTTTAAGATGTCTCCACCCCCCCCTCCAGGGTGTGGGTTGGGGGAAGGGACAAATGGAGCAGGGCCATTGAGAGCTGTTTTGCATAGCAACAGCCTTGCAGCTAAGCTCTGGCGTGGTCGTTTGGCATATCTATAACCTTTGACTGGTTGCATAGATATGTTAAGTAGCTGTGATCAGCTCTAAGCCAGGGGAATGGAAGTAACTTCTCCACCCAGATGTAACTGGGGGGGGGGGGGGCGGGTCCCCTGAGTTACAGCGCCTGCATGGGAGCTCAGAGAGGATTGGCTCCAGGACATGGGGCCACGCCTGCTCAGACTCATGATGGCAGCCCAGTAAAGCTGGAAGGATTTGAGTTCTGGCATGTGAGGCCGAGTGTAGGAGGAGTCGGAAATGGGGCTGCAGAGGAAGATTGGTGCAGGGATTTAAACCCAGACATGGCAGCCCTGAGAGGGAGAACCACATGGCCTTGACAAAGTGGAGACTCCCGCAGCCCTGAGGGAGAGAACCATGCAGCTTTGGCAGAGTGGGGATTCCCCCTTCCCACAGCTTTGTAGGGGGGAGAAGCATATGGTTTTGGCTGAGTGGGGACTCCCGTGGCCCTGGGAGAGAGGACCACGTGCCTCTGCCAGAGTGGGGACCCCCACAGCTTTAGAAGGGGGAACTACCGCCTGGTTTTAGCAGAGGTCCCGGCGACTCAGCTGAGGGTGCCGGGAACCCAGGGAGGTCTCCCAGTTGAGATCGAGTACTAACTGGGAATAACCAGAGGACTACCTGAGCCATGGACTTCTATTTCCTTTCCTGAGATACAGTACTCTGGACTGGGCAAAGGAGGAAGGAAGGAAGGAAGGAATGTGTCTGTTTGTGGGTGTTTTAAGGGACTTTGGGATTTTGGTGAAGACATTAGGTCACTACTTTAAGTCTGTATAGCATTAAATAAACATTTCCTTTCCTTTTCACGAATCTCTGGCATTGAGAGACGTCTTTCCTCTAGCGGCAGACATGACGGACCTGGGGGCTTTTTTTAATAATAGTATATCGTCCCAGGCCCCCCCTTGTTTGTTCTGTAACAGTAACACTACCTAAACTTGTTTTTTGGGGGGAGCACCTCAATAGGCAAGTGCGAGTAACGACTAGTTGCAAAATATGACTGGTCCTGAGAGACCCAAGATAGCAGAGGAGTAAGTGGAAGCTACACTAATTTCCTAGGACTAATCTGGAATTACAACTAAATTATAGAGAATCATAGCGAGTAACAACCTGAACGCTATTTGGAGAGAAGCCTATAACCAAGGACAGATGAAAGAAAACACTTCACCACAATGAGGCTGGTAGGGAGAACAGAGGAGGTGCAAGAGGTTTGGCTGGGCTCCCATGGGCAGCAGCTGAGGTGTTGCAGGGATATTTCAGTGGCTGGGAGGTTCCCTCTGAGAAGTGTAGGGTCTAAACCCCAAGCTGGGCTCCCAGCCTACAGTGCCAGAGTCAGGAAAGGAACCCAGATAACATCCAACTGTGAAAAGCAATGTGGTTTCTGTCCACCAGGGAGAGATGGCTGCAGACACAGAGAGCCTCTTAAAGGGCCAACACACAAAATTTCATTTGCAACCACTTACTCTGGGCTCTAGCAATGGAGGTGCAAAATGGACTACAGATGTGGGAGGAGAGTCTATGGCTGGTGGCTCTGGGGAGAGAACTGAAGGAACAGCCACCAGGATTCCTGTGCTAGGTCATTCCCCATAGTGTAGAGGTTGTCTTTCTCAGGCGGTCCACTCCCTCCCAAGTGGCATCAGCCTGAGGGGAAGCAGTAGCCCCACTGGCAGGAATTACTTAAGCTCCACAGGGTGCTGAGTACAGTTTGAGGCTATATAGTGATTAGTTTAAAAACTAAGGCAGATCTCTGGGAGCTCTGAGACTTTATCTGACCCTCCCCTGGGCTCAGTTCAGGTAAAAGTTTGCTTTGGTGCACAGCCTGGTTCTTTCTGCACACAAACGTGTCTGGCAGAGGGAGCCATACACTGTGTATCACTGACAGCCCAAATAGGTTGCCCAGGGCCAGTCACAAGCAGTGTCTGACGAAGGCCTGCAAAAGTCTTTGCAGAACTACCCAATACATAGAAACAAATACAGAAGCAGCCAAAGTGGGAAGACAAAGAAACAGACTCCAAATGAAAGAACATAAGAATTCTCCAGAAGAACTAGATGAAATGGAGGCAAGCAAATTATCAGATAGAAAGTTTAGAGTAATGACTATAAGGATACTCAACAGCATGAAAAAGGCATAGAAACCATAAAAAAAGACCAATCAGAAATAAAGGATTAATACCTGAAATAAATACTATACTAGAAGGAAAAACAATAGATTAGATGAAGCAGAGGACTGAATCAGTGATCTGGAAGACAAGATAGAAAAAAACACCCAAGCAGAGTAGCAAAATGAAAAAAGAATTAAAAAAAACTAGGAGAGCTTAAGAGACATTTTGGATAACATGAAACATAACAACATCCACATCATGGGAATACCAGAAGGAGAAGGCAGTGAACAAGGGATTGAGAACCTATTTGAACAAATAATAACAAAAAACTTCCCTAACTTGGTGAAGGAAAAAGACCCAGGAAAATCAGAGGTCCTAAACAAGCTGGATTCAAAAAGGCCTATTATGGGACACATCATAATTAAAACAACAAGGCTTAAAGACAAGGAGAGAATCCTAAAAGTTGCAAGAGAAAAAGCAGGTAGCTACATATAAGGGAGCACCAATTAGACTGGCATCTGATTTTTCAACAGAAATATTTCAGGCCAGAAGTGGGTGGTGTGAAATACTCAAGGTGATGAAAAGCAGGGACCTATAACTAAGGCTAATTTACCCAGCAAGGCTATCATTTAAAATCAAAGGAGAAATAAGGACCTTCCAAGACAAGAAAAAGCTAAAGGAGTTTGTTACCACCAAACCAGTACTGCAACAAATGTTAAAGGGCTTACTTGAAGAAGAAGAAAAGGAGATGAAAAAAGAAAAACAGGAAAACAATCTAACAATAAAATGTTACATACCTATCAATACATACATACATACCTATCAATAATCACCTTAAATGTAAATGGCTTAAATGCTTCAACCAAAAGACACAGTGTAGCTGAATGGATAAGACAAGACCCATATATATGCTGCCTCCAAGAGACCCATCTCAGATCAAAAGATACACATGGACTAAAAGTAAAGGGTTGGAAAAAGATATTTCATGCAAATGGAAAGGAAAAAAAGTTGGGATAGCAATACTTATATCAAACAAAAGAAACCCAACTTTAAAACAAAGGCTATAGTAAGAGACAAAAAAGGACACTACAGAATGATAAAGGGAACAATCCAACATGAGGATATATCCAGTAAACATTTACACAACCAGCATAGGACCGCCTAAATATGTAAAGCAAATCTTGATGGACATAAAAGGGAGAGATCGACAGAAATACAGTCATAGTTGGGATTTTAACACCCCACTGATTTCAACTGATAGATCTTCCAGACAGAAAATCAACAAGGAGACAGCAGCCTTAAAAGGCACACTAGATCAAATAGATTTAATTGACGTCTTCAGAGCATTTCATCCTAAAGCAGCAGCAGAATACACATACTTTTCAAGTGCACATGGAATGTTTTCTAGGATGGACCACATGTTAGGACACATAACAAGTCTCAATAAATTCAAGATTGAAATCATCAAGCATCTTCTGACCACAATCCTATAAGCCTAGAAAGGAATCACAAGAACACTGAAAAACACATAAAGACAGGGAAGCTAAATACTATGTTACTAAACAAGGAATGGGTCAACAATGAGATCAAGGAAGAAATTAAAAGACCTCAAAACAAATAAAAATGAGGCCAAAATAATCCAAAATCTGTGGCACACTGGGAAAGGAATCCTAAGAGGGAAACTCATAGGATTATAGGCTTATCTCAAAAAACAAGAAAAGGCTGAAATAAATACTCTAACTTTACACTTAGAGAAACTTGAAAAAGAATAACAAAGCCAAAAGTAAGTAGAAGGAAGGAAATAATAAAGATCAGAGTGGAAATATGTGAAATAGAGTCTTAAAAAATGATACTGAAGAATGACACTTAAAAAAATGATACATCAAGAAAAAAAGAGGACCCAAATAAATAAAATCAGAAATGAAAAGGGAGAAATGGGAGAAATAAGAGCTGAAAGAAAAGAAATACAAAGGTTTGTAAGAAAATTTTAAAAACAACTATAATCTAACAAACTGGACAACCTGGACAAAACGGTTCAATTCTTAGAAACATACAATCTTCCAAAACTAAATCACAAAGAACCAGAGTATCTGAATGGACAGAGAAAACCTAGTAAAATTGAAGCAGTAATCGAAAGAATCAAACAAACAAAAGTCCTGGACCAGATGGCTTCACAGGTGAATTTTATCAAACATTCCAAGAAGAACTAACACTTCTTCTGAAACTACTTCAAAAAATTCAATAGGAGGCAAGGCTCCCAATCTTATTTTTATGAGGCCAGCATAATCCTAATTCCAAAACCAGATAAAGACACTAAAGAAAGAAAATTATAGGCCAATACCACCAATGAACATAGACACTAAAAATCCTCAACAAAATATTCGCAAACAGAATACAGCAATGCATCAAAAAGATCATACATCACTATCAAGCAGGATTTATTCTGGAATGCAAGGTTGGTACAATATTTGCAAATCAATAAATATAATTCACCACAAAAACAAAATGAAGGATGAAAACCATATGACTCTGTCAATAGATGCAGAAAAAACATTTGATAAAATCCAGCACACGTTTATGATAAAAACTCTCAGCAACGTGGAATTAGAGGGAACATACCTAAACATAATAAACACCATATATGAGAAACCCACTGCCAGCATCCTACTCAGTGGGTAAAAACTACAAGCATCTTAAGGGGAATCCCCTTAAGACTGGGAACAAGAAGCGGGTGTTTGCTTTTACCTCTCTTATTCAACATGGTATTAGAAGCCCTAGCTACAGCAATCAGACAAGAAGAAATACAAGACATCCAAATTGGAAAGGAAGAGGTAAAACTGTCTTTATTTGCAGATGACATGACAGTGTACATACAGAACCTCAAGAAACTACTAGAACTGATCAATGAATTCAGCAAAGTAGAGTACGAAGTTAACATCCAGGAATCAGTTGCATTTTTATATGCCAGTAATGAACTAATAGAAAGGGAAATTAAGAAAACAATCCCATTCACAATTGCTTCAAAACGAATAAAATACCCAGAAATAACCTAACCAAGGACATAAAAGACCTGTACTCAGAAAATAAAAGACACTGAAGAAAGACACTGAAGAAGATACAAATAAATGGAAGCACATACCCTGTTCATGGATAGGAAGAATTAACATCATTAAAATGTCCATACTACCCAAAGCATTCCATAGATTCAATGCAACTTCTATCAAGATGTAATGACATATTTCACAGAACTAGAACAAGTATTTCAGAAATTTATATAGAACCACAAAAAGTCCTGCATAGCAACAGTGAATCTGAGAAAGAAAAACAAAATTGAAGGAATCATGCTACCTAATATCAAACTATACTATAAGGCCACAGTAATCAAAATAGCATGATACCAGCATAAAAACAGACACATAGATCTAGGGAAGAGAATAGAGAGCCAGAAATAAACTCATACCTTTACAGTCAATTAATATTCAACAGAGGAAGCAAGTACGTTTAATAGGCAAAAGCTAGCTTATTCAATAAATGGTGTTGGAAAAATTGGACAGATATGTGTACAAAAATGAAACTAGACCACCTTCTTAACACTACACACAAGAACAAATTCAAAATGGATTAAAGACTTAAATGTTAGACCCCAAACCAAAAAAACTGCAGAAGAAAATATAGGCAGCAAAATCTCAGACACTGCTTGCAGTAATTTTTTATTGGATATTATCTCCCCAGTCAAGGTAAACAAAATAAAAAAAAATAAATGGCACTAAAAATTTTTTGTATAGCAAAGGAAAACATCAACAAGATAAAAAGACAACCCACAGAATGGGAGAACATATTTGCCAATATCTGATAAGGGTTAATATCCAAAATTTATAAATAACTTAGAAAATTAACACCAAAAACAATGCAATTAAAAAATGGGCAATGGATCTGACTGACACTTTTACAAAGAAGACATACAAATGGCCAACAGACATATGGAAAAATGCTCAATGTCACTAATCATAAGAGAGATGCAAATTAAAACCACAATCAGATATCACCCCACACCTATCAAAAGGGCTATCACCAATAAATCAACAAGCAAGTGCTGGTGAGGAGGTGGAGAAAGGATCTGCCTTTTGATCCAGTGGTCCCTCTTCTGGAAATATATCTGAAAGAACCAAAAACACTAATTTGAAAGAACATAAGCATCCCTATGTTCATTGTAAGATATGGAAGCAGCTCAAGTATCCATTGGTAAATGGGTGGATAAAACAACCATGGGATATTTAAACAATGGAATACTACTCAGCCATAAAAAAGAAGACAAATTTGCCCTTTTTGACAGTATGGATAGACCTAGAAAACATTATGCTAACTGAAATAAGCCAGTTTGAGAAAGACAAATACCATATGATCTCACTGATATGTGGATTCTAATGAACAAACTGAACTAACAAGCACAACAGAGACAGACTCATAGAGAGCAGGATGACACTGAAAGGAAGTTAGGGGTCTAAGGATTGAGCAAAAAGGAAAAAGAACTTATGGACATGGACAACAGTGTAGTGACTGTGGGCGGGAGAGGTATTTAAGGGGATTAAATGATAATGGAAAAAATACAATTAAAAAAATAAAATATGACTTGTCCTCCCTCCCTCTCTGCCCCATCCTCTCACAGGTTTACAGCCAGAGCATATATATGAGGCACACTAAAAAATGTTTATGGGGTCTTCTATGAGAAGACAGGCTTTGTCTATATCTGGAGAGAAAATTTAAGCCCACAGGAAATAAAGTAAAGCATCAGAAAAAGTACATATGCTACCAAGCTCTAGATCCAGAACACGTGGTTAACTGTGTATACTGACATTTAGCAAGTATAAGGTTGAAGATATGCTATTAAGAGAGAGAGAGCATGTGTAAAAGAAAGCATGAAAAAGCAAGAGTCCTAAATTTTTAAATTATTTTTTGAAATAGCCTAAAAACATGGCAACAGATCTCTCTTATCTGAACTTCTGTGAAACTTTGCATATGTGATTCCTGTAGACACATATGATGACACATAGCCTTGTACTGAATGGAGTGAGCACGAAAGCAAGAGCCTTGTAGGCATAAAGGCGGAGGTAAGAATCTCAGCAGTTCCCATTTCTGTGTGTGACTTCTCAGTGAGCTTCAGTTTTTCTCACTTGTGGAGAAATCTCTAACCTTGTAACTTGTTTTAGCAGTCAATGAGTAAGCAGATATAAAGCAGCTAGCAGAGCAGTTGATACAGGAGATGCTCAACAAAATATTTTCTACCTGCCATAATTGAGAGCCCTCAGTGTACAGAGACGGGTTTGTCAGGCATAGTATCTAGTGCATATATGATAGGCGTTCAGTAAGTGTTTGAACATGAATAAATTTTGATTTGCATAGAGTAAAATATTACACATATTTGAACACAAAGCTCAAATATCACTTCTTCTAGGGTGTTGACTGACTCTCAAAGCTGTAAGTGATTTTTACTTTGCCCTTGAACTCCTTAAGTGTTTTGCTTTTACTTCTCATGTTATTTTGCACATTTTCTCCTGACTTGCTGTTAGTTGTAGACATTTTGCATCTTTCCTATAAGATGCAATCTCTTTCAGCAGGCAGAAAATGTTTTATTATCCTTTGTTTACTTTTCAGTGCTCAGCACAGTTCTTGTTCAAAAAACATTAGCTGAATAAATACGAGGTGGCACCCTCTGACTGAGGATGACAACTAATAACAGACTTTTCCTCAGCTCAAGTTAGGGACCTCCAGATCTTTCCATTACTTGTTAGATGGCTTCCTCTTTTTCTAAGTGAATCTTGCTATTAATCCCATGTTTAGAAAAATGTTCTGGAAGTCCTTTTTTGTGAAAGCACCCTGGGAAGTCATTTGACACCCCTTCTCTTTGTTTTCACTGCACTTCAGGCAAACTTCCATGATAATGTTACATATGGTACTGTAATTCTAATTTTGTAAGACTATGAACTCCTGGATGGGAGAATCCATGTCTGCATCCCTATCCCCTAACAGATTTTGGGTTCACACTAAGTACTGAAAAGTTACAAAACGAGTGAATGAAAAATTCTCTGTATTATTATGGATATGACATGAACTTAGTGGTGAAAAAATGAGCCAAGCTAAATGGATTTCCCATGTAGAGGCCCAGTGCAAGAAGTAACTCACAGTGTCTTTTGGTGGGTAAAGTGAAGCCTGGGAAAAAGGCTGAAACTACAATATTGGGAAAGGTTAAGGTCTTCCATACTAAAATGAGTCTAGGAAGAGTGAAAAGAAGTAAGTTGTAAGAGCTATTAACAGCCTCAGTATCAAATGCAGAGAAAACAAACTAGTCTGAATAATTTTCTAAAAGTTATGCCCTACCTCCCGCTCTTCTTCTTGTTCTTTTCGAATCTGCTCCAAGCGAAACTGTTCTGCCATCTCTCTCTCATGAGCTTCCCTCTGTTGATAAAAGAGAAAGGGAACCATCACTCAATAAACACAGATTTACTTAAAAAAAAAAAAAAAAAAAAAAAAAAAAAAAAGAAGCTCATTCCCAGCATGCCCCAGGGGTATATACTGTGGAAATGGAAGTATTTCTCTCTGGAACAAGAATAAAAATGAAAGCAACAATAAAGCACAGCTGCCCTGACTGGTGCAGCTCAGATGGTTGGGTGTCATGCAGCAAAGCAAATGGTTGCTGGTTTGATTCCCGGTCAGGGCACATGAATGGGTTGCAGGTTCAGTCTCCAGTTGGAGTGTATACAAGAGACAACCAATTATTCCTCTCTCACACTGATGTTTCTCTCCCTTTCTTTCTCTCTCCCTTCCCCTCTCTCCAAAAATAAATAAAATCTTTCAAAAAATAAAAACAACCAATAAAGCATAACTCTCTGTTCAGGTTGGGTTCCCATTCAAATATCTAGGAAGTTCTGGGTAGTGCTGTATTAATCAGAACCTTCCTCTGGTCTTCCTTTCTAGTCTTTTCTGCTACATTTCCTGTATGCAAACATCAACTCCACTTAAGTCAGCCTCTATCACGCACTCCTTGTTTTCTGGCCCCTTGCTGCTAGCATATATTACTTTTTCTCGCTTACCCTCTTTATCCAGTTCACATACACAGCTTCTTCTAAGACAGCTTCCCCAGTCCGTTCCCACTTCGCGGCTTTCCAAAAAAGCTAAAAAATTTCCACTGAACTCCTATTCACTGAACTACTCAGTGCTTCCCTTACGACATTTAGGATCCTGCCTAAGTGTTAAAGCTATCTGCATTCTTGATTTAATCTACTCCATACCACATTGTGAGCCTTCTATCGAGGGCAGAAGCTGTAGCTTATTTATTTTACCCTTCTTTCAATGCCCAGTACAGAAGCAGGTGCTCAAAAAGTATTAAATAAATCAGTGGTTCTCACTCTAACTGCATATTAGAATCATCTGAAAAGCTTTTGCAAAAAATTGCTAGGTTGAACCAGAAACTGACTAAAAATCAAATAAAATAGACACAAGGCCTATTTTTGTTTTCATTTTTATGATTCTCAACAAACTTTATCTTGTCAAAAATGAACCATACTTTTGGGATCAGGGGTAGAATTATATTCTTTTCTGTTAACTGAATCTTGTTTTCTCCACTGCAAACCCAACATTCTTGGGGAGCAAAATGATAAAAGCACTGGCACTTAAATAATAAAAACCATTTAAGATTGAGTTCCTTATCCCAAAAGTCTCTTGAGCAAACCCACCTTTGCTCTGTCAGCTTCAAGTGAAAGGCGATAGGCCTCATCTTGCTCTCTCTTCACATTTTCTCTGGCTTCACGTTCATCCTTAAAAGAAAAGAAATGATTCAAATGTGTTTTACCATATTACTTTCTAAAAGAAAAATAACAACAATTCCCTTGTTGTACTCGTGTGAATTTACTATAAGTAAACAAGACAATTTTAAGGTGTATAAAATATAAATAAGCAAACAAATAGTAAGATGAGCGGCCCAGTACACAGTGAAAATAAGAATGTTTGAAGGCTAGCTCTGTACCTCTTGCAAGCTGTGTGATCCTGGACAAATTATTTAACCTTTCTAGGTCTCAGTGTCCGTGGCTGTAAAATAGAAATATTATTTGTCTCATAGGATTGTTGTGAGAATTAAATGCAATGATGCATAAACTGTCTAGCAAAGCATCTGACAGAATGTTTTCACTATTAGTTCTTTACTTTCCTCCTGATTTTTCTAAGATAAGCTTGGTCAGCATTTGACTGGGAGAAAGTAAAGGAGTTGGTCAGCATAGAAAAAGTCTGAAAGCAAAATACCCAAGTTAACTTCAGTCCACACCATTAAAGCCTGGTTATCAAATAAGCAGTATTTCTTCACTATATTCACACTCATGAAGTGTGAATAACTTTTAGAAGATCTTTTAGAATATGTTTAGCTTCTGAAGTAATTATGCCACCTAAATAAATTTAAATTGTGATTTCCTATGAGATTAAAGGTTAATTCAACTGCCAGAACTTCTCATATGTTAAATTCTGGAGTATGGTCAATGTATGTGTACTTAAATTTAATAAATATACACACCTATTGACATTAGGCTATAGATTCCCTTTTTTGTAATTTTGTGTAATAGGCTGAATCATATAAAGTCACCAATATTCAACTATTTTGACCTATAAAAATGGAATTTCATGTGGTTTAATGTAATACTTTGTAACTTTTTGTCTCCACTATTCAATATATGCTTACCTAAGGCTGAGTATATGCTCAGCATTGTCTTAGGTGCTTTCTCTCGAATTCAGCCTCAAGTTCTCCTTGAAACCTAATACTTTTAGTTTCAACGATTCAACTAATTCCAAAACCTCCAGTATGAAAAATAACAGTTCACAGATTTCCAATCTTGTGAATTAAAAAGTAGGAAGACTTACTTGTAGATGTTGTTAGCCTAAAGCTAATTACTACACTATCTACGATACAAGGGTATGCTAGGGGAAATATGTATTGGAACAGAATATCACGAACAATGGTTAACCTAACTGAGAGACCACACAGGTTGCAAAGCAGTCAGAATAATTTACATGTCATATAATATTACACATGAATAAAAATGGGTTTTAAAAACTTCTGCTTGGAGATTTGTACTTATTCATTATTATTTATATTTTAAAGAAATAGAAGCACATTCCTTTAAATATATTTTCACTGATTCCAGTGTGTATTTCTCACTTTGGTTTATATGCTATGACTTTACTCTGACCAGATACAATCAGCCTGATAGGACATATTTTGTGTATTTCTTTTTATAATTTGCATTTGCCTTATTCATTGCTCTCTAAACTTCTTTCCTCACTCAATATACGAGTTTGTACTGAGTGGTTACTTAACAGTTCAACTAGCAATGGCCGATCTTTATTTCATATGTTAATATCTTAATTTTTTAAGTCACTGAGGAGATTAGGAGGCCTGTGTTCAAATTCTAGAACTACTAGAAGCAAGCTGTGTGTTCTTGGGTAAATAATATCTCCCTTTCAGTCATTCATTAAATTAAAAAAATTAAATTTCTGAGGATTCTATGTTTCTGTGAACAAGTCCATTTTTACAAATTTAAATATACCTAATAAAATCAATAACTTGTGGCGGTAATCTCATCTTTTTATATTTCAAATGAGAAAATGTTTAAGATCTTTACAATTTTAATTTTACCTTACTTTCCTCACCTCACCCCTCCAAATTAGCTTAGGTTTCTCTTGTAACATTCTGTACTTTCCCTTTAAAACATTTATCACAATTGCATTAATTATCATATAATTATTTATGTAATATGAGATTCTTCCGTGACACTGTAAGCATCACAAAGGTAGGGACCTTTTCTATATTATAAACCTCTGTACTCAAAGCATTGCACACAATACCTAGCTTTTGGGAGGTGTTTTATAAGTACTTGTGGAATAAATGAATTGTCTTTCCAGGTATAAACTACTTATTGTCCACAGTAAATATTGAGGAAAAAGATAGAGCTCATCCATAAAGCAGTCCTATCTGAGTCAATGAAATTGGCTGAGCAGAACTGACCTATTATGGCATCGTGTATACACAACAAAGTAACGGTCTAAAAGCTACCATAGCTGGAAGCCCTTTGAGCACAAATATAGTTTATAATGAAAGCAGTCTAACTAAACAGCTCTGTTTTAAAACAGACTGTTGCAATATGAAAGGCCATTAAATACAGGGATTCCCTACCACAAAATGTGGCACCTGTTGTGAAGGGACTTCCCAAATGAGCTAGCTGGCTTCCTTCCCTTCTCCCCTCTCTCTGTTTATCTTTCTCTCACAAATATTCATTAAGCACCAATTTTATAGTAGGCCTCATACTAGCACTGGGAATGTAGAGGCAGGCCATAGGAGAAGACATGGATAATCATGCTTAGACCACCTTCATCATTATTCTATGGAGTCTACTGATTTATTGTGAAGAGCTCAGTGCTCAAGTTTTATATTATTTTCCTTTTGTTCCTTAAACAAAGTGTCTCTCTCTACCTGAAAGATTTCCTGCTCCATCAGCTCCATCACTCAAAATTCTAACAGCTTTTCATTTATTTTCAGAAATGTAAGGGACCAACATACAGATGAAGAAAGAGCCACTATACAGATGAAGAGAGTGAAATCATGTGAGGGTGATTTACACAAGACTACCCATTAAGTCAGATGCAGAGTTTATACTTGAATCCAGGTCTCCTGACAGCTTCCTTCTCCCTCTCGCCTTCCCATAATCCAATGCTCCTCCCTTTGCCCACAGCCCTCTCTGCCGATGGCAGACAGAAGGGCTGGCTCAGGATGAATTTGCCTCAACTCATCAGGTTCATAGCTTCTTGTGTATTGGTTGTTTGGGAAAGGCTATTATTTCTTCTTTTCTGTCACATGGATTTTATACTTGTCTCTCCAGCTGTCCTATTCACAGTCATCTCCAATTTTGGGATTTAGAGAACACTGCTTTCCCTGTATTATTCTACATGATTAGATTTTTAAGAAAATCCCAGGTGTTGTGGTTAACATTTCATGTCTAAATGTGTTCTTGTAACTTGTACATGGGCCTCTTGGAACTTCTCCTGTGTCCTAAAAATAATGTCCTTGTGAAGGATCCCCTTGCTAAATCTGAGAGGGCACATAAGACCAAGTGACTAGAAATACATGTTGATTTTGTGGGGGTGACCATCTGGATAATCAGGTTCAGAAATGTCTCAGGTGCGGCCTGGGCTGTGGCTTGCCCTGCTTGGTATGAAAACACTCTCTGTCATAGTGAAGCGAGAAGCTGGACTGCTCAGAACTAACAGCCTCCACTGCAGCCTTTCATCTGTGGCATGCTTGTCACCGCTCGTATGCTGCTTTGTGCTACACTCATTTGTACATCGGTCTCACTGCTTCTCACCTGAGCTATAAGATCCCATAGAAAAAGGATTCTGTATTCTCCTTTAGTGCCTAGGGTACTACCTTACGTACGGCAAGCATTCATTACATATTTGTTAGGTGAAATAGTGGAATTTTTAGTGCTCCACAGTTATATTCCTGAAGTTCTGAGTATTCTTTAGACTAGTAATTTTCATGTAAGTATACTTCTTATGCTATTATTATATGACTTGTTAAGAGTTCTGGAATTAAAATTCAAACTAAGTCTTTCTCTCCCCCAAAGCCAATGTTTCTCCCTCACTGTGCCTCACTAGGTAGTTCAGTATAGTTGTATATGGCTGAGAACGTAGCCACTGAATCAAATTTCACTACAACCCATTAAAAATAATGACATTTTATAAGCTGTCAAATGGTTCCTAAATGAGGACCTTAACCAGAAATGAAATTTAGGTGTAACTTGTTACTCCTCAATAGTGTTTAAAATTAATAGCCATCAGTTAATACCCAAAGTGACTGATGAAAAGTTCTGAATTATCAAATTGAAGTAGGTTATAGTGGGTAGGCTTGTTTCAAATGCCAAATGCATACACCAATACACACACACACACACACACACACACACACGGCATTTATTTGTTCTGAATTCTCACGCTAGAATGCACACCCTGCTCTTTGCCCTTAATAAGTAGGATCTTGTAAACAGGAAATGGCCCTGATATATATCTGTAAAGAGATATGGACCAAGATAACCTGAAATTCTTTTAATATAGAGACAGTAGGTAAAATATAACAAAAATGTTAAAAAGTATTACTCAGCATGTGAGAAAGAAATAAAGAAATCCCTACTTACTAGAGATAAAGAGGAAACTGAAAGTCAGAGTTATAAATGATGAGGTAATATGAAACCTCAGAAGGCAGAGCATACATCTTGGTAACCTAGAGACCCAACTAGAACCAGAAGATTTTATTTTGAATCCAAGCAACATAGGAAGTTGGGATTGTTACCTGTGAGATAGCTTTTGGCAGTCTAATATAAGTGTAATTGTATCTGGAAATAGGATGCAGGGGGAGAGAACGTATTTTAAGAAATAATGGCCAAAGTTTTTCAAATTTCATGAAAACTATATGAGGGGGGACCCCCCCTTAAAATCTATAATTATCTTCCAGAGGGTGGGCCCCTTGCAGTACAGGCTTCCCCTGCTAGGTAAGTGTTCTAGGAATCCACCTGCATCAGTGTACCAGCTGGTGGTGTTGTGAGAGGCTGTGTTTTGTTTCCATGAATTTTTTTTAAGACTCTTTTCAACATGTTTGTTCATTTCATGTTAGATGATTTGCTACACATAGTGCTGAGTGTTCAGCAGTTTTTGACTAAAAATAGCATGACTCCTGTGCCCCACCCTCTCTGTTCACCCAATCTCACCCTGAGTGACTTTTTTGTTTCCTTTTTCAAAGGGAAACAATTTGCAGATGTAAAAGAGGTGAGAAACAAAAAAGTGCAGAAGCACTAAAAGACATCAAAATCGATGGGTTCAAAAACTGTTTTGAGCAGTGGGAAAAATGGCTCAATAGGTTTATTGCATCAAATGGAGAGTACTTTGAAGGTGACTGAATTTAAACATGTAAGAACAAATATACAATATTTTAATAAGTAAATTTTGTTTTTTGGGGTCCCCTTGTACAGCCATAGTTCCGAGAATCTAAATGAATACCGGGAAAGAAACATAAATAAAGCTATGCTGAAGTACATCATAAACAAATTACATAAAATTAATAACAAAAAGAAAAATCTTAAAAGCTGTCAGAGAAAAGGCAAGACATAATATGCACAGAGAAACAAAATAAGAATAAGAGCTGACTTCTCATCGGAAACAGTTGTAGGATATAAAGCTTGCAGGATACAAAATTGAAATACAACAAGACAGTTGGAGCAACATCTTTAAAGCACTGAAAGAGAAAAACTTGCCAACGTAGAATTCTATACTCAGTAAAAATATCCTTGAAAACTGAAGTTGAAATACAGATCTTCTGTGATACAAAAGTGAAAAGGATCGCCAGTGTGTGTGTGTGTACTATAGTAAAAGTTAAAGGAAGTCCTTTAGACAGAAGAAAAATAATACCAGGTGGAAATCTGGATCTACAAACATGAATGAAGAGAATTGTAAACATGAGTTTAAGTAAATTAATAGACATTACTTTGTTACTATTTAAATCTAAAAAACAACTGTGTGGGCCCCAATGATGTTTCAGAAACAGAAAAGTATATCGTAAAATTCATATGAAAACTCAAGGGACCCCAAATAGACCAAAAAAAAATCTTGAAAAAAGAACAAAATTGGAGGACTCACATTTTCCAATTTCAAAATGGACTATAGAGCTATGATAATGAAAACATTATGGAACTGACACAAGGACAGACATCTAGACCAGTGCCACGGAACAGAGACCCCAGAAATAAACTTTCACACATATGGTAAATTAACTTTTGATGAGGCTGCCAAGACCATTTAATGAAGAAAGAATAATTTTTTTAAACAAATGGTACTGGGAAATCTAGATATCCAGATGAAAAAGAATGAAGTTGAACACTTGCTTTACACCATATTTTCAAAAATCAACTCAAAATGTACAGTTAAAACTACAAAACTCTTAAGAGGGAAATATAGGTAAAAATCTTCATGACCTAGAATCAGGTAATTATTTTTAAGTAGTGCAATGAAAGCAGAGGCATTAAATATAAAAAATAAGTTGGGCATCATCAGAATTAAAAACTTCTGTGCATCACAGTATACTATCAAGAGAGTGAAAAGACAATCCACAGAATGGAGGAAGATATTTGAAAATCATCTATCTGATAACAGATTAATATCCCAAACTCCTACACAGCAACAACGAATTCAATACAAAATGGGCAAACGACTGGAATAGACATTTCTCTAAAGATATATCAATATAAATGGCCAATAAGTACATATTCATAGGAGCATTATTCACAGTAGGCACAAGGTAAAAACAACCCAAGTGTTTATCAATATAGGGATGTATATGCAAAATGTTGTGCATTACTCAGCCATAAAAAGATGGCTCAGTTGTTTGGAGCGTTGTTCTGTACACCAAAAGGTTGAGGGTTTGATCCCTGGTCAGGGCACATACCTAGGTTGCAGATTTGACCCCCAGTAGGGATGCCTAAGAGAGGCAACTGATTGATGTTTCCCTCTCACATTGACGTTTCCCTGTCTCTCTCTCTCCCTGCCCTTGACTCCCTTGTTCTCCAAAATCAACAAAAATATCCTTGGATGAGGATAAAACAAGAAAGAAATACAGTTCTGGTACATACTATAACAGGAATAAACTTTAAAGACATTATGCTAAGCCAACACAAAAGGACAAATATCGTATGTTTCCATTTATATGCAATACATAAAATAAGCAGATTCATAGGGATACAAAGTAGATTAGTAACTACCAGGAACTGAGGGGAGGGGGGATTGGAAAGTTATTGCCTATTAGACTGGCTAGAGTATCCAGTTCAATGGTGAACAGAAGTGATGTAAGCAGACATCCCTGCCCTTTTCCTGATCTTGGTAGGAAAACATTCAGTCTTTTACCAGGAAGTAAAATGTTAGCTTGTAGGTTTTTTATGGATGCCCTTTATCAGGTTCTACTCTGTTGTTATTTTACTGAAAATTCCTATCAGAAATGAAATAGCTTTCAGGAAAGCCATAAATAGGGAAAGTTGACCCACACTGGTGCAAAAGAACAGTTAAATACTGGGACTAGAATCTAATCCTTCAGCAGCCGGGCAGAAGTTTGAAATTCAAGACCTGTACTTTTGCATAGAGATTCCCAAATGGACAGGCTGATTGCTTGCATAGGAACATGTCCATTGAGAGCACATACTCTGAGAAATATAGCAGAGAGACAAACATGTTTCCTCTCCAATATGGCAGCCCTGTTACATGGGAAGTCCAGCTAAATGCTCTGCAGATACTTTTTGGTACATGCATGCGTGCGCTGGCACTCAGCAAAGATGATGTAATGGTTTTTGATAAAATCTGAATACTACATTCTGTGGCCACTTCTCCAGTCAAGATTCCTTCCTGAGACTAGAAAGAAAAGATAGGAGGAGGAAGCTTACTTTCAATCACAGGTCAGCAAACTGCGTCTTTTGGCCAAAGCTGGCCCACTTTCTCCTTCCACACACTCTAGCCATAAAAACCCTTTCACAGCTCCCTGAACACAGCAGGCTTTGCATGCCTCCCTGCCTTTGTATGCCTCCCTGCCTTTGTACATCCTTCAGCCTCGGCCTGGAATACTCTTCATCACTTTTCCTTCAGGCAAAATCACGCTCATTTTTCAGGCCCACATTAGGTGTCTAGGCATTTGAAAGTGCTCCCTCCATCTCTGGGTTGAATGGCTTAACTTCTACATTCTATTTGCATCATGTTACTATAATTATATACTTACACATTTGTCTCTCTCATTAGACTGAGTATTTAAGAGGACAGGGACTCTAATTTATTAATCTCTGAACTTCCAGCATAAGGTAACACTACCAAGTTGGCACTTGGTAGATAATAATAGTAGTTAACATTTAGTAAATCCTTACTATATGGGAGGAATTCTTCTAACTAGTTTACACATTATTATCTTAAATTTAATCCTCACATTTACTGAGGGAAGGAAGAAAGGAGGTGATTACATATGTAAGAAGAAAGAGAAAGGGAGCTAAGGTACCTGCCTGCTCTAGAGACCGTCCCAGACCTCAAAAGTGTCAATAGCCTTTGCAAACTAAATGCTCTGGTTTTACTTTGCCCTTGCTACCATTACTACCATTACCCCCTCTTGAGTTCTGAGATCTATAAGATGTTTAGAAGCCTTGAGAGAAATGGCAGAAATGGGAGTAAGGAAATAGCTCTACTGAGGAGAACTGTCCTCTTGTACAGGTGCTAGATACTCCAGGACTGTCCTTTGTAAGACAATCTGCATGGATGACAAGCTTCTTTTAGGGGGAATCCACATGCTCATTACTGGGCACAGTGTCTCGTACACAGCAAGTGTTCAACAAACGTGGACTGGACTGAATTGGAAGGACAATTTACTGACTTCCTGTCCTCGGCAATTTTGTAGATTCAGTGATGTCAAAAAGAAAAAAGTAAAATAATTCCAATATTTAAACTTAAAGCCAAGTTTTCAAAATTTGCCTACAAAGCCAAATCGATCATTTTATTTTCTAAGAAAGTACCTGGCTGGTGTGAGAACAGAGGAAATAGACAGAGATTTTACTAACTGAATTATTCTTAAGGGGACTAATTCATTAGGCACCAAAAAGATGTAAGAATCTGCCTCAATTTCTGCTTTAGTGTTTCAGAGGTGAAAAGCTTTTTTCTTTTCTTCTTTTTAAATCTCTACTTGATGATTTAATTGGGATAGAACTAGATGGAATTCAGATATTTAAGATTTTGTTTCTAAAAATTTCGCAGGCCATAGGATATTCTGATAATCTTATTACTTTAATATTTTTAAAGTATCAGAATTAGACATTTATTCAATGAAGATATACAAATGTCCAATAAGCATATCAAAAGATGCTCAATAGTTATTAGGGAAATCATTAGGGAAACACAAATCACAACCACAGTGAGATACCATCTCACATTGACTAGGGTCCTATTATTATAGTTAGAAAGGGGGGAGAGGGAGAGAATTATTGTTGGTGAGGGTGTGGAGCAATTAGAAACCTTGTACATTGTTGCTTTCAATATAAATAATGCAAAATGTAAATGATAAAGAATTGAAAACAGGGACTCAAACAGATACTATGCAAATGTTCACTGCATCATTCAAAATAGCCAAAAGGTGAAAACAATCCAAATGTCCATGAACAGGTAAATGGATAAACAAAATGTGGTATAATCACACAATGGGATATTATTCCATCATAAAAAAATAAGAAGTACCGATATATGCTGCACTGTGGAGGAATCTAAGTGAAAGTAGCCAGGCACAGTCACATATTGTATGAAATATGTAGAATAGGCAAATCCATACAGACAGAAAGTAGAATGGTGGTTGCCAGGGGCCGGCAGGGGACAGGGGGTTGGGGACTGACTGCTTAATGGGTATGGGCGTGACGAAGATGTTTTGCAACTAGACAGAGGTAATGGTTGCACAACATTGTGAATGCATAAAATGCTACTGAATTATACACTTTAAAATGGTTAATTTTAGGTTATTTGAATTTTTCCTAAAAAACCTTCAAGTAGCAAAATTACAGGAGGAAGTACATGAACTGCCATCTTGACAGCTACAGAGCCAAAAACTAAGAAATGACAAAGCTCTGTACAGTGGAAGAAGGGAGATGAATATTTTTATTTTTCTGCACTTGAAATATAAATGATGATGGTACTGCTTAAAAGGATGTGTTAAATTGGCATTTGAAAGAAGTGTTGCCTGGTTGGCTCCATGATGTACTGCAGCCAGGACATGAACCTTCCAGCCAAACAACTTGGATTCTAGTCCTTGTTCCATCCTGATAGCAGAACAGTACAGGGAAAAGGTCATAGGCTTCAAACACAGACAAACTTGGTTTGAATTCTAGGTCTGCCACTTAATTTTTGTGTCCTTGGGTAAGTTCCTTGATTTCTTCCACCACTGATCCATTTAGTCTCTAAAATGGGAAAAATACCTCTTAGCTCAATTACTGTAAGGATGACATACAGTTTCACCTAGCATGGTATCTGGGGCTGCAGTGAATATTTGATAAATGTTATTCTAATCATCACCACCACCATCATCCCAATAATATTAATCCTCCTCTTCTTTTGTAAGATTTTATGTATTTATTTTTAGAGAGGGGAAGGAAGGGAGAGAGAAAAACATCAACATTTGGTTGCCTCTTATGTGGCCCCCACTGGGGACCTAGCCTGCAACCCAGGCATGTGCCCTGACTGGGAATCGAACCTGCGATGCCTTGGTTCGCAGCCCGCGCTCAATCCACTGAGCTATGCCAGCCTGGGCTAATCCTCTTCTTTCTAATAACTAGATGTGTAACTTCAGGCCAGAGAGTTGAATTTCTCTGAATTTCTCCTAACGATGGCCCAGGGGGGACCTGGGGCAAATCACCACTCATTAATAGCAGCATTTTTCTATAGGTAAATTGGCAATGGTAGAGGAGGGGGAAAGAGAGGAAGGTTCATGAACAATTATGTGAACATGAGACTTCGGTCTCTGAAGCCTCTTCCCAAATCACTGTCTATGTACCAGGGCTCTGGTAGGTGTCCCAGGGCCAAAAATAAGAACACTGGAGGACCTAAGTGCATTATGCACCATACGTAACTTAGAAGAAAAGCAATGCTACACTTCTAAAATAAGTCTCAGAAGTCTGACAAAGTTCTGATTTTTCTCATGACTTTGATTTTTCTGAAGTATCAAATTTCAAAAAAGTATCTCTCTTCTCTTTCTGTTTATTTGGTGAATGTACTCTGCTTATGCCGTAAGTGCTTCATCTCCCTTTAGGTAATCACATTCTATGTTGCAGGTTGTGGCAGCTAACTAGAGGAGGCTCCCTAGTATGAAGGTCCAGAGCAAGCCCCTAAGTTTGCTCTACTCTTGGGTGACCCAGCCTGTGAGGATTAAATAGAAGAACACATGGCAGGACAGTGCTCTAAAATGGACTAAGGTTCCAGACTGAAAGAAATGATCATTTTGTTAATGAAATCAGGAATGACTTAGAAGCCCTCATCCACTCTATGGTAACAATGAATTCCTTGGTCCTAGGCCTAATTACCATTCTGTAAAAAGTTCTTGCTTTTTTGTTAATCGAAGCTAACATTAACTAAGTATTTGCAAAGGAAAATGTACTAGTAATGAATATCGCCCTACTTATACTTTTATTTAAGACTTTTAATCCTTTAAAGTCTTATTTTGCAAAGTTTACAAAGCACCTTCACATGTGATACAATAATTAGCTTGTCCAGGAAAAAGCTTTTGTCCCCACTGAGAAATGAGAAAACTGAGACTCAGAAAGTTTAAGTGATTTTCCCACGGTCACACAGCTTGTCAGAATGCAGGCCACCTAGTATTTCATCTACGGCTTTCTGCTATTTCATTCTGCTTCAACCTGTACGATCATTGCGTTTTTCCCCTTCTAAATTTTCTTCCTTCCAAACATTACAAATATAGTCCTTGAATCAGTGTAGGAAATAGTCATGGAATGATTTTCCTTGGAATAAACTGTTTCCATTTGCTGCAAGGAACATACCATACTCACAGGTTTAGTTTATTTCACAACCAACGAACTCTCCATAGAGAAGAGCAAGATGGTAAGGAATGGATATGTACCTCCAGCCTTGTGTTATCCTGTACAGGTACCATTATCTATTTACATGTTTATTTCTCTTTTCAGACCCTAAGAAAAATGAAGAGGATTTTCCTTGTTTAGCTCTGTATCCTGAGTCCCAAGCAGTGCCTGGTTACTTCGTAGATCTTTAGAAATTGGACAATGAGTGAGCACTTGGCTCCACATGCATTTGCATTAAGAGTTTATATCTGTCGAACTGATTTGCCTATAAAATCATTAATGAACTGCTCAAAAACAGTGAAATAAGAATCATGGCAAACCTGATGCTCAACATTCTTTCCGGTTACGCACCTGAAAAAGTAGGTTTCATACCTATTATATCAAATACTGACTGATTATATATTTTTAGTTATCAAAAGTTTTAAACAGAAATTTCAAGATGTCTATTACAGGATTATAAAAATAGAGACATGAATTCACAAGTAGCAAGTGACTTCCAAGCCCTGAGACCGACTTGCTTTGCCAGAATGTAAGTCTCTGGAATTTCCGGTGGATATGTTTAGAAAAGATTCGTTTTCATCTGGATTGAAGTGGTATGTAGGGTAAGTTGAAAAGGTGGATTTAAGAGTGGTTTGCTAATTTCTTTAGTGGCAGGATTTCATACGATGGATTGCTGTCTCAGTGTCTGCTTTAACAGGAAGCAGGCTAGCTCGTGAGAGTTTATGTTATGGCTATACCAATCCAGAGAAAATCTTATTGCCTAGTAACCTAGAATAAAACCTCCACATTTTTCAAGCATGCTGCTGCAGGTTCAGACTCTTGTCATCTCCTTAGACAACAGCACTAGTCTCATAATAGGTCTCCCAACATCTGGTCCCTCACATAAAATTCATTCATTCATTTACATTTAAAAAACATTTATGCATACCTATGTGTTAGGCTTTGAGTTAGAAACTGGAAATAGTATGGTCAGTAAGATATAGTTTCCTTTTCCCACTAGTTACAGAAGATACATGTATAAGCTTGGGAAGGAAGGCAATACACATGAGAGTCTATTGTGGATTCGACATTTTACATATGTTGTTTCTTTTCATTCCCACAGTAAGTAAGTATTATTATTCCCATTTGAGATGTGGAAAAACTCAGACTTGAATTTGAGGCTACATAATTTGCCTCAACCATTCTGTATCCATCAGCAATGAACAAGAGTCCCAGTTGTTCTCCATTCGAATACCTTAGCATCCCTAGTCAAAGGCCCCAAGGCTGTGCAAAGTGGTGGTAAGTATTCTAACACACAAGAAGTGAATTTCTTTGATAAACAATGGACAGCTGAGAATTCCCAAAATCAGTCCTCTATTAACATAGTTTTCTCTAGTCTGCTAAAATTTTCTTTAGGACGTTTCCCTACATATGTCCAGACATTAAAATATGCATGGGCAGGCATACACGCAATGCCAATTTAGGACTGTGGGAAATAATTTCTTCTTTGCTTTGACTAACTTCATTGAGCTTTATGGTAAAAATGGTCTACAAATACAAGATGAATAAGATAGGAAATGGGAGGTTATATGGCTGTTGTTGAAGTAAAATATCTAATCTGAAGTTAGAGCCTTTCTGCCTAATTAACCAAGTAATCTCCAGTTAATTATACAAGGTAGGGCAGGGTAGGTTTACAGGTGTTCATATGGAAAATAATTCAATAATTAATAAACAATACAATAAACACGTTTCACATACTCACAACTGTAAGCCTACTTGCACCTCACCCTATATAATGTGTTTCTCTTCCAGCTGATGATGTCGTGTTCCACTCCAGCCATGTATTGGTAGGTCCCTTTGTTCCTCTAGAAAACACTTCTCAACAAGTCCACCCGCTAAGATGTTGCTAATTTTTTTTTTCAGTTTCAGTTTAAAATAATTTTCCCTGGTGAGGCCTTTCTTTCCAACTCTGATAGGCAAATTTAACACCCTACATGTATTTCCACTGTGGGAATTATATCATTATACTGGAATCCTTTGTTTGCACCTCACTGAATATCTAAAGGACTCTGCCATCCTTATATCTACTAGTGCTTAGCACAATGTGGGCATATAGCAGGTCTTTAGGTAAAATATTAAGGGCCAGATAAATGAATTAATGGGGGTTTACCTAGTGAATGTCTACATATCACCCTTTAAGACTCGACGTTCCCTCTGCTAAGAAGTCTTCTTTGTGCCACGTCTGTACTTGGTACTTAATGCTGTTGCTGTGTTTTCATACTGTATTGTAATGACCTGTTGTTTGCTGATGTGATAGGTAATTGGATGGGGTAACTGGAATTAAGGCAAATCTGTAACTAGAAGAAAAATGCCAAAGATTTCTCAGGATTCCCCCCCATGAGATGCATAAAAATCAGAGAAAAGCAATTTGGAAAGGCCAAAGTGACTTGTTAAAAATACTAATGGTAGGCAATTTAACTGCTCCTCCTGCTATTTTTCTATACAAATTTTCTACTTTCTATAACCTGGGCCAACATGACTTCAACTCGTTCATTCTTTTGCTCATACTTTCTCTACATCGTAATGCTCTTTCCTCTTACCTCTGCACACAAAAATTATTCTGTCCTTTCCAGTAGTAGATCAAATTTTACCTCTTCAGAGAAGTCTCTCCTGATTACAATGATCAACCCTTCTGAAATCTTCCCAGTCATACAACAAACTATTTTTGTAAGGATATGCTTTAGCTTTTCCACTGTAGAAAGTAAATTCCTTACAGAAAAGTACTGTCTTTCAGACTGTTTTTTTTTTAAACCTCTGCATAAACAACCAGTGGAAGGCCCTCAATCTGGTAGCAAACAAATTCAAGGTGAAGGTGCTTTCAGGAGTCAAATTCCTCACAAACATAGTCATATATTGCCTAGTGGGGAAAAAAGTCATGAAGGATATGACTTCATGAATAATTTTTCCTGGTGAGACCTTTCCAAAGATAGAGATTTAGGTAGTATAGTATTTAAAACATGAACAGCTTCTTCAGAATCTTTGAAAAGAATTTGCCTTAAGAGAGTTTCAGTTAACATTTTCCTTAGGTGCCTGTCAGGTTTGCGACAGTGGAAAGGTTTCAACTGCCACTTGAAAAGGCTTTAGAAGAAGTAGAGGTTTTAATTTTTATTTGTGGATCACTAAGAGAGCTACTTTGAAAACAATGTTATATGGGAGTATACAATAACTAGATATATTTTCCCTAAAGCTAGCAAATATTGCATTGCTAGAAAGTAAACATTCTCTGTTAAGACTCTACTGTTACTAAAAACAAAATGTAGACAGGTTGGGCCAGCTATTTAACAATGAGTGCCTTTACAGTAATAAATGTTGACAGCTCAAATCAAAAAAGAATGCATTACTGAGATATCATCGATGTGTTCTGTCATTACAAGGCAGCTCCACCCAGTCTAAGCTTGTCAAAAAGTGTTACTGTAATCCATGAAGAAGTCTGCACCTCAGGCAAAGGAAGGGAAAATGTGAAGGGCTGGCTCTGAACAGGTGTGTTGAATTGTAATGCCAAAGTTGAGTCATAATTCTCTTTACATTAGTTTCATATATGACAAATTATTAACTTCTAGTCAGAGTGTCATGCATGGATGAACAGATCCATCAGCAGGCACTTTAAGAGCAACATATGTAAACAAACAGGGTGTGGATATAACTTTTTTTAACAGTGAGCAATAATTATTCCAAGCACAAAAGTAGACAGTTATGACAAACTTTCTTATTCTACTCGAGTGAATATGATATTTGGGTCTGGGAATGTCTGACCTACTCTTCAGGTCAGCCCACTCTGATTCTACCTAATCTTGGTAAAAGTACTGCTTCAGTTTATCCCATGAATTTTTAATGTATATGTAACTTGGCTTCATAAGGGATCATGATGCACGCAAAGCACATAAGTATGTATTCTGGCTTTGACACAACTGCATGACTTTGGGCCATGTATTTAACTTCTGAAAGCCTCGGTTTCCTCTAATAAAATGGGGGACGATAACTATCTCTGAAGATTATCATGAAAACTAAAAGAGACGGGCTACAGAAAGTATCTAACATAGTGCTCTCAACATTCAGACATTTAATACATGCTTGTTCCCTCCTTTAATGTATTTCAACTGACATCCTTGATTTTCTAAGAGGTGAAAGCTTGGAATTTAAAATACAGAGTACCAAAATGCTCACATTTAAACCTCATGAGAGCAGAGCTAGAATCTTCCCCACTCTATGTCAGTTCCCAGTAGTGTCAGTTCCAGCGAGTACTGAGCCTAAGAATCAACTACTTCTCACACTGTCAGCACACAGCAATATCTCACTTCTCTGCACTCAAAAGTACTGAACATCTATATGTATTGTTTGTGTTTTCTTTTGCTAAATTATGGTAAAATATACATAATATACAATTTAGAGGTATTAAGTACATTCACAATGTTATATAAACCATCATCACTATCTATTTCTATAACTACTTCATCAGCAGAAAAAGAAACTCTATACTTATTAAACAACAGAACCCTAAACCACTCCATATCTCCAGTCCCTAGTAAGCTCCAAACTACTGTTTTTATGAATTTGCCTATTCAAGACGTATCATATAACTGGAATTAATATTTGGCCTTTTGTATCTGGCATCTTCCATTAAAAAAATTTATTTATTTTTAGAGAGGGGAAGGGAGAGGAGAAAGGGAGAGAAATATGAATGTGTGGTTGCCTCTCACTTGCCCCCACTGGGGACCCAGCCTGCAACCCAGGTATGTGCCCTGACTGGGAATCAAACTGGTGACCCCTTGATTCACAGGCCTGAACTCAATTCACTGAGCCACACCAGTGAGGGAACATCTTCCATTTTAATGTCATCAAGGTTCACCCATGTTGCAGCATGTATACGTACTTCAATCTTTATTATGACTGAATAATATTCCTTGTGAGGATAAACCACATTTTGTTTATCCATTCATCTCTTAATGGACATTTGGAATGTTTCCACATTTTAGCTATTGGGAATAATGCTGCAACAAACATTTGTGTACAAGTATCTGAGTCCATGTTTTCAATTCTTTTAGGTACATACCTAGAAGTGGACTGCTGGGTAATGTGATGATTCTGTTTAACTTTTTGAGGAACTGCTGCTGAACTGTTTTTCCACAGTGTCTGCACCATTTTACATTTCAATCAGCAATACAAGGGTTCTAATTTCTTGTGTTATTTTACATTCTTTTGGATCATAGCCATCCTAATGGATGTGAAGTGGTATCTCATTGTGGTTTTGATTTGCATGTCCCTAATAACCAATGATTTTGAGCTTCTTTTCCTGAGCTTCTTAGCCATTTGTCTATTTTCTTCAAGAAAATGTCTATTCAGTCCTTCATCCATTTTTAAATTCTGCTGTTTGGCTTTGGTTGTTGAACTGTGGGAGTTCTTATTCTGAATATTAAACCCCTTACAGGGGTGTCCAACCTGAGGCCCTCATACAGCTCAGGATGGTATGAATGTGGCCCAACACAAAATCATAAATTTACTTAAAACAGTATGAGATTCTTTTTTGTGACTATGTGTTGCAATGTACTTAATGTGTGGCTCAGGAAAACTCTTCTTCCAGTGTGGCTTTGAGATGCCAAAAGGTTGGACACCTCTGTGGTTTATCTTATGATTTGCAAATATCTTCTTCCATTCTGTGAGCTTTTACTCGCTTGATAGTGTTCTTTGATGAACAAAAGTTTTTAATTTTTAGTGAGTCCAACTTATCTATTTTTTTGGTTATCTGTCCTGTTGGTGTCATATTTGAGAAACCACTGCCAAACTCAAGGTCATGAAGGCTTTCTCACTTTATTCTAAGAGTTTTACAGTTTTAGCTCTTAAATTTAGGTCTTTGATCCATTTTGAGTTAATTTTTGGGTATGGTGTTCAAAAGGGTTCAGCTTCACTCTTTTGCCATCTGAATATCCAGTTTTTCCAGCACCGTTTGTTGAAGAGACTATTTAATCCCCATTTAACGGCCTTCATGCCCTTTCTGAAAAGCAGTTGGCCATACGTGTGAGGGATATTTCTGAGGTCTCTTTTCTATTCCACTGGTCTGTGTGTCTACTCTTAGGCTAGTACCACTGTTTTGATACTGTGAGTTTGTAGTACGTTTTGAAATTAAGAATTGTCAACCTTCCTAACTTGTTCTTTTTCAAGACTGTCTAGACTACTTTGGAGTCCTTGAAATTCCAAATGAATTTTACAATAGATTCTCCTGTTTTTACAAAAAATACTTTTGGTATTTGGTAAGGATTACATTGCATATGTAGGTTGATTTGAATAGTGTTATCATCTAAATGTTAAGTATTTGAATCCCATAAATGGGAAGTATTTCCACTTCTTTAGGTCTTTTTAAATTTCATTCAACAATATTCTGTAGTTTCAGTGTACAGTGGTTAAATTTATTTCTAAGTATTTTATGATTTTTGATGTTATTGTAAATGGAATTGTTTTCTAAATTTTCAAATTCTTCATTACTAGTGTACAGAAATCATCAACTTTTAAATTTTATATACTGCACCCTTGCCAAATTTGTTTATTAGCTCTAACAGTTTTTGGGGTTTGTGTGTAATATTCAGGGTTTTCCACATATAGGATAATATTATCTGTGAAGGCATAATTCTACTTCTTCCTTTCCAATTTGTATGCCTCTTATTTATTTTCTTGCCTTATTGCTCTGTGCAAATCTCCCACTATCATGCTGGATAGCAGTGGTGATAAGCATCCTTATCTTCTTCCTGATCTTAGGCAGAAAGCTTTCCAGTGTTTCATCATTGAGTATACATGTTAGCTGTGAATTTCTTATATATATATATCCTTTATCATGTTGATGAAGTACCTTCTATTCCTAGTATATTATGTGTTTTCATTATAAAAGGGTATTGGATTCTGTCACTTTTCCATCAGTAAGTCTTGTTAATACTAGATTTACAGATGTTACATAATAGTATAAACACACAGTATTTGCATGCATATTCCTAGTTTAGTCTTTCATCTTAATTTGTGTTCCCCATAATTTATTGGTAAAGAAGTGGACTTTAATTCCTTTTTTTAAAACAGCCTAATTTCTTTATTCCATGCTGTTTCCCACCTCAATGGAAGGTAAAATCTGATCTTGTAAATAAATAACATCCTAAGTAACACTGCAAATCCACATGCGACCTAGTTTTCTCAGAGGGCAGAATATCCAAGGACCTGCTGTAGTGTCCAAAGATCTCCATGTAGCTGTGTCTTGACAAAGCTGCAGGAGAGGCGTGGGTTGAGGATGCTGCTATCCTGAATGTGATCTTTCTCTTGAGCTTCTGTCCCCTTCTGCTCTTCACTGCTGTCCAAACAGGCCAAGATCAGCCCCCTTCTGCCTGTTAGGGCATATATAACACCATCCAAGAAAAATCTCCCTGCAGCAGGTTCTCTACCACAAGTACTTTATATGTACTGAGTGACAGGAAGCTAAGATTTTTGTATCACCTCAGCTCTCATCATTCACTGTCTCATTCAGCTGATTTACTGAGTTAATGCTGCACTTAGGATTTCCTTAGGAAGACCGGGATTCAGATCCTTGAGCAGTGGTTAAGAGTGGCTAGAGCCACTTGGAATGGCTATGCCCACAACAAAATTGTGCACTTGTATGTGATTTGTGGGGCTAAAGCAGCCTGCAGTTCTAACTCAGAATCTGTGAAAACCAAGCCTCAAAACAACCTTGCTAGATCTTGCTCAGTGGGAAACTCATATCAAGTTCAGCCTTTGGGCATTTGGCCTGAACCTGTTTAGAAAAGAATACTTCTTTAATGAGGATGGAAATACAGGAGGCCCAAGTAAACAGGAAATGAATGAAGTTTTAAGAAATGTACAGTCTGAGCACATGATACTGAGCCATTTGCAAACCTGAGAAAAATTGCTAAGATCATAATTTTAGATAATAAAAATCTATAATATTTAATTATACTTGTAATAGTTTATAAAGTATTAGAAGGTAATTGATATTATTTGCAATATTTCACCAAGGCTATTTATTTCTTTAATAATGACTCCTAGCTTAATGACTCCTAGTTTCTGCTGTAGTCTAGCTTTCATATCTCATTTCTTTTTCTTGTTTCTAACAACTCAGGAAATTACAATTAGAGATCATTAAAACAACAGAAGCAAATGCCTGTTGGTTCTTTCAGTTATGTCTGCATATTTGAATCAAACAAGGACTCATTATGGAGAGATTTCTCATAAAGGATTGCTTTAAGTTCTCTCAGACTTAAGTCAACGAGCTTATCATACTCAGAGATGAAAGGTTGACTGTTTAACCATGGGAGAATAGTGGTAAGTAGAATCTGAATTCATTCTTTGGTTGCTCTTGCTCTAAACTGTATCTTCATACTCTGTTGAAGCCTTTATTTGGGGATTTGAAATATCCTCTACTATATGTGAGAATTCCTTTCACTGAAAAATGAAGAAAATTATCACGCAAATTTTGGAAAAGAAATCAAACTCTTCAGGATTAAAGCCATGTGAACCACAGTTTATTCTTTCTTAAACAATCTTAATTGAGCCCTGGCTGGTGTGGCTCGGTGGACTGAGTGCTGGCCTGGGAATCAGAGGGTCACCAGTTTGATTCCCAGTTTGGGGCACATGCCTGGGTTGCGGGCCAGGTCCTCAGTGGGGGGCATGCAAGAGGCAACCACATGATGTTGTTTCTCTCCCTCACTTCCTCCCTCTAAAATACATACATACATACATAAAATCTTTTTAGGGGCCTTGATTTATTCTGAAAATGAAAAGCTATGATATTTTTAGCTTTAAAAAACAGGTTTAGGATACTGAAGAATATACTGCTGAGATATAAAATTTGAACAAGGCCACTGAACTTTCACCTTTCTTATCATGAAAAAAGTTTTCATCTCGTGCTTTGTTACTAAAACTTACTCTTAGACCCTTTTCTTTAGAACAGAGGATCTCAAACTTTATTGTATAGTAGAATCAGTTCAAGGGTTTTTAAAAACACATTGCTAGGTCCCACTCTCATAATTCTGATTCAGCAGGTCTGGGTTGGGGTCTGAGTACTGTATTTTTCAGACTATAAGACCCACATTTTTACCTTCAAAATTTCCCCTCCCTATTTTCCTCCTCTAAAACCTACGTGTGTAGATGTCTTATAGTCTGAAAAATACAGTAATTGCATTTCTGCCAAGTTTCCAGATGACACTTACTCGAAGACTTCTGACTTAGACAACCAGTATGCTTGTCTGGGAAGAAACATCTTAGACTTCTTTTCCATTATTTTAAACAGTCTACTAAAAAAATGTCTACTTGAAGCAGCCTAAAACATAAGGAATTTTCATTATTTCTTTCAATATTGTATCAAGATTTGAGGGACATATTATTAAATACCAGGTACTCACTTTAGTAAAGCAATGTGTGGACTGATATTCAGGTATAATCCTTTTCATTTGAATAGCTATGATATTCCTTGTTGAAATTATAATAATGAAAATAAAATGGCTTTATTAAGATATAATTCACATATCATATAATTCTCACCTTTAAAGTGTACAATGCAATGGGTTTTTTTGGACACATTCATAGACACTTTAGAACTTTTTCATCAGTTCAAAACCCACCCCCACATACTCTTTGGCTATCACCCTCCTACTTTCCAAAACAACTCAACCCCCCACCCAATCCTAAACAACCCCAGTTCTATTCCCTGTCTCTATAGATTTCCCTATTCTGAACATTCGGAGGAGTGGGATCATATAATATGTGGTCTTTTGTGACAGACTTATTTCACTCAGCATAATGTTTTAAAGATTTATTTGATATTATAATGTGTCAGAACTTCATTCCTTTAATGGCTGGATAATATTCTATTGTATGCATATACCACATTTTGCTTACCCAGTCATCCCTTGATGGACATTTGAGTTGTTTCCATCTTTTGGATATTATAAATAATGGTTCTACATTTGTGAACATTTTTTATATAAACATATCTTCCTACTTCTCTTAGGTATATAACTAAGAGTGACAATGCTGGATCATATGGTAACTACGTTTAATCACTTGAGAAATAGAGGCTGCTTTCAAAGCAGCTGCACTGTCTTACATTCCCATCAGCAGTCTTTAAGGTTCAGAGTTTTCCATATCCTCCTCTGACTTTTTGATTCTAGTCATTGCAGTTTGTATAAAGTAGTATCTCACTGTGGTTTTGATTTACATTAGACTGATGACTGAAGATGTGGAACACCTTCAAGTGCTTATTGGTCATTTGTATACTTGTATCTTCCTTTGAGAAATGTCTGCTCAGGTCCTTTGCCCATTTTCTTTTTAAATGGGGGTAATCTCTCTTTTTGTTACTGAATTATAAGACTTTTTTTTATATATTCTAGAATAAGTCTCCGATCAGATACATGATTTGGAAAGATTTTCTCCCAATCTTCTACACTAGCATTGGAGTTCTCTGAATTATATTTACACTGATGTTGAACTAGCATGAACTATTTTATATTGATTTATTATATTATTTTCAACTTCATGCTTCAATGAACCACATTTGAGCCCTAATCAATAGGAAACTAAGAATATAACTAATTTAAGCAAGGAAAAGAATGTAAATTTAACAGTAATGTGAACTGTGTGGAAATTCAAAAGTCAACTTCCCCTATTAAATAAATGTCAAATCAAAACAACTAATACAATCCTCGTTATATGTGAGCAGTCTAATTGTAACAAAAAATGAAATAAAATTTGGAGGTATATTATAATTTATTTTACATGACAAAATGTAAAATAAATAGGAACAAAATGTATTACATTGCTTTTTCATACCTAGCTGTCTTGGTAAGTAGCTGAGTACTCCAGTAGTCCAGGAATCACAGTGAGGAACACTGACCTAGAGACCAGAAACATGCTTGGCATGTAGCAGGAAGGAACCTGAAGAGTGGCTACCATTATTATCTTTATTCTCACCTCTTCTACATGCTTTATAGCTTGTACTGGGAGAATGCAAGAACCCTTTCATATGCTCCACGTCAAGTGTGCTCCATGCTTATACAGCATGTTTTGCTCACCCTGGTTAAGTGCTCCCAGGGCTTCATACACCTGATCACTTCATAGACTTCTCACTGGATAAAAAACTCTGTTAAAATATTTATGCACCCAACATAGGAGATCCTAAATATATAAAGCAAATATTAACAGATCTAAAGAGAGAAACAAACAGCAATAAAATAAAATTAGGGGACATTAATACCCTATTTTCATCAATGAGTAAGACATCAAGACATAAAATCAATAAGGAAATAGTGGACTTAAGCGTTTTGGACAAGATGAACTTAACAGATATATACATGAAAAAGCAACAGAATATGCATTCTTCTCAAGTGCACATGGAACATTCTGAGGACAGATCATATATGTTAGGCTACAGAACAAGTCTTAATACACTTAGACTGAAATAATATCAAGCATATTTTCCCACCCAATAGTATAAAACTAGAAATCAATACAAGAAAAAATTGACAAATATGTGGAGATTAAACATGTCACCAAACAACGAATGGGTCAATGATGAAATAAAAAGATTAATAAAAACACCTAGAGATAACTGAAAATGGAAATACAACATACCAAAACTTACAGGATGCAGCAAAAACAGTTCTATGAGAAAAGTTCATAATGATAAAGAATTCATCAAGAAAAACGGCTAACTGTACATCTCAAGGAAAGAGAAAAACAAAATCAAACAACGCTGAGATTTAGTAGAAGGAAGGAAATAACAAAGATCAGAACAGAAGTAAATAAAAACTAAAAAAAACAATAGAAAAGATCAATGAAACTAAGAGCTGTTTTTTAAAAGATAAACAAAATTGGTAAATCTTCAGCTAGACTCACCAAAAAATAGAGAATTGAAATAAATAAAATCAGAAATAAAACAGGAGATGTTACAATTAATAATGCAGAAAACAAAGGATCATAAGATACTGCTGTGAGTAATTATATATCAACAAATTAGATCACCTATAAGAAATGGATAAATTCTTAAAAACACACAAACTATCACAACTGAATCAAGAATGAAATTAAAAATCTGAATATACTAATTATTAGAATAAGGAGATTGAATTAGTAATAAAAAGTCTTCCCAACAAACTGAAGTCTGGGACCAGGTGGCTTCTCTGGTGAATTCTACCAGTATTTAAAGAAGAATTGATAAGAAGAGAAAACACTTCCAAACTCATTTTATAAGGCCAGCATTACTGATACCAAAACCAGATAAGGATCGTATAAGAAAATAAAATTAGAGGCTGATATCTCTGATGAACACAGATGTGAAATCCTCAACAAAATATAACAAAACCAAATTCAAAATACCTCAAAAGGATCATGCACCATGACCAAGTGGTATTTGTTCCAGGGATTTAAGGTTCAATATCTATAAATCAACCAATGCAATATACTACATTAACAAAATAAAGGACAGAAATCATACAATCATCTCAATAGATACAGAAAAAACACTGGACAAAATTCAACATCCATTTAAGATAGAATTCACAACAAACTAGGTATAGAGGGAATGTACCTCAACATAATGAAAGGTATATATGACAAGCCCATATCTAACACAATCAAAAGTGACAAGCTGAAAGCTTTTTCTCTTAGATTAGGAATAAGACAAGGATGCCCACTCTTGCCACATTATTTAACATAGTATTGGGAGTCCTGGCCAGGACAATTAGTCAAGAAAAAAGAAATAAAAGGTAGCCAGCTGCAAGGGAAGAAGTAAAACTGTTACTATTTGCAGATGACATGATATTATATATAGAAAACCTTAATACTTCACCAAAATATTATCAAAATTAATCAATGAATTCAGTAAAGGTGCAAGATACAAAATCAATACATAAAAATTTATGTTGTCATACACGAATAACAAGAGTATTATAAAATAATCCCACTTACAATTGCATTAAAAATAAAATACCTAGTAACAAACTTAACCAAGGAGGTGAAAGATCTGTAAAGAACTATAGATGAAAGACAATGAAGAAGACACAATAAATGTAAAGATACTTTATGCCCATGGATTATAAGAATATTGTTAAAAATGTTCATACTACTAAAAGCAGTATGCAGATTCAATTCAATCCCTATCAAAATTCCAATCACATTTTTCACAGAAATAGAACAATGCTAAAATTTGTATGGAACCACAAAAGACACCCCCAATAGCCAAAGCAGTCTTGGAGAAAGAAAAACAAAGCTGGAGACATCATGCTTCCTGATTTCAAAGTATATTACAAAGCCATAGAAATCAAAACAGTATGGTAATGGTATAAAAACAGACACATATTCAGAATAAAATAAACAGCTCAGAAATAAACCCACACATATGTACTCAATTAATTCATGACAAAGGAGCCAAGAATATACAATGGGAAAAGGACAGTCTCTTCAGTAAATGGTGCTGGGAAAAAGGACAGCCACATGTAAAGAATGTAAGTGGATCACTATATACACCATACACAAAAAATCAACTGAAATGAATTAAAGACTGAATATAAGATCTGAAACAATAAAACTCCTAGGTAAAAACATAGGTAGAAAAGCTCCTTGACATCAGTTTTGTAATGATATTTTAGATGTGACACCAAAAACAAAGGCAACAAAAGCAAAATAAACAAGTGGGACTACATCAAACTAAAAAGCTTTCGCATAGCAAAGGAAACCATCAACAAAATGAAAATACATCCTACTGAAAGGATGAAAATACCTGCAAATCATATATCTGATAAGGGGTTGATAGTCAAAATACAAAGAACTCACAGAAATCAGTAACAAAAAAACCCCCAAACGATTCAATTCAAAATGATCACAGGAAAACTTCTGGTCAAGATGGAGGTACAGGTAAACACATTTTGCCTCCTCGTGCAACTATAGAAAAACTAGACTACAAAACAAATACCACCCAGGACTGTCAGAAAATGGAGCTGTATAGAAGTCCAACAACCAAGGATTTAAAGAAGCCATATTCATCCAGACGGGTAGGAAGGGCAGAGACACAGAGAGAGGTGGAGAGGGAATTGGAGCTTGGGCAGAGACACCAAAGTGGAACTAAGAGGTAGTGACAGGTGGTCCCACATTCATGTGAGGTGGATAAAAATCAGGAGGGATACCTCAGGAATGAGGGATCCCAGCCCCCAAACCAGACCAAACAGCAGCTAGGGTTCCAGTGCCAGAAGATAAATCCCCATAACTTTTGCCATAAAAACCAGTGGGGGTTGGGGCAGCAGAAGAAAACCCCATATTATCAGGAGACTCCTCTTAAAGGGCCTGCAAGGACTTAGGACTTATGCAGATCCACCCCTTCTGGGATTCAGTACCAGGTAACAGCTGGAAGGGCACAAATGGCAATATGGAGAGCAAGGAGGAGAATGGAAACAGGGCGAGTGCCAGGAGACACTTCCTCCTGGCAACTTCCAGAAGCCAGGCAGTGGCACTGTCCTCTCTCTGCATCCTCCCCCACAACAGAGCCACAAAGCAGCGAAAACAGGTTGCCCTGATGATCACCTAAGGCTCCACCTCACACAATTTACAGGTCCGTTCTTCTGTAACAGGCCATGCTACTAAGACAGGGAGTCAAAGAAACAAATACCTAAAACACAGAAACAAAACAGGAAGGTTGCCAAATTGAGGAGGGCAAAGAAATATGGTCCAATTGAAAGAACAGAACAAAACTCCAGAAAAAGAATTAAACAAAATGGAGATAACCAACCTATCAGATGCAGAGTTCAAACAACGGTTATCAGGATGCTCAAAGAACTCACTGAATATGCAACAGCATAAAAAAGACCCAGGCAGAAATGAAGGGCGCATTAAG